>NW_006443567.1:2612325-2662451 GCF_000325575.1 Pteropus alecto
TTTTTGAGCTCTCAGAAGCCTCTGTGTGTGTGTGTGTGTGTGTGTGTGTGTGTGTGTGTCTGTCTGTCTGTCTGTCTGTCTGTCTGTCTCTGTCTGTCTGTCTCCAGGTGGTTTTTCAAAATATCCTTGATTTATTTTCTAGTAGTTTACTTGTTAGTATTAATTCTCAAATTCCTTCATGTGAGAATGGGAAGGTATAGCCAGACCCTTCAGGGAACATATTCCACTGTATTCATACTTTGTGGTGTGATTGCAGTCAGGAAAATGATTTCATTATATGAATATGGAATTTGTTTTGTGACTTTTGAACACACTGTATTTGAGAGTAAATGGGAAAAAAACTTAACATTTGAAATACTTGCTGTTTTTACCTGTGCACATGCACGTAAGTGTTCTGCAAATGGTGAGATATCTGGGGAAGTGGCCTTGACCTCAGAGCAACATTTTTTTTAACTTGCTCTCAGCACTTTGCCTTACAAGACGAAGTATTTTTCTTAATGCTCAACTGTGATTACTTTCCTGGGTGCATGGACTGATATAACGCTGTACTTGTACTACCATTCTACAAAACTATTCTCAAGTTTCAGATAAAAACCATCAAGCTACTGTTGTCAAAGCTAACTTATATAATTTATTCAAAATGATTTTATTTTGTTTGAGCTTCAGTTTGGTCCTTGATATCTGCAGGTATCACATGTACACTTTAGACCATGGTTGACAACATTTTCAAAGAGAATTCAAGATGCAGTTTCTTGGCACAAGCACAGTCTTCCGTGATTTACTGGAAGGAAGTATATGTTAACAGAAGTGCATAAGGTTAACAGAAGTGTTGTAAGGGATTAGTTGTATCTATATGGGTCTTAAGAGGTAATGAATATTGTTCTGACAGAGTAAAGGCAAAGATGTTTCATTCCATTTGGGGTGAGCGTTGCAAAACAGGCTCAGGATACACAATAGCTGGGTATAGAGGCCACCTGAATAGTTATGTTATTAAAATATCAATACAAGTCTTTAAATTCTAAATCAAGTACTTTGGTTCTTTATTTTAGGAGACATAATTCTTTTTTGTAAAGGAGCAGACTCAGCAATTTTTCCCAGAGTGCAAAATCATGAAATCGAGTTAACTAAAACCCATGTGGAACGAAACGCATTGGTGAGCCTACACCCCTCCTCGCAATAAATAGAGAAATGCTGGAGATGACTATGTTTATGGGATTGCTATAAATGGCTTTTAAGTGAATTTTAACTTGCTTTTATGCTCCATTTTTATATTTGAGGATTTAGTAATATTTCTTATTTTAATATAAAACATTATCCTAGAGCAAACTTCTCTTCAGAATTTGCAGCCTTAAAGACTCTTCGAGAATCTTTGTTTTATGTTCAGTTTTTCTCCCCCAAGAGATATTGTTATTCAAAACCTGATTGAATATTACTTTTCCACTTATAATCTGTAGTAAAGCAAGAGTATTTAAAAAGAGTGTGTGTTTTTTTTTCAATTATTATTTGGATAACAAGAGATCTCCTACTTTGCTTCTAGGATGGGTATCGGACACTTTGTGTAGCCTTCAAAGAAATTGCTCCAGATGATTATGAAAGAATTGACAGACAGCTCATAGAGGCAAAAATGTCCTTGCAAGACAGAGAAGAAAAACTGGAAAAGATTTTTGATGATATTGAGACAAACATGAATTTAATTGGAGCCACTGCAGTGGAAGACAAGTAACTAGAAAATGATATTTTTGTTATTTTAATGACTCATCATTTAGCGTGGTCTCTGTTCAGATTGGTAATTTATTCTCAGATTTTGAAATCTTTGATTTTGCTTTGTCTATACCCCAGATTTTGAATGTTTGTAGGAGTAGGAGTGATTTTTAAGTTAAGTATTTGTGACTTAGAAGAATCTGTCACTTCTAAGATCTTTTGAAGATTTACTAAGCCATCCACTTATTTATGCAGATATTTATGAAATGGTCTTGTTATATGTAGAGAGCTTTGTGCTGGAGGCATCATTTGAGCTGGTGTCTGGTAGAATGGGTAAGATTTTGACAGAGATGAGCAGAAAGTAAATTCATGGTAGAGGAAATAACATGAGAGCTCAACCTGGTTTAACAGATTAGAGCTTGTTTTTGCATACTTTAAAATGATTTGCTTTAACTATATAGGCCGAACTCTGCCAGACATGTTTGTAGAGCTCTAGCGTTGCGCCGCCTGAAAGTTTTAGACTCAATATTTTAGGAGTCTCTTCCCATAAGCAGCCTGAGGTGACCTCTGAAAATGGTTTGCTATTCTCTTGACCCAGAAAACCTCATAAAGTCATGCAAATCAAGAGGTTCAAATCTTTGTGTTCGCTTTAAGAACGCTTGTGAAACTGCCCAGGCCATCAAGAGTATGCCTATCTGAAAAGCCACCAAGTATCTAAAGGATGTCACATTACAGAAGCAATGTGCCATTCCGTCGTTTATAGTGATGGAGTTGGTAGTTGTGCCCAGGGTAAAGAGTGCGGCTGGATGCAGGTGGGTGGCCCAAAAAGAGTGCCGAACTTTTTGCTGCACATGCTTAAAAATGCGGAGAGTAATGCTGAACTTAAGAGTTTAGATGTAGATTCTCTGGTCATTGAGCACATCCAAATTCCCAAGATGCCACACCAAACTTACAGAGCTCATGGGCACATTAACAACCCCTACATGAGCTCTCTCTGCCACATTGAGGTGACCCTCACTCAAAGAGCAGAAGAGGAGTTTGTGCAGAAGGAAAAGATATCCCAAAAGAAACTGAAGAAACAAAAAGTTATGGCCTGGTAGTAAATTTAGCATCAAATACATGCTAACACAAGTTAAAAAAATATACGTTTTAGGAGTTTTTTAGAAATTATAAATGCAAACTGTGAGACTTAAACAAAAAGTTATAAATATAGATTCAGCCACATTGGAAGGTACTGAAATTCTAATGGAATTCATTTAGTCTGATTTCAGTTTTATTCTCTTGCCAAAAGGAACTCAGAGAAAGTATTCTTTTAACCTTGCCTTTCAGAATTCTGCTTAAATTCTCTTTCAGGACGGTTGACTTTCCAACTCTTAAAACTCCTCAAGGGTGGGATTTACCAATTTCCCTCAACATCAATGTCTTTGGCCCTTTCTGTTTTGAATCATGTTAAATATTTGTATGGAGAGATATAAGGTATAATGAAATATGCTGAAGTAACAGTGAATAAGAATGCTTGGTGAGTTTCTGAACATTTTAGCTAAGAGTAATGATTCTCAATTCTGCCATTGGATCTCGGTTACATCAAGAGGTTTCATGAATATTTTTTTTAAACCTCCTTGTTTGAAATTTAATCAGTAAATCTATGCCAGAGAGAACATTCTTGGAAAGAATATAGAGGCTATATAAGAAAACCAACTATGATAACCATGTCAGGACTCCAGAATTGCTGTGAATTGTAAAAATATTCTCTTTAACAAGCCATCTTACAGAATCTCTGTCAGGAATTTTTGAGGATAATAAGATTTCCTTTGTGTTCCCAGGCTACAAGATCAAGCAGCTGAGACCATTGAAGCTCTACATACAGCAGGTCTGAAAGTCTGGGTGCTTACTGGGGACAAGATGGAGACAGCCAAATCCACCTGCTATGCCTGCCGCCTTTTCCAAACCAGCACCGAGCTCTTGGAACTGACCACAAAAACTATTGAAGAGAGTGAAAGGAAAGAAGATCGATTACATGAATTGTTGATAGAATATCGTAAGAAGTTGCTGCATGACTTTCCTAAAAGTTCTAGAAATCTTAAAAAGTAAGAAAGTGCATCAGCTTCTTATATTCAGACTTTGGTACAGATATAAATCACAGCTGTTTAGGCAGAAGGCTCCATTTTCTGTTTATCACTCTGTTTGCAGGTGTTTTCTCTTAAGAAATTAAAACCTTCCCTGAGGACTGGCTAGTGGCCCAGCTGAGATTATTTGGCACTTTCCACCTTTCTTTTAATTTAAAAGAAAACCCTGCACTTCTCAAGATTTAGAAAACTAGTTCAACTTCTAAATGCTAGAGTCTGGGTATTTAGCATGATATTCTTGTCTGGTCCCTGTTAAGAAAAAATACTTCTTTTCACAGTCCCTTAAATTGAATGTAATAAAACCAGTCTCTATAATAGTTTCCATGCATTTCGAGATTCTAGAGCCATTTTCTATGTGTATTTTTGTGCCACAGCACTCCAGAGGGAACCAACTACTTGTTAACATGGACACTTTGACTCTGCTTTCATCTAGCTGCTTAGAAAGAATTTGTGGAACCTAAGGGTCTCAAGGAAAACCAGTGATACACAATAACTCAATGATATATTTTTCTACACCTACCATTGACCAAGGCATAGTCTTGTAAACCAGTTATTGAAATTTATCTTGGCCATAAGCAAACCAGTTTCCCCGTCAGAAATGCCATAAGATGTGCCTACACTAAATTCAAAGACCCCTAGATAAAACTTGTTTTCCATTTCTTGAGCACAGTGTTCCAGGAACAATGTTAAGCACTTTATGTAATTATTCTCTTTTAATCTTCACAACAACCCAGTAAGGCAATCTTATTTTCATCATTTTACAGATAAAGAAACGAAGGCCCAGAGAGGTGAAGTGACTTTTTCAAGATTACACAGCTAATAAAAGGGTGGAGCAGGTCTATCCAATTTCAGAGCCCATGCTATATCATTAACAACTATGTTCTATCTGCATCCTCATCTCTAGTGTTTAAACAGACTTTAAAAATGAATAACCCCCATTCATGAGGCTATGGCCAATTCTAAAACAGCTGTTATTATTCTTTTTCTTGAGCATCAGTAAGAATAAACAGGTTTTTATTAATTGCCTATGATAAATGTTTCCTTCCTTTAGCCAAATGGTACTTCTAAAAGCAGTCCAAATTACATGCCTTTTACTTGTCTATTTGTCTTAATCTGTTCAGGCTACCATAACAAAATACCATAGACTGAGTGGCTTAAACAGTAGAAACTAATTTCTCATATTTCTGGAGGCCTGAAGTCTAGGATCAGAGTACCAGTATGGTTGAGTTCTGGTGTGGTCTCTCTTCCTAGCTTGCAGAAAGCTACCTTGCTGTGTCCTCACATAGTAAAGGGAGGAAGCTCTGGAGTCTGCTCCTCTTCTTATAAGGACACTGATCTCATCATAAGGGCTCCATCCTCATGACCTCATCTAAACCTGATTACCTCCCAAAGGCCCCATCTCCAAATACCACCACACTTGGGCTTCCACATAGGACTTGGAGTAGCGGGGGGCACAGTTTAGTCCATAGCTCCATTCAGTAGCTCTGGGCACTTTTATAAAAGCCAGGGCTTAGAGAAAACTAAATTTTTCAGCTCAGAACATCCCTTCTTCCTGTCTCATCTGTTTGAAGTGGCTACAGTCTTTCCCCAGGTTACATAGGTGTCAGACCCAGAATCACCTTTGCCAGCTTCTGCTCCTTTGTCCCTTCCATTTCAGATCAGCCACCAAGCCTTATTTGTGTTCTTATTTTCACCACTAGTGCTGCACATCAGATTTGTAACAACTCATGCCTCAAATCCCATAAGCCCTACTGCCAGACAAGTGGGCTCAGAAACCTTTAGTGGTTCTCCATTACCCACAGAATCAGATCGTACCAAAAGCCTCAAGTGACCATTTCAACTTACTTTCCTAGTGCACCACAACATACGTTCTGTCTCCTCACCACTTTCTGCCCTGTCTCTAAAGTTCTGTTTCAGATATCACACCTCACAAAGAACTCACTGTTCTTCCTGTGTGTATTTATTGTCCCAGTCACTGGATATTAACTAATATCTTGTTTGGTTTGGTAGATTCTATCATATATGCTTCTGTTACCCCAAGGAGATTTCCTATTCTCCAAGGAAAGAACAGTTAATAATTCTTTACATTCTTCTATATGGTCTACTTATAGTTGATGTTTACATATATTGTTTGACTATTGAGCCACTGTTTTCTGCACATTAAGTCAGCTCTGTGAGTAGGGGAGCAAAGGAGAACACATGATTGATATCTCTTTAATTAGTAAAAAAAATGCTCATAAAATTATGAAGCAAAATATGGATAAGTACAAAATATTATGGTATTAGCAGTATACACCCAAAAAATGGAATAAAAGATAGGTGAGGTATATTATGTTCTCACTACTCAAAAGTCTGGTCCACAGAACAGAAGCTCCATTATCACCAGTAGCTTCTTAGAAATGTAAAATCTCATGTCCCTCCTCAAACCTACTGATCAGAATCTGTACGTTAACAAGATTCCCAGAAATTTTAACAAAGATTCCTTTAAACATTAAATTTTAAGAAGCATCAAATTAGACAAATAAATCTATAGCGATGAGATCCTACTGTGTCTAATACTTCCACTGCACTGGTTCTCAAATGGCACCCAAGATTCCCTGAGCTAAAATTGACTAATCATTTTCTTTTTATTGCAAAAAAAAAATGTGTTAATTAGTAGAATTTTCTCAGTTGTAAGTTTTCCTCCATATGTTTTTCTTAAATACTTGGCACTGGTTACATTCATCTTTCTTGGCACCTAATATCTCTTAGTTCTGACTATGCATGAGAATCACCTACAGAGCTTTTAAAAATATACCTATATATAACAGCCCTGCCCAAGAGACTCTATTTAATTTGTCTGGGAATAGACCTCAAGTGTAGGCAATTTTGTAAAGCCACCCAGATGATTCTAATGAGAAGGCTATGGTTGAGAACTACTAATCTAGTATAAAATGATATTTAAAGAACATATACCATTATTGTATGGTATTTAATGAACACCATATATTTTAGGTACTCCATCTTATTTGAGAAGCCAGGTCTACTGATGGTTTTTGTCATTTGGGCAAATGTATTAAGAAAAGGTCTTCTGTGATCTGTATACCCCAAAGCCATTGTGTCTTTTCCTTGTATTGTTAAGGAGTTTTTAGATTGAGTTTTTACATTTGTCTTCATAACAGGGTTTGATCTGTAATTTCCAAAATTCACCTCCACTTTCTTTTACAGAGACTGGTTGCTAAATGTTCATTATTTTTATACCTTTTAGAACTTAATGTCATCTGTATGGGCAGCTTGAGTCTCAAAGATGTGATGAAAAGTCCCTTGTGCCTTTATTATTAGAGAGACGCTTCTTTAGAATTTACAGGTTCAAGAACCAGATTGATGATGACTCTTATCAGACCCTCCTCTTGGTAGTTTAAAAGAAATCAGGTTCCTAAATAGAAATTAATAGATTCAAATACAGCATGTTTTTCTTTTTTAGAGCATGGACAGAACATCAGGAATATGGATTAATCATCGATGGCTCCACATTGTCACTCATATTAAATTCTACTCAAGATTCTGGTTCTAACAATTACAAAAGCATTTTCCTACAGATTTGTATGAAGTGCACAGCAGTGCTCTGTTGTCGGATGGCACCATTACAGAAAGCACAGGTAACTGCATATTAGTTAATGTTCCATTCCAGGGACTTCTGTATACACATGTGCAAATGTTCATTTTACTTTTAATTTGTTTATTCTTCAGAGAGCCATTATTACCTTATTACACCTTCCCTGGCTTCGTCCTATTTGTGGTCAAAGTCAGCAGTCTTCCTACCAAATTCAGTTACACCTATGCTTTACCTTATTGTTCCCTCAAGCTGGCTGTCTAGTTTCTCACCTTCCAAATTTCTCTAATGAATGCTTGGTGCCTGCTGCCTCCATTCTGCTGCTTCTGCCTCCCCTATTACGTTAGTCACATGCATTCTTTCTTCTCATCTTACTCTGTCGGATTGCCTGGAGGAGAGCAATGACCTCTTTACCGAATTCATCGTGCTGTCTTCCATTCTCCTTCTCAATTCTCTGCTGCACTTGACACTGTCAATTATATTGTCCTTAAAGCTCTCCTCCATTGGTTTATGTGATGGTCCATGGTCCTGACTTTTTCCCCCCTACTTGTCAATCTAGTGTCTTCTTATTTTTCTTTCATCCTCTGCCTTCTCTCTTATTATCAGTTTTCTCTGAGGGTAAGTCTTCCCTCTGCTTTTCACCTATAGCCTATATCTAAATAAGCACATCCATTTCTATGACTCCCGTAGATATAGCTCTGATCTTGACTTTTCCTTTTCATTAAGTCTCATATTTGTAGCTGCCTGCCAGATAGCTCCATATGGAATCCCCACTGTCACATTAAATTCTAGTGTTCAGAACAAATTTTAGAATTTTCTCCTTCAGGCCAGTTTGTTTTGTCTTCGTTATTCCTGTTACCAGTGCCATTTTTCTTTTGCTTTCTAAGTCTCCAAACTACTTCTGACCCTGCTCTTCACCCTTACTCCCTGTATAGTCACCATGTCCTGTTGATTCTACTTTTTGTCATAGCTTTCATTTTGGTGTCATCTTTTTAAACCTTTTACCTCCAGTCTAGTCCAAGCACTTACGACTTTACAGGCAAACTATTTGATTGAGTCTCCATACTTTCACAATTCCCTCTTCAGTCTCCTTCCGCATACTCTCAAATTAATATTCTTAAAACACTACTTCTCTCATCATATATTTTTGCCCACTTTCAGTAGTTTCCTAGTCCCTCATGATAAAGGGCAGGTAATTCATGTGGCACTCGGGACTCACCCTGTTGGCCATTAATGTGTGTCTGCATACTTTGTGTCCACCATAACTCCCATATCCAGTGTGAACTGTTCCCCCTTTATGTTCTTTCTACATGACATGTACACGCCAACTTCCAGAGCTTTTCTTATATCATTCCTTCATCTGGAATTCTCTCTGAATTCCTCTTGGCCTAACAAAAGTTTTAGTCATAATAAAACCCAGGTCAAGGGCCACTTTACCATATGCATTCTTTTCTAGCTCCTCCAGCCCACATTGATCTGCTTCACTTTGCTTCCTTATACTCATAGGGTCCAAGGTACTTTAGGGTCTCAGTTACATACTTTTTTGCTTCTGTATACACTGTATTCTTTCATATGTGTTGGTATTGCTTCTACAGATTCTTCAGCTACTTGCTCTATACCCAGGGGATGACTGTGTCTTTGACTTCTCCTTTACACATACCCCACCTACTACTACACACATGCACGCACGCACATACACACAGCCCATTCTAATATAGGGCATTGTTTCTGTCTACTTTCTTGTCACTCTCAATCCCCACTGCAGTCAGGTGTTTTTTTTTTTCTTTTTTCAACCTTCAGAGCCCTGGTTAGCCCTAGCTGGTGAAGCACATCCTGCCAGAACAGTATCTTCTATGGATACTCCTCCAACCACATATCTGTCCCTTTAGTCAGAGGCAATATTCCTTCCCCTCCACACACACACACTGCCTTCATTATCTGTTGCTCAAATTGCTCACCTTAGTTTTGACCATTCCATTGCCAGGTCAGTGTCTGAATTCCTGACCTCATGCCACTTCTCCCACCCAGATTGTGAAGCCCCTTGTCATTCAGTCTTTGGTCTGTTTTGTTTCTCTCACTCTAGTCACTTCTTCTGGGCTATCACCTACTTATTTGGCATGGCCATATAGATGATTTTCAAGTCAGTTCTCCAATCCAAATCTTTACGATTCTACTTTACTTCTCTAGTTGTTAACTGAACATATATTCTTGGGTGTGTCATTATCACCTCAACTCAGTCTTCGCTAGAGCCCAACAGTCATTTTCCTTGTCTTTTTCTACATCTGTTATTGAGCTCACCGTACCTGCAGGTTTCTAGATTCAAAACCTCGAAATCTCTGTTGACTTCCCCCATACTTTACCCTTCCATGTGCTGTCAGTCACTAAATTCTGTCCATTTTCTAATATATTATCTTTTCCATCCGTTCCTTTCTTTCCATTATCTTCCAAGTCTAGGCCTTTAACAGCTCATTGTATTCCACCTAACTTCTCTCTGCCTGCAGTCTTGCTTTTCCTTCCCATTCCTCCTCTACCGTGGTACCACTTTCAGAATATTATTCCCTGTCGATCTCACCCTATGTGTACCTATCCATTCCTCCTGCGTGAAAACTCATCAATCTGTTCAAGCCAGATCTATTTTCTAAACAAATGCTCTACTTACCTGGCTATATTCCTTAGAACATGCCATTTTCTTTCTTTGGAATACTCCTTCAGCCCCATTTTCCCCATCCATGCAAATCTTCCAAATGTTTTATGATTTAGATCAAATCACTCTTCTGTGAAATCATTTCTGATCACTTTGGCATATAGTGTCCTCTTCTTCTGACATCATAGACCTTCTTATGTAGATGACTTAGATAACAATGTTATATATTCTCATGCACAGATTATCGCATATTGTTATCTTATATTGTTAATCTGATTACCTAATATTCTTGTATCCATTCCTTATCTCTACTACTTCATCATCATATGCTTCTTAAAGTATTTGACCAAGCCTTATATCTTTTCTGGTATTTGCACATTGCTTTATATATTGAATTACATGCAGTTAATAGTTGACCAGGAAGTGGATTTTGGTAAATTGATTTCTTTTTCACGAAGCTGTCCTAGAGAAGTTCTTAATCCAGGTGACCTGGGGCTCAGTAAAAACTACATGTTTATCTAAATCTTTCGTTATTTTATAGTCCATGACTATATGTCCTTTTATCTTTCCACAAGGACAAGCTTTCGTCTTTTTATTCTGTGCAGAAGCTGTCACCCTTAATAATTTCATTGCCTTCCCTAGACCTTTCCTGGCTGCAGTTTTTCTTCTTTGAGGTGCAAATCATCACTGCACATAGTATAACAGGTGCAGTTAGTTTAACAAGTATTGTAGCCCATCAAAAACAAATTTAGTTGGGGTTCTTTAATTTTATCTTTGATTCACAGATTATTTCTGACGGTCTTAAAAGTTTTTTAAAAGAATGCAGATGAGTGGAGGAATTGGAGGAAAGCTGGCGTTTCACAATAACATCATTTTTGTGTTAAATGGAATTGGATGTGGGTTTTTTTTTTTTTTTTGGTATGCTATTTAATACTAAATAAAACCTGACTGAATTTTGTTTAAAGAGATTATAGAGTAGTTTAGCCTCGTATAAATTATTTTTAATCACTTCAGTTATGTTTAAAATGGATTTTATTTATGTTAACTGGTGAAAGCAATTGTGAGGACAGAATTTTTCCAAGACATTATTTAGATACTTAATTATATAAGCTTTTTAAAAGCTGCTAGATTCTAAGGGGTTTTCAAAGTTGACACATAAAGCAGTCATTATCTGAAACATAGGGTGGGAGGACAGCTGCTTACCCAATACACTTCTCACAAGTAACTCCACCAGAAGATTGATTTTATTCAGTACCTACCATGAACACAGCATTGAGCTGCCTCGTGCCATTGACACCTTAAAAAGACACTCAGGGAATAGTGACAAGGTTTTTATATATATATCAGATATCTTTCTGTAAGTCCATTCACCTTTAAGATGCCTCCTTCTAAAATGCAGCTACCTATAAGAAAGATGAAATATTGGGCAGTGGGAGTTTAGTTGACAGCTAGATGAGTGCAAAAATGTAACATTAGATAAGTCTCTAGAAATAAGGACTTATGCCCTGAGGGGGAGGGACAGTGTTAGCAGGGAGGAGAGAGAGGTTATCAAAAACATTGTTCTCCCACTTCCCACTTTTGTTGCATGGTACCCCAAATCAGCTTTCTGGTCTCCATTGTCACACATTCAGCACCCGATCTGAAATGAAGCAATGAATGACAAAAGAGGGAAACATGTTGACCTCTAATATAGGTAGGAAGCAAGGGTTTGGGGGCAGTACATACATTCACAGAACCAGAAACAAATGGGTGCTCGTGTTAACATTTTGAAAAGCTGTGTTCTGCCTCTGAGAATTTGAGGCTATTGTACATATATACACAAACTACCATTCTTCTTGGAAGGCCTCCCTTTACAAGTGTAAATGAGGCATTTGCCCCTAATGTAGTACAGTCTCACATTCTTTGACCTTTTCTATACTTCTTTTGTACTTAATGTTTAGATTGTCAGAATGGTGAAGAATTTAAAAGGCAGCCCAATAACACTGTCGATAGGCGATGGCGCCAATGATGTCAGTATGATCTTGGAATCCCATGTGGGAATAGGTAAGAAATACCTAATGAGATGGCAGCTATAAGGTACCAGAATTGCCTTTAGGTAGAAGGTCTTACAGAGAGATTGTTTTGGTTGCTCATCCCAAATTCGAATTTGGGGATGATAATTGTTGATTGAAGGTCCTCATCTGATCATGAAACATGTTCATCCTAAAGCCCTTCCCTTGGTGAGAATATGGCAATACAAAGTTAGAGGATCTTTCTATGTGAGCCAAGTAAAGTGAATTTCCCAAGCCTACTGGCAGTGCAATTGATCATGTAGCCCTCACTTTGACAACATGTGTGAAATTTTATTGATTTTTCACTCCTGGCCAGATTGCCTGCTCACATTGCTTCACTGTATCTTTTGAGATTCTTAATTGTTTGGTACTAAGAAATGATAATTGCTTGATTGGTTTTCTACATGACAGTATTTATGAGTGGCTTAGGCTATAGCGTTGAATTTATATGTTGGCATGCAACAACAGCTTTTCTACAACCTGCATCATTTTCCCCTCGTCAGGCTACTGGTAGGCAGCAATCCGAACACCCCAGCAAGGTTGTTGGTTTTTTTTTTTCCTTTTTTTTTTCTTTTCTTTTCTTTTTCTTTGTCTTTTTCTTTTTGTTTTTTTTTTTCAGAGGGAGAGAAATAATGGAATTAGTATCTTGAGAATTATTGCACTGCAGTTTGGTTTCCCAAATTTTTTCCATTGGGAAGTATCCCTATGCAGTGTGGAACTCTCAGTTCTACTTATTGGTTATCCAGTGTGGAAATGTCCTAAAGCTGCTTGAGTTCATGGAAACTTGGGCTACTACTGAGAGTTTAGTCAGTGAAAGGACTTCACCATCTTATTGTAACTTTTCTGTTTTGAGCTCCTAGGACACAAACCCCAGGTCTCTGAGTTGCTTTAATGTTGCACCTAGTCTTAGTGCCGTCCACAATTAACCACTAAACTGAGTGGTTTTAATATTTTCAGATTTAATATTTTTTCTCAAGATCATTTTTGTCCTGTAATGATTAAAATAATGATCCCATTTAATTGTATGTTATGTTACAAATATGTAATTACCAATTAAACTTAATTTTACTGTTTATTGGTTAAGTCTCACTGTCATTGTTAAAGCACTTTTAGTTAAATAAAAGCTAAGCTAAACTATACAATTGAACTATAACATGTAAGCAAGTTAAAAATATGAACTACTCACTCTATAGAGATTTTATTTTAGGTATTAAAGGCAAAGAAGGTCGCCAAGCAGCCAGGAATAGTGATTATTCTATTCCAAAGTTTAAACATTTAAAGAAACTGCTATTGGCTCATGGACATCTATATTATGTGAGAATAGCACATCTTGTACAGTATTTCTTCTATAAGGTATGTGATCAAATATTTGCAATTTAACTTATGACTGTTTAATCCAGCATGGGTTCTGCTTGGTCATAATGTTTTTCCTCATTTCTTCTTGTTTTTCGTTTGTTTGTTTGTTTGTTTGTTTGTTTTTGCTTCATACTGAAATTTGTGGTCAGTGAAACAAAGGAAATCTATTTATGGAATCAGAAACTAGAAATTCTTTTTAATTCAAGAGGTTTGAGATGAAATTTTAAGTCACCTTTCTTGAAGTATAGTTTAAATACAATAAAACGTACCCATTAAAAGTGTACAGTTCTCTTTTTGACAAATGTGTACATTCATGTAACCACCACCCCAATCAAAAGTAGAACATTTTAATCATCTTAGAAAGTTCCCACATGCTTCTTCCCAGTCAGTCTCCTCCACCCCTGCTCCAAACAAATACTAGTCTGATTTAAATTCTGATTTATATTACTGTATATGTAATACTGTATCTAATATATATAACATGTAGCATATGATATATAGTAATATATAACATAAATTTAGATATGATTTATGCAATATACACATTAGATATGCCTGTTTCTGAGCTATAGAATCATATGTACTCCTTTGTGTGTGGACTGTTTCACTTAGTATAATGTTTTTGAGCTTCATCCATGTTGTATCATGTATCAGTATAGTTGGTTCCCTTTTTATCCTGAACATTATTCTAAGCTATTCTTTTTAGTAGAATTCTCTTTTCAAATGAAATGACACAGATAAAATAGATAAAAAGCAGGATTGCATTGACTAAAGGTCATGGGGCCAGGGTTGTGTACTAGCTCAACCTCCCTGTCCTGCCTAGAGGTTTTTCAGGTTCCACAGTTTGGAATCCATGAATATAATTTAAGCCACTCATTTTATGCATACTGAACTGGCATACATGAAGGTGAAAGTATGCAAATAATTTTTAGCCGACATAACCCAGAAATTGATCTCCTGTCCTATGTTCTGTTCCAGTTCTTAAAAACTTTTTCCACTTTTCATTTTGAAATAATTTCTGACTTTAAAGAAGTTACAAAATAAGTGAAATAATTTTCATGTACTCTTTGCCTAGCTTTGCTAACTATTAACATCTTAGTTTACCTACAACATAGTTATCAGGATTAGTAAATTGATATGAATTGGCACATTTTTAACTAGTCTACATAGCAGGTTGGAATTTTGCCAGTCGTCCCACTGATATTCTTTTTGTGGTCCCTTTCAGGCTCATTTACATTTAGCTGTCATATCTCCTTAGTCTTCTTTAATCTGGGATAATTCCTGTCTTTGTCTTCATGATGTTAACATTTTTTAATAATACTGGCCAGTTAGTTTAGAATGTCTCTCAATTTGGGTTTATCTAATGTTTGCTTATTATTAGATTCAGGTTATGCATTTTTGGCACAAATACCACAGAAACAATGTTGTAACCTGCTCAGTGCATTGTATTAGGAGGCACATGTTGTCAGTGTCTCATTCATAATAATATTAACTTTGGTAATAATTCAAGTGGTGTTTTAGAGGTCTCAAGACCCCTCAAAATTGCTCTGTGTAATAGCATTTGAAAAGAACATTCCACTACTACAACAGACATTTCATTCCGAGTTAAAATCCATTAGTATTATTATTTATTCACTCAGATTTTCATAGATTTGGCCCCTTATCCTTTCAATATATCCCCATCATTTTTAAATATGTTATTGTGGTAAGAACACTTAACACGAGCTCTACCACTTAACCAATTTTGAAGTGTACAATACAATATTAACTATAGGCACAACATTGTACAGCAGATCTCTAGAACTTGCTCGTCTTGCATATTTAAAACTTTACACCCATTGAGTATCCCAAGCCCACATGATTGGACACTGAGATAGTTTTCCCAGCAATAATCTTGATTCTGTTTTATCACCAGTCATTAGAGTTACATGTTAAACTGAGCCTACATACTAATTTTTGTCTACCACAGAATCGAATTTACCAAAGTTCTTAATTAGATTCTAGTTTATAGGTATGTTATCAAGTTAGTGTACCAGTTTTAAATGATTCAAGCAATTTGAGTTTTATACCCTATATCTCACAGGAGGGAAAGCTCAGCAACTGCTTTCGCTTGTCAATTTGCTGTGATAAAGCCCAGGTCTTATTAACTTTATATTTTCTGGGGGGACAAAAGCATAACCGTGAACCCAGGTTTACAGTGTTGCTAAAGTGCCGTCAGCCACTATCAACTGGTATCCAGGCCAAACATTGATGATGATTAATAATGATAATTAACTCAAAATGTGTAATGTACTTTGCTGGTTAACAAAAGCACTTTATTTTCTTTTTAATCCTCACAAATCTCCTATGAGGCAATTAGTATTATTTCCACTTAAAATATGTGGCAGTAGGGCTCAGAAAATTTAACTTGTCTTTGGTTCCCCAGCTAGCAAGTGACAGAGCAAGATTTTCATACTAGCTTTACTTAATTCTAAGTCCAGGACTGTTTGTACATCATAATTAGGGTCTATTGGGCCTTGGACTCAGGGATGAGTTGTTATTCTTTCTTACCTCCTGTAGTAGGAGAGCCCGTGAAGATTTGCTTTAGAGATATGCCTACTAATCTGATCTTTTCCTAGGCATGGTTTGCCTCTTTAAGATTTTGGCCTGCAATTCATTCAGCTGCCACCAGATGGAAGGAATGATCTGTTATGGAAAACAAAACAAGCATTAAAATATCTAGTGTTTATCAGTGGTCAGGAATTGACCCTATTCAGAATTTAAGGGAATGTTTATGTAGATGGTGTACTCTGTCTTCATAGGATCTCTATGCCCATTATCATCTTAGTTATTGACTTAGAGTATTCCTTTTTTAGTGCTTCCTTTTGTCCCAAGATTTCTGAGACTTTCAAGCCTTTTTGGCTGAACTAAGAAGCCTTCCTTCCTCTTACCTTGCCATTGCATCTTCAGTTCCTTATTGCCCCACCCCAGAAGTACTTCAGTGACAGATCTTCTTGCCTTCTGGTTTTCCATGCAATCCTCCTTGCATAATTCAGCCACTTTTCAACTTATCCTCCAGAAACTTTACTCTCCTTTGTCTAAGGATTTAGTCTGGCTTTTAAGGCACCCCATAGTCTGACCCTGTCTTACCTTATCTGTTTAAAATATATAAGGCCTTAGCTTGGTTCCTGCTATCAACATATCCTGTTCATCTTTAGCACCTAGTTCAAATTGTAACTTCTTTATTCATTCAATCAACAAATATGTTTGAATGTGTTACCATGTGCCAAGCACTGTTTTAGGCCCTGAGGATTCATAATGGAATAAGACAGGCAAGGTCCCTGTTCTCATGAAATTTACATTCTAGTGGGAGAGTCAGACCTTCTTTGCCCACCAAGCACCCTCAAAATTCTCACTAAGCACTGCCTCCTCCAACCTCAGAACTTTTTTTGCCACTTTTGTGGTCAGTTGATTTTTAACAAAGATGCCTATGTGATTCAATGGAGAATGATTGTCTTTACAAAAATTAATTAAAAACGGATTGTAGACATGGATATGAAATCCAAAACTATAAAACTTCTAGAAGAAAATAAGAAGACATTATTATTACTTTCATTAGTCAAAACACCAACCTACTCCACCATCTTGACCGGAAAATAACTTTTTTTTTTAAAGTATGATTCTAGAAATGCTACCTACAGTATTCTGCATTCTACCAGAACCGATACATACAAATGAGTGTTGCCCTTCCAGATGATGATACATACAAATGAGTGTTGCCCTTCCAGCTCCAAAGAGCTACCACACTTATTCTGATGCATAGGAGTTATTCAAAACATGTATAGCACTTTTCTTTAAGAACATCCTCTAGAGCGTGTAGTATATTTACTTAAATATCCTCAGCCATTGCAGGTGTTCATTCTTTGAGGATGCATTGGATTTTTGAAAACAGCCTCAAGTCTTGCGGCCTGGTAAATTCCCTAAGTGAGAATGTATGGCAGAAGGAAGGAGACTATTTTTCTTTACTATGGCTCAAAAATGGGCTCTTGAAGGCATTGCCCAAAGAGAAATCCAGAGATATCATGAACAAGTGACAGCAGCATTCAGATAAGGTCATAGCCTGCCTTGATGGATGACACTCATTTGAAAATATTGGTTCTGCTATTTTTGCCTGAAGTTATTAATTTCAGTATTTGAAGTCACACCTAGTAACTTTTAAAAGTGCCTTATGAATTCTGCACTTGAACTTTTAAAATATGTTTTTAGTGTTCTCCCAACCCCTTAAGAGTAAGAAGTGTCATTTTGTTTTGTTTTTTGTATTTTCCACAGTGCCTCTTTTGCATATAGTAAGTGATCAATATTAATATGTTAATTGGTAGTCGAGATAGTAATAAAGGCAGTAAAGCATTAATTGGTACTGTTAGTGTCAACATACACTGTAATTATTTCCTGACTATTTATTGGCATTAATTGACTTAAAATATACACTTAAAGCTTTGTGTCATTCTACTTTATGATGATTTTGCAAATCTAAATGATATTTAAGGTTCAGTACCATTAGGTGTTTGTATTGTATGAGCTCATTTCTTCCCTAGAAGAAGAATAGCAAGAGTTTCTTGTGAAGTGAGATCTCTTCTCCATTGATAGGGCAAAAGTTGGTATTAATATGAATTAATCATTTGTTTTTGAGTTGCTTCCTTACAGCTCTGGAGTGCAGACTTAATGCATTTTGATACTTGAAAGACTTAGAACTGACTAGATTATTGGGAGTACAGTTTCCTGTTTTAGTTTAGAAAGTTAAGTGAAAACATTAACACTTTTCTCCATTTTTTTCCAGAACCTTTGTTTCATTTTGCCACAGTTTTTGTACCAGTTCTTCTGTGGATTCTCACAACAGGTTTGTCATTCTAGTTATTTGTTATAATGTAGTTTACATTTGCTATTAATAATTTACCTTTTTATGCAATGAATTATAGGGATTAGAGGAGTATGTCCAAAGTAAAAGGACTTGGTGTTTTGTTTTGTTTTGTTTTGTTTTGTTTTGTTTTGTTTTGTTTTGTTTTGTTTTGTTTTGTTTTGGGTAAAAAAAAATGTAACCCTTTCTTTATCATACCTTTTAAAGGCAATCTAGGTACTTTCAATGTGCAGAGATCGGTTATGACATAGGTCTACAGGCCTATGTATTGTCCTCCTTTTCTAGAGTCATGCTGTGATGCTAGAAAAGTTGCAATACTTTCTCGAATTCTGCAAAAAGAAAAACAGATGTAGATTTCTGTTTTGTTTTGTTTTGTTTTGTTTTGTTTTGTTTTGGGTTTGGTTTTGGTTCAGCAATTGATCTTGGCTTGGTTATAACAGTAGCAGATATTTGTGTCTTTGCTTTAACAATGTTTCTATTCATTACTTTCTTTTGTAAGTTATTTAGTATATTCACTTGGAGTTAAGATGACCTTTAAAAGAGTATTCTGATTTTTTCTTAGTATCACTGTACATAGCATTTTACAGTAATCCTAAAATGTTATAGTTTAATATTTCATTGAATAAAATCTCACACCTCTGCAGTTTCTCAGGTTGATTTTCTAGAAAAATGTCGATCTTCAAGCTGGCCACAAAGCTGTGATTCCTAGATAGAGCTTTGGAGTACTTTACTTGAGCAACTCTACCTTTTTTGCCCTCTATTTTCTGAATATTTATTACATAAAGAATATGCTATATGTTAACTTGATATTTAAGTGGTGAGATGAACAGGCACATTTGTCAGTTTGTTTTGAGAACGGAAATGGATTTTGCGTTGCTTCTAGAGGAAGTACAGCAATATACAGGAGCTATAATGCTCATTGACTCAAAAATTTTCATAGTTAATTTGTGAGTAATTCAGTGATTTCACCAAGCTGAGCTACTGGTAGCATTGCCACAGGTATTAGAGACTGAGGTTCTAAATTTCAAGGCATATTTAATTCCTCATGGTAGACAGTTATTTTTTTTCTGATTTCTTGGCAGTATTTTTAAGAATATATTCTTCTCAATGAGAAGTAACTGCTCTTTCTTTTGAACTTGCCTCTTTGCCATATGGTATGCTGTCTGTTATATCAGTGCCATGTCATCAGCCCCATGGTGCCAGTTAAGCAGATCGCTTTTTTAATTAATCATCTACTAGCTATAGGAAGTACCATCAGCCTTCTTGTATTCAAAACTAACAGTATTTTATGAATTATGGTGAGTTTCGTTTTCTTGAACATTCAGTTAACTGTTGATCAAAATGTTTCTATTCCTCACTTCCTTAGATGAATGCAAGTTTTAAAAACACATTTCAATTTTTTGGCAAAGTGCAAAAGGGAAGTTGGCTTATCTGGTTGAAACGTTTTTATTTTGAAAAGAGTCTTCTTTTGTTATCTTTTTAAAACATAGTTATCAAGCACAAGTCGTATGAAGAAAAGAAATACTTATTCCTATTAAAGCCAGCCGAGAGTCTGTGGTCTGCTTCAATTAACTGCTTAGATTTCCATAGGAGTTGATGTTTGGGTTCCTCAGTTGCTCAACTGGTATATTCATTCATTTAACAAATATTTCTTGAGTGCCTACTGTGTGCCAGGCTAAGTGCTGGAGATATAACAGTGATCAAACGTCTTACCCCATGGAGCTTGCAGTATAGTGATAGGGGAAAGATAGGCAACAATCAGACAAATATATTGTCAGGTACTGATAAATGCTCTCAAGGAGGGAAAAGCATAACAAATGAATAGAGTGTGACTGGGAAATAGAACTGCTGTTTTAGAGAAGATAATTTGGAAAGTTCTCTCTGATGAGGTGACATTTAGGCAGAGATATGTGGGAGATGAGGAAAGGAGCTATGCAGACATGTTAGAGGAAAACTGTACCAGGTAAAAGGAAGCTCTGAGATGGTGACATGATATACAATATCTTTAGTTTTTAATTTGGCCCAGTGCTATTGCTGAATATTGCAGCCTTTATTGCAGATATCTTGGAATACATACGGATAGTCAACCTTTTTCCACTCAGGTCCCCAACAGGTGTTCTCTGCAACCCTGGAACTTGGAGAGTGAGCTATGGAAAATGTAGACATAGAACCAGGATTCGGATTCTTTAAGCAAAAAGCAGCTTGCTCTTTACCAAAGCTAGAATAATACTGGTCTCTTTTCCTTCATAAAAAGAAAATATTTGTAACAGGTTTAACAAGACATAGTATCAGCTAAACCTGTTGTTTCTTTTGAGAACATTCTGTCTCCTCTAATTTTAATTATGCATCCAAGAATTATAATTTTCTCTCGTGTAACCTCAAAGTACCATAGTTGAATGAAAGTAGATTGATGCTTTTGTTTGAGGGAAATTCAAGACTAAATTACACACCAGTCAATCTGAGTTATTATTTCAATTTTCTCATTAGTGAAAATGGATAGTTTTCTATGAAAATATAGTGTTGTGTGCCTACAGACTAGTCTTCTCCCTTGAGAATTAAAATGAGTGTAACACCTTTTGGGGGTACTTTTAAATTCAGTAGAATATTTTTGCTGAGCCTAAATCTTTGTATGTGGGAAGTATCTTCATGTTCTATGTAGAGCTGTATTTTTAACTTCACTGAAAATGTCACATGCATATTATCTTGCTTGGTCTCTACCTCAGGCCAGAGTTGTCCCTTCTTCTGGACTCCCCCAGTTCTTTGTACACTCACTACTCTGTTTCCCCCTCTAGAATTTGAGCTCTTTGGCAGACAGGGCATGAATCTTCTCTGTCTCCAGTACTTGTCACCCTAGTAAGCACTCACTAAATGTTTAAGTCAGTTAATGAATGAACTACTGCTCTATTCAAGTTATTTTTAAATACCTTAAATATTTTTCCATAAAGGAAAATTTACAAGATTAAATCAGTCCTTTGCAAATGTGTTATAGCATTCAATCTCTACTCATTCATTCATTCAATATTTATCGAATGCTTTTTATATGCCAAGTTCTGTTCTAGGAGCTCAAGATTGTCAAAGTCCTCTAGCCAAAGACCACTGGGAACACACTCAATTGTAGTTGATCAAATTAAGTTTTTACTTACTGCAATGAGGAAGAATATACATGAGGAACAGTGGGGCCTCTCAAGGAGAGGGTGATAGAAAAGTCTTTTAAGATTTGGGCTTAAGTTAGGTGATTTGGAGAAGAATTTAAGAATTTGGGCCTTGCTTCAGATTAGGTGCTGTCAGTAAGCAGGGGTCATTTAATGACTAGGCATTTCAGTAAATCTTAACCAGGAAGAATGAAGACAAGAAAGAGGTTAACACTGTCATTGGTCCAGAAGCAACAGTCAGTCAGTCACATTAGCCAGAATAGGGATGTCGGTCATTTTCATGATTTGGACAGTATTCATACTCTGTGTTCAGATGTGATTAAGGAGTTGTCTTGTTTTTGTTTTGATTCGTCATAGTCACAGAATTTTGATGTTGCATTTCTGTGAAATTGTACATGTTTGATGGGAGAACACCCATGCCTAGCTGTGAGTGCCAGGCCAGCTCCTAGATGTCAGGGGTTGCTTTGCTCATTCTTAAACTATAGCTGTCAAAAAAATAAAAATCCATACCCTCATAGAGCTTGAATCATAGTGGAAAGAAACAGTATAAACAATAAATTTATAATGTAAGTTAGAAGATAATCGGTACCGAAAAAAGATAACAGGATAAAGGGGGAAAATGTGCCTGGGAGAGAGGGAATGGCAAGTTAAATCAAGGATGGTCTCACTGAGGTGACATTTGAGCTGAGATTTGAGGGAATCAAGGGAGTACTATCTGAAGAAAAAATGTTCCAGGCAGGGCAACAGCTGGTTCAAAGGAGGTCTTAAGCCAGGGGTGGGCCTCACATGTTAGAGATACTATGAAGAAGCCATTGCATCTGGAGTAGAGTGAGCAAGGAGAAGGAGAGGTTAGAGATGGAGTCACCATATAGGAGAAGCTGAATTGAGTGGGGCTTTATAGTCACCCCATTGTAGAAACTTTTTTAATTTTCAGAAATAAAGATTCCCTAGAGAGTTTAAAGAAAGTGATGACTTGATTTTACTTATTTTCTAATAGAGCTACTCAGGCCATTGTGTTGAGAACAGACTTTAGGTCAAGGGGAGAGAAGCAAGGAAACCATTTAGGAGGCTTGCCAGGGTTGTAACAGTGGAGGTACTAAGAAGTGATCTGGTTCTAAATAATTTGAAGATAGAGTCGATAAGCACTTCTTCATTGATTGGCTATGAGGTGTAGAAAGAAGTCAAGGAAGAATTCAAAATTTTGGTTCTTACTGATCAGGAAGATTTAGTCACCCCTTCCTGAAATGAGGAAGACTTCAAGAAGAGCAGATTTGAGTTGAGGGCAGGTCAGCAGTCCAGTCCTGGACATAAGTTTGAAATATGCTAGACACCCAAGAGACATCAAATGGGTTAGTGTACATATGAGGACAAGTCTGGGCTAGAGATAGATTTGGGGGAATTTTCAGTGAATGCTAGCTAGTATTAAAACCTCAGGACTGAATGAGATCACCTAGAAAGTGAATATAAAGTTCCAAACGCTGAGTTCTGGAGCACTCTAACAGAGGGCTCAGGGAAAATAAGAGACTGAGAAGCAATAGCTAGCGAGATAAGAAGAAAATCACTCATTTAAAATATTCCTTGAGCACCTAAGTGGTACCAGGCACTAAGGTAAGATAACTAGGGTCACAGATGTAGAGCCACTGACTGTGATAGGAAACATAGGAGAAAGCATATTTAAAGGGGAGGAAATTAATGAGTTTGGTTTTAGACATTTCGAGTTACAGCTGCCTATGGGACAGCCAGAAGACAGTTGGAAATTTTGGTCTGGAACCTAGAAAATTCAGAACCAGAAAGAGTTGGAAGTCATGCCCTTGTGCGTATATTTAGTTTTGTTTTTGTGAATACATTTATTTGATTCTTACTAAATCGCCATATTCAGTATCATGAATACATCCTGGAGAAGGTGATAATGATATTTAAAGCCATGTAAAATATTCAACAAAAAAACAGTGACACAGGCTGGACATTGCCTAGTTTCCCTGAGGGATTTCTGACTTATACTTAATTTGTCTTTGTTAGCTGACAGATCTTTTGAAAAGTTATTAGTTAATATCTATTAGAAATAGAGCTTATAGCATATAAACATGCTTAATAAGATCCTATTAAAAGGTATATTAATATGATGCATCACATATTAGCTTCTTTTCTGTAGTTACCAGAGTGACCTTATTTACAAAACTTCCTTTGCTATTACAGAAAATGTGAAAAGAAACTGTCTTGCTTTTTTCGAAACTGACTTATTTTAGCTTGTGATTTTTTCAAACACATCAATATCCTCTTGCAAATGATTGTTACAATACATTCCTTTCTCTTGCATTTGTTATTTCAGCCACTGTATGATGCCGCTTACCTTACAATGTATAATATTTGCTTCACATCCTTGCCCATCCTGGCCTATAGTCTACTGGAACAGCACATCAACATTGACACTCTGACCTCAGATCCCCGATTGTATATGTAAGTTGAACATTATAGTTAAAACCCCCTCAAACTTTCAAAGTTGTAGGTTTCATTTTATCTGAAGGTGTAGAGGATACAGAACTGCCCACCTGGTTTGATCACATAGTTCTGTTCTGAATTTTTACCTGCTTAAAACCGATCATTCAACAGGAAAATGACATATTTCCTAGGCATAGGTCCGGTACTTGAGTGTGTGTGAATCATTTAGTTCAAAATCATTAATTCTCAAAATGCGAACCTACATTTTTATAGAGTTCTGGAATCTTAGAGGAAGACACAATATTTTAACTACAAAAAAATAATGCCTCACACAAAGATCTTTGGTAGTTTAGGATATTGATTCCTACCTGTAAGGGATTGAACTGATGATATTATGTTAGGCTTTGTCTTGTAAACTGCCTCTGAAGCATAGCCTCTCCTCCTTTGTTAGCTCCATTCTAAAACTGTTTTGTTAAAGAAAATAATTCATCAAACCATTATATTTATTTTGTGTCAGTTGGAAATGCATGCTTTTCTCTATGGATGGGGGACTTGTCACTAGCCCCAGTTGCTTAACTTATGATTTAATTGGATTTTTATAAATTAAGCCTGTAGCTAAGGATAAAGTTGTCAATTTACAGCAAATTATAAGCATTGCTAAATAGCGGATAGTGGATAGTAAGTATAATAGAGAGACTTGGGTGGTTTATTTGTATGAAGTGAAGGTACATAAATTAAGGTATTTCTTTAACCAGAATGACTCATAAAACTCACATTTAGTTGTTAGATTTAACTTGATTTATAAAGTATATCATCATTTTAAAGGTATTGATTATGAAAATTTTCAAACATGCACAGAAGTAGCAAAAATACTATTAATATAGTGAATTTCCTGTCCTCATCACTCAGCTTTACCAATTATCAATTCAGGGCCAATTTCTGTTTTGTTAATAACCCTCTCTGCTCTATCATGGAATTATTTTGAAGTAAATATCAAACTTGTATAAAATAGTTATTTCAGTATGTATCTCTTAATAAGGACTTAAAAATAACAGTACCTAAAAATTTAACAAGTCTGTAATATCAAATATTCAGTTAAGGTTCAAACTTCTCCACCTGACTCATTTCTTTTAATAGCTTTATTTAAATCAGGTTATAAGATTCATATATTGCAATTGATTAATATGAGCCTCTTCTAATCTGTAGGTTAACCTGACAATTTATTTTGTTGATGAAACTGGATCATTAATCTTGTAGAATTTCTCCCAATCTAGAGTTTGCTGATTATATTGATGGCATTGTTTAACACGTTCTGCTTTTCCCTGTATTTGTTGCAAAGGGGTAGTTAGATCTAGAGGGGAATCATAGAAACCTTAGTAGAAATCTTACAGAGCATCGTCTCCTATGCTCTCTTTTTTAAATGAGGAACCAGGATGCAGAAATGACTGCCGAAAGACACAGAGTATAACTAGAGGCCAAACCAAGATCAGAATTTAGTCTTTTGGATGACCAGCCCTGTGCTCTTCTCAGCTGGTTGGTGGTTTTCAGACATCGAGTCAGCAATGTGTTCTGTCTTCACACAACAACTAAAGTGAAGAAGTGGGGTTTAGATGGCAGTGAGTGGAATCTCCCCATTCAGTCCCAACAAGAGCTCAAGCTAATCACCCACACTCCAATCCCAGCTCTGCCACTCACTGTGTAAACTTGCACAAGTTACTTGACTGAGATAGGCCTCAATTTCATCTTCGGTAAAATATGGGTAACAGTAGCACCTAATCCACAATGGTTTTGTGAAGATTAAATGAGTGACTATGTGTAAATGAACTTAAAATAGTGCCTGGCACATAGTAAGTTTTCAATATTAATCTTATTCTAACACCCTCCTCCACTTAACTTCAGGGTGGTGCTGAACACTTTCATACATTATGAATGTTGAAAACCTAAAGAAAACTGTTGAATACAAATTATTGTAAGGGTTTCCGTGAAGTTTTATTTACTCCACTGCAAGTGTAGATTATGAATTATTAAACAAGGGTATACTTGCCACATCTGATACAAAAATGGAAGCCTTGACGTAACTATTGCCCAGCCCAAAATACAATTTTCCTTCTTGTCCGCTCTGTTAAGACACTGCTCTCAGACCGTCGCTGTATTATAAATTGCTTCATCACTCTGAGTAGTCTTTTGTAAATATGAAGCTCTGGTCTTCATATGTGGCTCTCTCAATAGTTGTACCACTTAATATTGTGTAGAATATTGTAGATTTTACCTTCAGGGACTTAGTGACTTAGGCATTTTTCAAACATTTTGACATGAACCAAGAACACAATTGGATATTTTTATTATTTAAGAGAAATTTTATCTACAGCCATGCCACCCTGAACAAGCCCGATCTCATCTGATCTCAGAAGCTAAGCAGGGTCGGGCCCGGTTAGTACTTGGATGGGAGACCACCTAGGAAGACCAGGTTCTATAGGTGTAAAAAAAGAGAGAGAGAGAAATGTTAAAAGTAAACTAGTAAAAGTAAACTAGTTCTATAGAGAGAAGGGTATTGGATTTATTTCTTCTACAGCTTTAAAAGGCCAAAGAAAGGTCCTAGTACACCTGCTACTTCCCATCATATGGAGGTGCTCTGGCCTTTGCTGCCGGTCAGCCATTCCTCAGGTCTTCATATTCTCTCTCATGTTCTCCTGAATGTTGACTGCCATATTCTGTCTCCAACAACTTCATCATTCATCTGAGTGCACCTAGAAAGCCTCACCTAAAACTCAGCATTCCATGATACATACCTCTGTCCATCTCCCTTCCAGTGTGTAGTGTAACTCCCAGAGAAGGTCTGGAAAGACAAGGACCGCTTCCTGCCTCAGCCCAAGTCAGTGATTCTCAAGAGTCCCACTGGCTGGCAGTTTCTGGGCAATTCCTGCAAAGATCTTAAGGAGGTGCCTTCTCTGTGGCTCCCAGTTGCCTTGGGAATGGGACTTACTGGCTATGGGAAGAGCTTGCTTCTAGGAAGCAGCTACCTCTTCCTCCTGCAATTTTTTCTAAGGCAAACAGCAGCACAGTGCTTTATGCATCCTCTGTACTTCAGATACCTTCATGCACCTTGGAAACCTTAGTAAAAAAAAGTTGGGTATTTGCCACCTTTTCAGGAAACCCCACAGTACTCAATACCAACTGAACAAGGACCAGTTTCGTTTACATTACAAAGGTGTTTCTTATTCCATACAGCCCAGTGACATTCTTGGTAGCATTGATGACCTGTGTGCTATTTGAATGATTAGATACCTTTAGATAAATGTTAAGAGTAATTTGAAATAGACACCAAAAGAATTCCATGCAATTTTACTTCATTAGAATCGATGGCCTTATTTAACATTCTGACTTGTACTGAGGGGATTGTTCATCTGATCTCAGAAGCTAAGCAGGGTCGGGCCCGGTTAGTACTTGGATGGGAGACCACCTAGGAAGACCAGGTTCTATAGGTGTAAAAAAAGAGAGAGAGAGAAATGTTAAAAGTAAACTAGTAAAAGTAAACTAGTTCTATAGAGAGAAGGGTATTGGATTTATTTCTTCTACAGCTTTAAAAGGCAAAAGAAAGGTCCTAGTACACCTGCTACTTCCCATCATATGGAGGTGCTCTGGCCTTTGCTGCCGGTCAGCCATTCCTCAGGTCTTCATATTCTCTCTCATGTTCTCCTGAATGTTGACTGCCATATTCTGTCTCCAACAACTTCATCATTCATCTGAGTGCACCTAGAAAGCCTCACCTAAAACTCAGCATTCCATGATACATACCTCTGTCCATCTCCCTTCCAGTGTGTAGTGTAACTCCCAGAGAAGGTCTGGAAAGACAAGGACCGCTTCCTGCCTCAGCCCAAGTCAGTGATTCTCAAGAGTCCCACTGGCTGGCAGTTTCTGGGCAATTCCTGCAAAGATCTTAAGGAGGTGCCTTCTCTGTGGCTCCCAGTTGCCTTGGGAATGGGACTTACTGGCTATGGGAAGAGCTTGCTTCTAGGAAGCAGCTACCTCTTCCTCCTGCAATTTTTTCTAAGGCAAACAGCAGCACAGTGCTTTATGCATCCTCTGTACTTCAGATACCTTCATGCACCTTGGAAACCTTAGTAAAAAAAAGTTGGGTATTTGCCACCTTTTCAGGAAACCCCACAGTACTCAATACCAACTGAACAAGGACCAGTTTCGTTTACATTACAAAGGTGTTTCTTATTCCATACAGCCCAGTGACATTCTTGGTAGCATTGATGACCTGTGTGCTATTTGAATGATTAGATACCTTTAGATAAATGTTAAGAGTAATTTGAAATAGACACCAAAAGAATTCCATGCAATTTTACTTCATTAGAATCGATGGCCTTATTTAACATTCTGACTTGTACTGAGGGGATTGTGCTATTTTTGACAGATTTTAAACTTAATTTTAATCTGTCCACATGCCTTTTATCAAATCACGTAATTTGGCTCAATTGAAAAAATATAAAGGGTACCCCAAGACCAAAAAAGGTTAAATTCCCAGGAAAAAAAATCTCGATTAGTAATCAAAAATATTTTAACAATTGTAGTTGGAAAGCTAAGGTAGCTTGGTTGAGAACGTATGATTTGAAGTCAAGCAAATCGATTGTATACTAGCTCTGTCCCTTACTAAATGAATGAACTCTGGCATGCTGCTGTACTAGTAGTGGTTCCCAAACTTTACTGCACAATACAATCACCTGGGGAACTTTAAAAATATCCGGATTCCCAAGTCATGCCTTATATGCCAATTAAATCAGAATGAGTTTGCGAGCCAGGCATCAGTGTTTTTCAAAGATCCCCAGGTGATTCCAATGTGCATCAAAGTTTGGGAACGATTATGATACACCTCTTTGAGGCTCATTATTGTAGATGGGAGTGATAAGAATACCTATTTCGTGTGGTTTTTATATGGATAAAAATGGGCAATATATATAAAACTCTTAACCTAGTTTCCTGACATATAATAAGTACTCAATAAATAGGAGCTATTATTATTGATTATATTATTGTTATTAGGCGGCCAGAATTTTAACTTAGAAATGCTTAGATAGTTTAATCCACTGACTCAGGAGGTGATTACACAAAGATAAACCTGCTCAGTCTGGCCTTTTACCAAAAGCCTTCCAGTCCCTCAGGGGAGTAACTACCTTCATTATAACAGGGTCAAACCCTATGTGCACTTTTGGCATTTCATCATATCTTTAAATAAATGGCCTTCAGAGATTTGTTAACCTGTGTTTTTTTTCTCATTTCTCAATAGGAAAATTTCTGGCAATGCCATGCTACAGTTAGGCCCCTTCTTATATTGGACATTTCTGGCCGCATTTGAAGGGATAGTGTTCTTCTTTGGGACTTATTTTCTTTTTCAGACTTCATCCCTAGAAGAAAATGCAAAGGTAAAAAAAAATGTCATTACATCGTTTGGTTTCATAAGCATGGCTTATCTTTTTTCCATAGGCACTGGATCTGTCATACACATACTCTAGCTGTAATCATTTTGCAAACTTTTTTAAGTTACAGTATTTAGTTCTCACAACTTCTTTAGAACAATAAAAGTGTTGAAGTAAGAAATTGCTTCCTGTGTGCATGGCTAACTAGAGAGCTTATGTGCAAACCTTATGGAAACTTAACTTGGCTGTAATTTATTGGACGAACAGAGTTCTTGGGACTTCAGACTTTGGATCCCTACACTTTGATGTGAGCAAGGCCTTTTCTGTTTTAAAAGCGAAGTCTGGCCCCACTCAGTTCTTATTCACAGTGGCCTTCCATGCTTGGAGTTCAGTAACCGCCATTCTTTGGAATTCCCTTCTCTTTCTCCTTCCTTTCCACATGGTAGCATAGTGTTTTCCAGAAAAACTACCCTGGTCCTACCAGTGCCTTCCTAGCAAGCAACTACATGGGTCAGCACGTGCATTTGGATGATTTTGCCCTGGCTGTGCTGTAGGAGGGAATTGCTGGTGGGGTGAGGTCTTCCCGCAGCCACACAGTAGAAAATCAAGCCCATCACTTTGCATGCTGATTTCACTATGTTCCTTTCTATTCCTGGGCTTCCTCTTTTATGATCATTCATTCTTTACATTCTAATGTGAAGCAAAGCTAAGATTCAAAAAGAATTTACTGAGTACAATGACTATGTCTAGAATCTAGACAGTCAGCATCTGTTACAGAAGTGATAGGTTCAGTGGATTTGAATACTTTGAAATTAGGTACTACAGTCAAAACCTCTCTAATTTAGACTGACAGAAGTCAATTTAGTATGAATCCATTAAAATTATTAATCACTGAATAACTTTTGAGGAAATACAGATCTAGTATTTTAGGGTAGGCACATGTAGCACTTGCCAAAAATTATACTCTATTAAATCTCTCTGCATGTCCCCAAGCAAGTCACTTCAGCTTTCCAAGTCAACTTTTCCCATCAGTAAGAAGGGATTAGATTTTATGATTTCTCAGATCCCTTCAGCTTTATGACTGAATCTGTCACTCCCACTTTTTATTTTTATTTAACACATAAGTTACATAGAACTAACTCTTGCTTTAAAAAAAAATTTTGTTGTAAAATAGGTGGATACTCTCCTGCAGGCCTGTTGACATGGTTCATTTTCTCAGCAAATTCTTCAGGTGGTACATGAAGAATGTACCCAGCCTGTGTCCAATTCATCACCCATTTTGAATTCGTGATGTCTGGATTAATTACATTTTGCTGTATATGTCACTATCCTTCTAAATATTTGCTAAAATTACAGTAAGTGTAAGGACTGCTATCAGCAATTAAACGTAACACCCATGTATGATTTGATCAAATTCTTTTTTTGCTTCTATTAGCCTTAATTTTTTGTTTTTATTTTTTGAAAACCTTTACATTTCATTTTCTGTTTTAATGTTATGCATTCAGATCTTGACAGCATTTGGTAAGCATATGTGCCATTCATTGCCATCGTTTGGATTTATACATGGTATCTGCTTTTCTTTGATGTGCACATGCTGACAGCTCTAATATTTACAGCCAAAAATTAGACTGTGTTTTAGAAATATGAGTCCATTTGTCTGCAAATTAGTCCTTATTTCAAAGCTTTAGTTTTATATTATAGGAAAGGCCCATATATCTTCAGAGACATGAGTGATCCATTGACTTGTTTTGATGAACATTACTGTTAGTATAATAGGGTTTTTTCCTGCCTTTATCATACCAGCGTTTTCCCTGTTTGATGCCACATGGAATAATGGTAATAAATTCTACCAACCATAAATGTAGTGTACCTGACCAAGAAAATTTAAGGTCACAGTAAAATCTAGTATTTTGGCCTGAACTTTTGATCAGGTATTTCCCTAAACAAGTCGTACAGAAATCTTTGGCAGTTACACATGATATTAAACTTGGCTTTTTATTTTTTTTAGGCAGGCTTGTATATTCTTGGTACATGTAATTGTAAAATGTTTTTCAGGTATATGGAAACTGGACTTTTGGGACCATTGTTTTTACAGTCTTAGTTTTCACTGTGACTCTGAAGGTTAGATTTTTATTTATTCAAATATATTTAACTCCATTTTTATAATACTTTCTGGTCTTATACTAATATGTGTTTCTTGTCTATAATTCTTTATTTTTATTGCAGATCGTATCCAAGTCTGAATGCTTACTAAGATATGTATGATATTAGAGATTTGGGCATTTGTATACTACTTGTGATTCATTTTTTACTGTATGTTGTCTGTCTTCTTTAATGTTACATAACTAAGAATGCCAGGCCTTAAAGGGATTTGGGTACTTAAGACAGTTGAATAGGTGTCCATGAGTGAGATAATGTATTCAAAAGAGCTTGGTACTGATGAAATTTTATATAATGTATTCATCACTGAAATTTACCCATATTAGTGATGAAATGCATAAAAAATACAACAGATAACATACAAGAAGGGTAGTTTTGGCAAAATCATTTGCAGCCATGTCATAATGTCTCCGAAGCCATGATGAGTGCTACCCTTGAGGCTCATGAGTTGGGACTCTCTTACAGTTGAAAGCATTATCAGATTCTTTTGATAATTCCAATAATAAACACCTCACATGGGGTCCAAGAATAAGTTACCCTTAAATGAATTCCAGTGTGCCTAGTAGTCAGAACTAGAATTCAAAAGTATAATTGACAATAGACTTCTAATCATTTCCCCTCTAAATTTTTATTCCTGGTTAATTTCTTATACCAAATAGAAGTAACATATGTTTACATCTACTCTTTCAGTAATATTTTAGAACTACAAAAAATGTTACAATTCATTTCAGTTTAGCTACTTACTAGCAGCATGTCCTTGGACAAGTAACTTTCTCAGTAGCTCCATTTCCTCTTCTGTGAAATGGAGATAAAAGTAGCACCTACCTCTCTTAGGTTTTTTTGTAAGAAGTCAATTAGTGATTTTATATGTATATAACTTAGAATGGGGTCTGGCACATAGAATGTGCTCAGTACAATAAATACTAGTTGTTATTTATTATTTTGTTTCACAGGATCATGATTTGAAGTGGAAACCTCCCCACCCCATTTTTCCCCTTGGCCTTGTGTGTGGCCCCAGGGCTTCCAAGTTCTCTTCATAAAGTTGGCCATACTGCAATGTCTTTCACGTGTCCCTCAAAGATGTCCACTCCCTTTTCTTTGGATGGGTATTATTGTGACATTTTCCCAAGCATCTCAGAGGGTGTTAATTCAAGACTGGGTTACATTAACAATGTTATCAACATCCTGTTTATGAGTGAGAAACTGTAACAGAGATCAGAGGACCATGTTACAGCTAATAACAAAACTGAGATACCACCCCTTCTTCAATAATTAAATGCCCTGGATGTTAGTCCCTGTGGCCCTGAAATTTTAAGCAAGCGAAGAAACTGTAACAGTGGAGGACCATGTCACAGCAAGTAACAAAACTGAGATACCACCTCCTGTTTAATAATTTAATGCCCTGGATATTAGTCCCTGTGGCCCAGAAATTTTTAAGCAAGTGAAGCAGGCCATAATTTTTGTTTTTAGATTGCATTTGAAAATCCCAGGTTCCACGATCTGAGGAAACAATCAGCCCTGGCAGGAACATGAAGGGATTACAATATAAGGCAACTGAAAATGTTATTAATTTAATTTAATAGATATGGGTTTTGTAGTTGAAAATTACACTGCATAGTCATACCCATAATCCATTGCTACATGATGCAGTTATATAGAGCTAGTGTCCTTTGCATTTAGTAACCCCCATCTGTTGTGTTTGAGATATCATACTCCTTTGTATAGTCTATATACCCTTCCTAGCTACCCTTCTCCTACTGCTTTTCAGTATACCTGCCTCCTCCAGCTAGGCCTTCTCCTTTTGCCATCATCTCCCTGGCCACTACTACCTGAGGACTTGGGGCTCCAGACTCCTGGGTGTTATCATTACCTCATTCTTCGCCCTTCCTTCAGTAGTGAGAACATCTGTAACCTCATACCTACTAGCTACTTCCCTGATCACATCTCCACACCTGTACTCTAGAATCTAGAGAACTTAGGGCAGAGCTCAGCTCTTTCATCCTCTAGCTCTTTGAAAAGCCTGGACTCTGTTCTGCTTTTAGTTCTATTCACTTGTGGAAGCATGGCCCAAGCTAGATCCTCCCATAGGTATCATATAGTATCATATAGGTATCACAATTATCAGATGCCATAGTATATTATTGCCTGGTGCAGTTTGTACCCATCATGAAATCTCTTGTGTTGTATCTTTTCAGCTTGCCTTGGATACTCATTTCTGGACATGGATAAATCACTTTGTGATTTGGGGTTCTTTAGCCTTTTACATATTTTTCTCATTCTTCTGGGGAGGCATCATTTGGTAAGCAGCTGTATATGCATGAGTAATATGTAAATAACAAAATAGGTATATGTATATATATATACATTGGATATGCAAGCATTAATTATACTTTTAAAGTTTTGATTGTGTAAGATGGCAGGTCTTCAATATGAATGGACTGGAAAATACTTCTAGCCAATAACACTGCTAACTTCAGGTAAGATTTCTAATATAAGTATATAGACTACATAAGTTACTCAAAAGACCTACCCTTTTGGTAGCTCTTGTCCAAATCTTTCAACTTGAAAGTGTGTAAACATCTCTCTATGAAGTGAAACCATAATTTCTAGCATGACCTTCCATGTGATTTGATTTCTAGTGGAAATACTGATCCTATAAAGTTTCTATACAATATAGTGGCTACTAGACACATTAATTTCTATTGGACCCTATTCTTTCTTTATGGTATATAACTATCCTTCATGTCACTACAGATGTGCTCAAGGTATAGAATATATACCCCTTAATACTTACAGTATTATATCTTAAAATCACCATCTCATTGTTTTGGGGGTAAAGGCAGAATCTACAGCTTGGCCTTAAAGTTCATTCAATCCATTTTGGTTTAATAAATTTATATTCAGAATTCATTTTGTGCAAGGTACTCTATGGGACACAGAGATGAATAGACTGTACTCCTGGCTCAAGGAGTTTAGAGTCCATTGAGGGACACATAGCTGTGATGGAAAGAATTATAAGGAATGAAAATAAGTTAAATTTTCATCTCTTTTCCTTACTTCTAGCAGCCTATATAGTTGACCCACCAAGGCCTCCATAGTCAAAAATCCCATCTTTTGACTCACAAAAACTTAAAACTATAGTCATCCCTTGGTATCCTCTGGGGATTTGTTCCAGGACCCCTGCAGATACCAAAATCCGTGGATGCTCAAATCCCTTATATAAAATGGCATAAAACAATGCATGTAGTCGGCCCTTTGCATCCGTGGACTTCTAATCATGGATCAAAAATACTGTTTTCCCTCTGCAGTTATTTGAATCCATGTATGCAAAACTGGATATACAAAGGGTCGACTGTATATTTACCTGTGTTGTTCAAGGGACAACTGTATTTCCTTTTTAAATATCACAGTTGTTTTCATTAATCAGTGGCTTTCCCTGACAAGGATGCCAGTAGCAGAGAACATGACTAGAGTAAGCCATAGGTTAAGATTCCAGGAGTATGTATTTTCACTGGTTTGACAAAATCATACAGAACATTACATGTTATCACAGAGATGTAAGGACCATGTTTATGTCCCTTGAGACTTAATTAGAAGAGACTCTTATTGTTTCGAAAAGCTTTTTTAAATAAAAGCCTTAAGAAACAAAAATATGAAAACCCTAATCACTTAAGGAAGTACCGCTCCAACAAGTGTAATTACAGCATGTATTTGGCACCTATATATATAATTATGGAAGCAATGAACCTGAAGGAAATCTCTATTTTCTTTAATAATATACAAATGAATCAAAGTTGATTAACCAAATGTAATATACAATTGTAAGTCTGCCAGAGTACCATAATTCTATGAATCTGTGTAATTAGCATCTGAACTAATTATGCAAAATTTCCACAAGAATAAAATGTGTCTAGTAAACTAAACAAGTTTCTAACTCTTACCATAGACTGTTCCTTATTGATTTAAATAAATCTCTTAAGTGATTAAGACTTCATCATACCTGTTTTGATTCATTAGAGATGCTTACTAAAAATGAAATATTAATCTTTTGTCGCTTATAGTGCTGTCTTTAAGTAGAACTGTCTGAGTTAAGCTACTTACTACATGAATATAAAATTTTATTATAAAGCAACCAGCAAAGTGTGACTAGAAACTATGGGAAACTTCAGCTGAGTGCTGGTTGCAGTTAATATCTCTGGACATGTTCTACCTGGAGGCATTTTAACACACTCCTCTTTGGGAATGGGCAGTGAGAATGATGATTTCTGAGCCCCAAACCCAATCCAGGAATATCTTCATTTTTTTTACTGCTCCTCTGCAAAGCTCCATAGATGCCATCGAGGTAAAAAAAAAAAAATCTAGAGATATTAATCACAGAGTATTGTGGATATTGTGCGAAGGAATACCCTGTGACCAGCTGTCAGCTGTCTTGCTGGACACTTATTGGCTCAGTTAACTGCCCAGAAAATTAATCAGGGTGCTCTTCAAAATGAATTGGGCGTAGAGCTCTGCAGAAGTTTTTTTTATATGATAAGGACCCTAGAAAGCCTGTTTAGTCCAGACCTCATAATTTTCTCCACTTTACTGTTCTACTTACTTTTTATTCCTCAGTCTGGTCCTCATATATGCAGAGCCACAATCTTGATTTTATCATGTTCCATAAGAGTGAGGAAACATCAGTTTTTAAATGAGAAACCATTTTATCTTCTGTGAGCCTTATGCTTGATCTAATTAATGGGATCAACCAGTTATCTATGTAGGTCTCCTAATCCGAGGTAGTCTAATGTGCATCCTGACCTCAAGCAGCTGCTCTATGGTTCGGCTCATACAGGAGAAGGGAACCTGGCTGTGCTTCTCAATAGCCACCTAAGAGTTCAGTGGATGACTTGGAAAGAAATCCAACATCAGAACGAGGGGTCCTCCTGGATTTCTTGACTCCAAGGCTTAATATCCTATTAGCAATATTCTGCTGTCTGTCAGCCTTTTTGGCGCACACTGGTACTTAATATATATTTGTGGATGTGAATTGTAGATTCCTCCCATTTGAGATAAGCTCTACAGTTCTTTTCGTTTTTACATAGTGATTTGGAGGGTAGCTTATAAAAATCTTTTAAATTTTGAATATAGAACACAAATCCACTCTCATATTAATTAAACAGCCATGGAGATGAAATGCTAGTTAGCATAAAAATTAACCATCATTTTTCATGATATCTTTGAAGCTCCAGCATTTTCTAACACAGATAAATACTCTCCAGTTGGCAGCTTTAAAGTTGATCACTTGGTTTTTAAGTCAAAAGCATTTTATTATCATTTTTCTTTTTTGATTATCATTCCTTTTCTTTCCAAACATTTGGTAAATGAAATCTGTTTACTACTTTTGGAACATTCTGAAGAAATTTATTTTTATTAATGTGGGCAAGGAAAATTTCTTTTAAATACAAAAGACGGTTTCAATTACACTTCTTTTTCATATGACAGGAACTGATTTGTTTTTCCATTTGTATTTTCTTTCCATTCTAGGCCTTTTCTTAAACAACAGAGAATGTATTTCGTATTTGCTCAAATGCTGTCTTCTGTATCCACTTGGTTGGCCATAGTTCTTCTAATATTTATCAGCCTTTTCCCTGAGATTCTCCTGATAGTATTAAAGAATGTAAGAAGAAGAAGTGCCAGGGTAAGAACTAAGTTTATATAACATCCCGATTTTTGGAAGTGGCTTCAATATCTGCCGTGAACTAAAAACTTATTTAGAGAATTGCATTAGTTACAGCATGTTAAACCCCTCCTTACAGGTTCATCACTTAATTTCCTCTTCTGCATAAAAAGTGTAGTAAAAACTTCGTTATCCAATGCAGGTGGTAAGTAGATTCCTTAATAGTATTCTATGTGACCTTTAGCAGTCCATATGGAGTATCTCAGATGCTCCATATGGAATTTTTAATGGGAAAAAAAATGACTTCTTTAGCCTAGAATTTTCACACCAGGAATTTACACTCCACACCAACATTCCAGCTTTAACCTTAGAAATTTCTCTTTGGGTTGTTTACAGACTTTTTTTTTTTTCAGTTGATAATCCCAATTTGTCTCTTTCAAATCTTTCCCCTTCCTTTAATTATAGTGCTGCTTAATCTCTGTGTTGCTTCTAGCCCTGTCTGTCCAGCAGTATAATTGAACCAAAGAAAATTCCCTGAATATAGTTTCTACATCCTTACCCTCCTGAACACACTTGTAAAAATTCAGTATTGTTTTATAAGTGTGTTTGTATTTTTGCTGCTTAAGTTGTAAATTTCTTGTGGGAACCAAGAAGTTATTACCCTATGTCAGCCTAATTGCTTGGCTCTGTATTGTCTGATATCTTTTGAACATTTCTTTAAAAGCCTTTAAAGTAAAAAGGGTAGATTAGCCTTGGGGGAAATTCTTATGGCAAATTTTGACCAACAGGTTAATTAAATATGTCATATTCCTGCCAATACTAGCTCATTCTACCAAACAAAGACCTGTTTCTGTCATATTGACTCAAACTAGATCTTGTAGCTCCTCCAAGGCAACATTTTCAGGAAATAGTCTAAGCTAGATCTACCTGACCTATTTGATCAAATTTGCCAACCAGTTTAGCCACAAAACCGGTTTGTCTAATTTTTTTTTTTTTTGGCCTATTGAATTGATGGAATCCAGTGGTTGTCATCATGCAGACATAGGGAACTAAAGTGATTATGGTAGGAATATCTTCAGTGTTTAGATGTATTAAAGAGAGGAGCTTCATTGATACAAATCAATATCAGCCCCAATCAAAAGCAATATACTATCAGTGATATAAGCCACATTGATTCTTGGTATACAGGGCCAGTCAGTATACAATTGGTGGTCAGAACTGGCCTTAACTCTCTGCTTCTGCATGCCTTATGGATAGAACTAAACACAATAATATTAACCTAGCTAAGACTGCCTTATTCTACTCTTTAATCCTTCTAGTAGACCCCTGACTAACTCCCTCTAGCTTGGTGTTTAGTCTTAGGATGGGAAAGTGACATTTACTTGTCTGATTATACCTTAATATCGGTTGAACAGGGGTAAAACAGATTGATATAACAGGTTCCTCCCAGAATGACTCAAGTGGCAATTTACATGAAGCCAAATAAAAAATGTCACAGTAAGAGATGGTCTGGGGACTTGTTATAATATAAAGAATTTTGTCTGGTAAGGATCTCTGAGGTGCTCTTCCATTCTCCTTATTTGGGAGTACATTTTGGGGTGCTCCTACATGTTTTTCTTATTTGGGGTAACGGAGCTCATACTAAATAATCGCTTATATCCAGCTTCATACTCTAAAAATGATACAAAAATCTCAGAAATCAAAGCCTTCAAACATATTATCCTCTTCCTTAGGCCCTTCCTTTAAAAAAAAATTAGATTCTGGCTGGACGTGACTTTTATATAAATTAAATGACCATTAAATGGAGGGATGCTACAAAGCAGTCGTGGATAAAGACTTAGAACATTTTCTTTTCATGCAAACAGCAGATTCCTAACTTCTGTTGAAAGCATAGAGCTCTGGGGCTATAGCCCTTTTTACATAGCAGCAACAGAATGTTGCCAGGGGTTCAGCATGAAATTTGTTTGCCATGGGTTATGTACATGATAGGAGGAATTCTAGTGTATGTGCTATAGCTTGGCATGCTGATGTGCTAGAAAAACCAGGAGAATTTCCATACTCACCTTCATTTATTCAATCATTCATTCATTTATTCCTACCCTCAATGAACCAATGAACATGTCGAACCACCTAATGATGAACATCTCTCTTTACCATTGTCTGAAAGGCTCAATGGTTTTTCAGACTATGGGATTTTGAGAGTTGCAGATGAGACAGAATGTTGTGGGCACTCAGCAGTGCTGCCACTTTTTTTTTTCCTTGTGAGAAAATACAAGAGCAAAGTAGTGCATAAGAATGCATAAAGGCCAACTAAAACCTGACAGCCACAGCTATTATGATGTCACATCTGTTTAGATAAGGCCCTATTTGGCTATATCAAAGAGGCAGAGGCCACTTCTAAGATAAAGGAGAAGGAATATCTTGATGACTAACAGTCTAACATCCTGGATGACTTCTTACTTTGTTCAGTATCCCTTGCTAAAGTGTTGGCCTTGTTTTAAAGAGAGGCACAAGATTCTTTTACACTGGGATAGCCTAATACCTGACAGGCTCTCTAATGGGATAAAGGGTGTGTCCGTAACTAAAAGCAGCCGATCCCCTGACTTCAACCAGTAAACATCTTGGATACTTAATACACATAGCCAAAAATGCCTGTTGTATATAGGCTCCAGTGCTATCCTTATGTGGGTCTTAGCAGCTGCTTTGAGAAGGGAACTTAGCAGTGGGTAGTAAAAACGTCTCTATGGCATTTGAATAAGAAGCTAAGCCATTTACTTTTAACAATTACAAAAGCAGCCTTCTGGTGAATTCCATTCAATTCAGCACACATTCCCTGAGGGTCTACTATAAGTTAGCTACTACTGTACTAGGTGTTGGTGATTCAGGGATGAATCTGATGAGGCCCCAACCCACAAAGGGTCTCACTCTAGTTAGGTTACATAGGGGATTCATATGGAACACTTCTGTTAGCAGGTATAAATCAGAACAGTAGATTCAATGATATGGCTCATTATAACACAATTGAAGTATTTCAAGGTTCAAGTCACTACCTCCTGAAGCCTCCAATAAAAAGGCTGGAATGGCAGCCTCCACCACAGCCAAGTTCTGTCATCATGGTAGCATTATAAAGAATTCTGCTATCTTCAAAAATAGGTCCCTCATTTCATTTAACTCAAGGGCATAGTTAAGCTGCATATTCCTTAGTTATATTTTCAGCAATGTGCTTAATTTTTAAGCCAAAATCTCATCATTAAGGATCATAGGACTTTTCTGTAGCTTATAAATTGACAATGCCATACTGCTGACAGTGTCCGATGAAACCGTCATTGAACACTGAACAGTGGAGCAGCATGATAATACTTCAAAGGAAATTTAAAGTTTAGGATTTTTGATATTTCAAAAAGTTGTGTTCCCCTCTAAGCACAATTATCAGGCTCTCAATCAGTGAAATACATCACGACTTTCTGGCCAAATAATATCACTTCTCATTTCCAGTGGAGGAATTTTCTACATAACCTTTATGTAAGTTTTCCCATGTAAATACCACACTCAAAAGGAAGGTTTGACTTGCCTATTAGCCAGGAGAATGCTATGATCTAATGGGAATGAACCCAGCAACATGGCAGTTCCTAGCATGGGATGTCTGCACAAACAAGAAGAAATATTCCATTATGTAAGGAGCTCTTTCAGAATGGAAGACAGGAAAAGGAAGAATGTCAGCTCTCTGAGCAAAATTTACAGAGAAAACACTTTGAAAATTTTGGAAAATATAATTTATCCTTATAATAACAATGGTGACAATCATGATTACTATTGCAATGCTGACAGTATCACATACAACCATGGATTCTGAGGATAATGGCCCTGTGAACTGGATTAGACAAAAATAAAGTTGAATCCTAATGTTGTGACTGTTAAGATGGGTCTTTATGCATTGGCTTCTTTCTAGGTGACTGCAAAGGAATGTGGAAATTTCATACTGTTTTAGCTCATTATCCCCTGTCTTCCTTGCCTCTCTCCCCCTACCAACTGCTAGCTATATCAATTTTTGATTGCTTTAGATACTCTTTCCATGCTCTCCACTGCCTTCTATACTTTCGTATTTTCTTTTTTTTTTTTTCCTTTATAGAGAAACCTAATCTATAAACCTCTAAAATTCATGCTTCATAGAAATACTTATATGTCTGATGGTTGGATACAAGGTTTTAAATGCACCAAAATGTGCTTATAGTTACAGTCTTAAGTAGACAGGCTTGTATATTAAACACAAGGGTGGGGGACTTGGAATCATGTTAATCTTATAAGGTTTTTGCCCACAAAATACAAGACAAAGCAATTAAAATTTTCTTTCTGAAACTAAATATTTCTTTAGCTTTATCTATTTGTAATTTGCATGTTACCAACTTGTCACCAATTTTAAGGTAAAATTCGAACAGGAAAAAATGTAGTTATATTTAAAACATACAGACAAATCCAAGCATTTGCCTTTAAACGTTTAATTGTTAGACTCTGCTGGACACATGTTATTTTAACTTGTTTCTTTTTTTTTAAGCCTATTTTCATTAGTTGCTAAGTAGATGATATGGATAATTAATTAGCAGTATTGTTAAACTCATCCCCATAGTTGACCACTCATCTTCTGTTTTCGCTTGGGCAATGCAAAAACCAAGTCTATAAATTAGTTTATAAGTTTAGGCACAGAATAAGAAAGAAGAAAATAACCTTTTAGGTTTTCCAATTAAACTTTTACGTTTTCAATGCTTACTTTTTCTGGGTGTTCTAAAGGAAAAATTCATAGATCTTTAGCCTACCCATTAAAGAGGTCTCTGTAGGAAAAAGGAGGAAAGCCATCAAATGACGTTAGCATAAAGGAAGTTAAGCAGTGGCTCAGAGGGAAATGGGAAAAAAGTGTGGTTTCACTAGATATTTTCCCATTGTGTTAGGTTTGATTAGGTTTTTAACCTGAAGCTGCCCAAGGGCAGTCAGTCCCTTCATATTGTATCTGTGTAGTTGGATAGGGGAGATAGTCACTTCAGGATAGATTGGTGATGGACCCTGGACATAGCTCTCCGACCAATGGATTTTGAACAGTGTAAATTAGTGAATTAATAATTAAAAATAAGCCTTATTTCAATGAGAAGCATATTTTTAAATTATTTTATTCAAAATAGTAAATTTTCCCTTTAACAAAATAATTTTAAATCGATATACAGGGAAAAGTAGTTTACACATATAACAGACTATTTCTAACTCTGACTCTACTTTTACTTGAGAAGGTATCGTCTTCAAAACTAACATGTCATTTCGACTTCAAATTCTCAAGGTTTCTTTTTTAAATGTCTTACATTTCAGAGAATATTTACTTTTTTTGGTTTCTGCATTTCTCTTTTTTCTACTGCAATTTTCCACCTTTTGTGCAATTGTGAACAAGGTAACGAAACGCCTCCCTTCCTCAGGAACATCTACTATCTTCATGCTTTCTCAAACTTCCAGCAATCACAGTTTCTCTTGGAGTGAATAAGGTGATTTCCTTTCTTAATGTACCAACTTGCTTGCATTCTCATTTGCTTGATACCATTTTCTGATTCTTTATGAAAAATTACTTCTCATGAATCATTTTTATATCTTCTATTGATACTTAAGAGTATTTCATCATTTTCCTTTAATCATTTGTTCATCTTCTCAAATTGTCACACTAGAGAGGAAGTGATTTTCAAAAACTTGGACAGTAAGTCTCTGGTCCCATTAGATTCTCAGTATGCAGTAGAAGCCACGGCGTGTTAATCTGTTCACCAAGACAGGAATGTTTTTGTGCAAATTTCTCTTTTGATACACTGACAGCACTGGCACAACTCTCAGAGGTGTTCACCAAAAGGATGGTAAGGTTTACTAATCAAACCATATTAACTCATCTACCACATAACCTACCAGCGTCATTTCAAAAACCCAAGTTTGCCACATACTACTAATGTTTGTATCCTTCTACTGTGAAAACAATTCAATTCAAGTCGGAGACTTTCTTAGGTCTTTAAATGTATTCATTTCAATGTTATGCATTTGCTGTAGTGTAATCATTTGTACCTTTGGCCAGAAGAGTAGTCTATAGGAAATGATTTTCTTCTTCTACATTTTTATCACCAAGTAGGTTTGACCAGTCTTCAAATCCTTTAAGTATCTTTGCCTCACTATTACAGAGAAATCTGAGCTGTAAACACGCATCTGATTCATTATCCGCCAGACCTTCAGTCAGACCTCTTCTTTTACGAACATTCTCAGACGAATCTAATATATTGTAACAGGTACCTAGTATTAAGCGGGCTGGCTTTAAAGAAACAGATTAACAGCATTATAAAGAAAAAATGAAAATATCACTCTCTAAATTTTCTCTGCTGTTGGTGTGGTGAACTTTATACTGTTCTTTGCAAAAATATAAAGATGCATTCCTTGGAATATGGGGAAATATATATTTTAAATTTGCTAAACCCCGAAATAAAATTTTTAGCATTTTCCAGAGCTGAAGAGTAATACAATCAATATATTTAATTTGTAAGGGGCAAGTAGTCATGGCAGTGCCGTCATGTAAAAATGCTCATTAATGCTGATCAGGAAATATAATTTTAATTTTAAAACGTTGTTTGGAAAATTGAAAATAAATATTCCAAAATTGCATCTGTATACTATCAAGTCAGTTTAGCCTTGCATGTTCTTTTGGGAAGTATGTGAAAATAATTCAGTGTGTTTGTATCTCCATGTGTTGTGTCTGTGTTTGCAGGTATACACTTAATGTCCTTGTAAATGTCTGATCTCCAAATATATATTAATGAGCCACTCTACTATAATCACTTTTTAATGTCAAGTTTTATTCTAGCTAAGTGTTTCAACTTGCAGAGGTAAAGTCTTTCCTAGCCATTCAGGGGGATGCTAGTCTAATTATATAGACTGCTTCATAATTTTCTAAAAATGAGTAAATTCATTTTCTAACATATTCTTTCATTTACCCCAACAAGTATTCGGGAGAAATTGATATGCTATGGGAGGAATCCTTGAACTCAGAATGACTTCTCCATGTGGATTCTGTTTCCCACTGCAGTGGCCTCTGTCACTCCAGACCTTTATAAGTCTGTTATCCATCCATGAGAAATTAGAGTAATTCATGAACGAGGTTTACAAACTTGTCAGCTTGGAAACAACTCTAAACAGCTTAGGGCTGGGCTGTCTTTCACGCACACATAAAAATTAATGATCAACGTGAAGGAAATTGCAGGTCAGTTCACTTGGAAGCTAACAATTGTGAGTCTGCCTCATAGGCCCACTTTTTTGTCAGCTACCGACTTCCCCACCCTCCAGAATAAATACCAAGTAGTTTGATTCCGTTGGTTCTTCTGTCTCCTACAGTTCATCACAGTCTGCATCTGCAGTGTTATTTTGGAAGCTGATTCATTTTGCCTCGGTCATCATCTTTTTCCCCATTTTGAGCAACTCAACTGCTTATATTTTCCCTCAGTAGAAAATCGGCTTCCCAGTAGCCTTCAGAGTTTTTGACTCTTTTGTTCCAGATAGCTTTTTCTTAAGCTGTCTGGTGCATTTAAGCTGTACAGTTTCCAGTTCATTTTGTATCCCCCTGGATTGCTTTCTTTAGCTTGGTCTGTGGTTTGAGGGACTAGTCTGGGTAGCAGACACTGCTGCTGCTTTTGGCCTCTCCAGGGCCTTAACTCCTACAATGCCTGTCATAGAACTGAGGAAGTTGTGGGGTTTTTTTGAACCATTATTTTATTTATTATGTATTTCTCCCAGGAATATATTTTCATGTGGCATTACTTCTCCAAGGAAAATGTTTAGCAATTAGTTTAGCCCCATTGAGTTTGTCCTTTGGTTGATAAGGGAACTGCGTAACACATTTTAGAAGTTCCCGATGTGAATAGCAATCTTATTTTGGTTAGAGTCACCATGACCCTGTTATCTGAAAAACTAATATGAGAGTATGAAATATAAAAAGGAATGGAGGGTACTCTAGAGGACTTATAATCCAACCATAGAAAGGAAGATATACCAAAATGGGAAGAAAATAGCACACCCTTTAAAGCCCTTCGTTACTTAGGTTTTAAAAGGTTGGATTTTAGAGTGAAGAATCAAAGTAACACCCCTTCCCTTGACATAGGACTTCTACCTTTCAATATACCTATTGACACGCATGATCAGTTGTCCTATCATGTCCTATCTCAGTCATAGCATTTGATAATATTTAGAAGACAGAGAAGAATCTACAGGTTTCTTAGGGACATTTCTGTGGTTTCTTTTCTAAGAAGACAATGAATAAGAAAATAGAAGAGTTCATTGATCCTTAGATACATAATCTACCAAGAAGAAAATTAACTTCAATCTTATAGAACGGAAACGTGTGTCTTTCAGTAAAGGAACAATATTTTCATAACAGTCTTTCAAAACTAAATATATCTTCAGACTTCTCTGTCAAAATTAACATCCAAAAAATAGTAATAGATTCATTCATTCAGCATGTCCTGAGCATTTGCTATGTGCCAGACACTGTGCTAGGTGCTAGAGATAGAAATATCAATAAAATATTCCTGTTTTTAGAGGATGAGATCTTGGTGAGGTAAGCCTCTGCTATGGTGGATAGTCTTCATGGTAACTATTAGGAGAACCCTGGAGTAATCCAAAAGCAAAAGCAAGTCTGAATCTAGTCAGCTGACAAATCATGAAAGGACTAAAAACTGGTGATTGTGTCACTCTTTTTCTCTGCATGTGAATAAAACTTGGCACTTTGTTGAGACAGTCGCTTTACTCTCATAACAAAATTTGCTACTTCATTTATTTCTGAAAATGCTAAACAGATGGTTTCACATTGTTATTATTAAAATAAACCTTTTAACTCTATATTTTAAATTTTTCAGAATCCGAATCTTGAACTGCCTATGTTATTGTCCTTCAAGCATGTTGACAGTGGTTACAGCTAAAAAAGAAAACGAAGAAACAACTACAAAAAGTTATCATCTCAGGATACTTGATATGCAACAAAATAAACCACTCTTATGCCTAGGGTTCAGAATAAATGTTCATTAAAATACCAAATGACTTTTCTTAAGCATTTACAGTTATTGTACGTAGCCATTATGGCCAAAGTTCTAAGTTACAAATTATATGAAAGTTGAAAGCAAGAATATTTAGAATTTCCTGTTTTAGATAGAATAATATAACTACCAAATGGGTGCTCTTTTAACCCATGAACTCTGAATGGAGTTAAATACTGTAGTATAAATTAGAAGTTATGCAATGGGAATGGATAGACTTCACTATTTCTTTTTTTGCCTGGTGGAAGAAATAAGCTGTTTGGATCACATTTCTTATTTCTGCTGAATGATCCTAAATTATTTTTCAAACATATGAAATGAATACTTGAAAATACAGGAAGACTAAATGTTATCAATGCATCAGATAGAATAGTTCATCTTTTTTGTTCACCCACATGCTAATTTTGTCTTTATAGAATATCCATGCCAAAAAAATACCTTGAACACTTCTGTGGAAAGAATGTTAATTCTGGATATTTTTGTGAGAATCAAAAAAATATATATTTTATTTTTCTTCTTCTGAATTAAATCCCACTTAATGGGTATATGGCTGCTAGATTTGAAAATAAAACATCCCCAATCACTTAGTAACCCCTCAGAATAGTTAAGATATAACAGATTTTTCCCATATACGTTTTACTGGGATCTGAGGGAAGGTGGTCAAAACCATAGTTACATGAAAGTAAAGGTCATTCTGAACATCGGTCTTTTATAATTTTTTGTAGAGAGGAAGGAAGAATAGTTTATTTCAAACTGAATGGTTTTCGAAAGATGCTACATTTGTGCATATATGCAGCACTTTTTTTTTTTTTTCTAACTTACCTGTTTGGAAAGGAAGGGTCCATCTCAAGATGGTATTTCGGCCTGCAGAGCCATGACTCTGAACATGAATGTTGTCTCTCTCAGCAAACTTGGCTGGGTAGTGATCTAACTCTAAACCATGAGATTCACCTTGATAAAGTCCTTGACTTACTAGACTAGAAGGAGATTTTAGCCTCCTAATGAGTCCATTTAAAACATGAAAGTAAATGTGAAATGTCTTTATTACATGTTATAATTAAGCGCTTTTTTTATTGGATGTAAATCACTTGACTACTAGATTGAAGTGATCTTTTAAAAAGTGTTTTCATACCAGTTTCCATTTTTGGTTGTCTTTCTGGCATGCCTGTACTATTATTATTAGTGTTTATATTGTACCTTGATTTGGAAAAGGATTGGTTTCAATCTTACCAATGTATTTATATAGTCCATACGGCACATTTGATTCTTTCATATATATTTTGTGTTAATGTTTTGGTGTAACTTTTATTAAATTCTAGAAAGGACATAATTTCAGTTATCAGAAACCATTCCATCATTACGGACCCATTTCCATTATTTCATTTGTTCTCATCTATCAGTATTATTTTTGAGTATTTTGTTAAGTGTCATTCACACCTTACCCCTAAGTGTGCTGTGTTCTGATAGCCTGTATTTGAGGCAGTCTGCTGAAAACAAAGTCTATATATTCTTTGCCTATTCCAAAGAGCTAAAAATAATCAGACCCAGGAAAGCTTTTGATGTTTTGTTGTTGTTACTGTTCATGTTCTTGTTGTTAGAGTTGCTGTAGTGTTATTTTTTTTTACATGAGAATTGTAGGTACTGTGTATACAAATGAGAGAACCACAATAGATAAAGAGGCTTGTTTAATGCAGAACCATTGGAGAGTTGACTTAATCAGAATATCCATGGTAGTGGTAATAAAACTGGTAGCATATAATAAAATTCCTTGCAGCCAGGAAGAAAGATGAGTAAGGGGGATTTAGAGTCATGTCTCAGCTACACATTACAATGCAGTTCAAATTCATGATGGCACTAATATGTGATATGGTTTAGATCCTTGAAAGAAACCTGACTTCCCTTTTTGAAAGAGACATTTTGTTAATGAACTAAAAATGGCTAGTGTGGGGTTAACAGATGGAATAACTTGAAATAAGCCATCCAGTATGCCTAACAATGTAATTTAACCACCTTATTTTATGACAGAGAAAGGGGAAATGTAACAATAGGATCATATATCCATCATTTGAATCATTTTGAACTACAAAATGTCCTTGTAATTTCACAACTGTTGTCCGTTGTTTGAGGATGTTACCTACTAAACTGAAAACGTAAATTCCATACCTACCACATTTACACCAGCAACAGTTTAAATGTAAGCCTAAATTTGCAAAATTCATAATAATTTAGTCATGGAATTTTTTAATAACATGAGTATATAAATGTGCAAATTTTATGCAAGTGTTGACAAAATCATTTTTCAGCTTGCAAAATGGGACTGCAATATTACATTTTTCACTTAAGCTGTTTTTTACATCTACCTTGTTGCTTTCTATAATGAATGTGAATGCCATCTTTTATGACTGCAACTTGCCTTTTTCATTACAGAAATTTTGTTTGATGTAATCAATAAACTTTGTTATGATATTGATATTTTAGCCTCTTTTGTGGAAAGTCTCAGTTTGACAAAAACAACATGGAAGCAATTTGGTCATGGGAAATAAGTTTCTAATATCCTCTTTGGCAGTACAAATCACAAAAGATTAGCCATTTCTGTATGTGTTCAACTGGCATTTTAGGGCAGTACCTAATTTGAGGAGGTTATGATATTGGCAGGAGTTTTGAATAAGACTGTATCTTGTTATTGCATGGATAAAAATCCAGCCAAATCAGCAAATACATATTGAAAGTCTACTGTTTGCTTGGCAGCTTGCTGCTGCCCACGCATTGCAGGTGGTGTGATGCATGGTCTGTCTCAATCCCATTGAAATCAGTTTGATTCTTAAGTAGCCACAGATGCAAGGATTTTACAATAGCTTGAAACTTGCTCCAAAATGTGTGTAGACACCTCTCTCTCCCTCTTCCCCTACTTCCCTCCTCTGACATTGCTCAGCCTGCATCCAAGGCCTTATGAAAGTCCCTTTTGAAAAACCCTGCTCTCATTGACTGCTAAGAAACTAAAGTTTCTCCACTATAGTTGGATACATTGCATTTTTACACTCAGTCTCTCATTTTGTAGCCTTTTAAGTGGGAAATGTGCTGTATTTGGAGGTGAGACCTACATTAAAGTTTCAGCTTTGCCACTCAGAGCCATTTCCTTATCAATCCTCTTTCTTCTCACCTGTGAAATGATGTCTTGGGAGTGAGAGGTGATCAAATGAGGTAAAGGATCAAAATTGCTTCGTAAAATGTCATTTGCTATTCAGATGACAGCGTTTTTATATTAAGGGTTTTTCATTGTTTTGACTTTTGAAATGAATGGTTGTCATTTACCAAATTTCCATTGATGTGTCTTAGATTCTTTCTACCTTGGAATTAGTCTGTTCAGGCTTCCTTCCCTTCCCCCATCCAGCCTTGTGGGGAGCTGCCTCACTGCTGAGTCTGCCCAGGATTGGCCAATAATGTAAGTATTGTGAGGGTCTTGAGTGGTTTGGCCTCTTCAACAAGAAGCACATGCAAAGGTTAGGGGCTGAGGTTATCACTATGGTTATTCAGTGAATGTGTCCATGGCTGAAGTGCTGGATGCATACTAATGAAGCTTGAGGGCTGGGTTCTGGGAATAGTTGTCAGAAAAAAGGGGGGGGCTTAATTATTTCACAACATTTTTTTATTAATTTGACATGTTTTTCCCAGCAACTGATGGGCAAGGAAACGGTTCAGTTCCTAGTACATGGACCTGCTGTGTTGAAGAAATGTTACTGTGTATATCAGCAAGTGCTCATCTCTGGGACCTTAGGAGCAAGTGCTACAAGCAGGCCTCTTCCTGAAAGGAACAGTGCACCTCTTAGTGGGCCAGAATTCCTGCTG
>NW_006443567.1:2662640-2665860 GCF_000325575.1 Pteropus alecto
CTGGCAGCAGGTCTTTGGCCTTGGCTCTTTGGGTGGGGAGGGGCAAAGGATGCTCACGGCTAAAATGCCTGCTGCTACTTTGGTCTCTTCATCAATTTGCAAGGGTATATTTCCTACCAGTAAAGCCACTAAAATCCCAACTGATATTAGCTAACATATACAGCACTTACTATGTGCCAGGCACTGTAATAACTTTCCATATATTCACTCATTTAATAATCCCAACAACCCTATGAACATTTCTTAATTTGACAGATAAGGAAGATGACTCACAAACCAAGGTCACACAGTTTGGTAAAGTCAGACTTTGAACCCAGGTATTCTGACTAGAGTCCATGCACTTAACCAGTACACTATCCCCATCATTATACCATCCCTGGTGGCATGAATAAAGCATCACTATTAATGCAAAATATTAATATTAACCATGAGAAAGCATCAGACAGACCCAAGTTGAGGGATAGTCTATACAATATTTGGCTTGTAATCTTCAAAATTATCAAGACCATGAAAGACCAGACTAAAGAACACTCAGATAAAGAAAATGAAGATGACATAACTAAGTGCAGCATATGATCTTCAGTTGGATGCTGGACCAGAAATTGGACATTAGTGTGGTAACAGGTGAAGTTTACTATGGTATGTATATTACATATAATCGTGAGTTATATCAATGTTAATTTCCTGAGTTTCATGCTGTGATATATGTTTTGGGAAATTGGAAAGCATATGGGAATTCTATTTTTGCAACTTAAATCTGAAATTATTTAAAATTTTTAATTTGAAAAATTAAAAAGTTAAAACAATGAAGCATAAAAATGATGGGAGAGAACATTAAATTGAACTGACCGTAGAAGACTAAAATATAACTTATTAGCTAATCTGCATAGCACTTTTCAGAATGCTTTTACATACCTCATTTAATCTTCATAACAGCCCTATGTAGAGATCATTAAACTCCAGCTTCTTACAGATAAAGAAGCAGGCTCAGATAGGTTAATTATCTTGCCCCTGATCCCACAAGACTGAACCCAGATCTGACCCACATGTTTCCCACTATGCCACTCTGTGCAGTTTGTCTGGGACTCCTAAAGCATCTCCCACTGGACCCAGAATGATTAAAAAATTAACCTTACTGCAGTCACTTACCTATAGGCCCATCAATGCCCCAGGCTCAGGTTTTCCTTTTTGTCCCTACACTGAACTTCCCTCAAGTACTACTTATTTAGGTGTCCCAGGCAAGTTTTAGCTTAAGTAGGTTCTCTTGTTAAATAACTTCGGGAATTTCTGCGTATGATTGTCCCATTTGAGAAGTTACAATGCATGCCAGAACATTAAAGTCTCTGAGACATATAATATTAAAGCCATTTGTTTTTGTTTAACCCACTGTGTTCCAAACACTGAACCAAGGAACCCATTTTTCATAGCCCATCTAACAGCAAATAATTGGATACCAGTTTTCCGTGAAACATATTTTGAGAAATAATAGGTTCTCTACACTGGTAATTATATGAATCATACTCTTTCCTCCCTATTCACTTGATGGAGTTCATTTTTATGATCTGGGAAAAATGTAAATGAAGATAGTTTTTAAGCCAAGACCATCAGTCAAGGTCCAAACTGGAAGACAGACCATTCCATGTATTTAGAATAGAGGGAACTTAATACAGGGAATTGGTTACATACATGATGGCAGAGCTGAAAACCCAACCGGGGACTGCAAAGTAGCCCAGAGATTAGAAGGAGTAGGAGGGCGAACCACTTTTAGGCTAGGGGGACAGAAAGGAGATAAAGATCTTGCATCCTATGGCCTGGTTACTTGGTGGAAATGGGACTCACTGTGGGCCTATCTGGACCAGTGGGGGCCACAGAGGCTCAGCCACTGTTGCAGATGTGGCCTGAGGTAGAAACACTCTGATTCCTCGTGCCTATACCCAGGCTGCCAGGCAGTACCTTCAATTGGCTAGACCCAGCTGAAAGCAGAGGTAACATAGGAGCCTGGGAAACAGTTTGAAGGGTCACTCCCCATCCCTACAGTGCAGAGCAGAGCAGGGAGGATGAGGAATGTATCTCAGGGAAAACAGGCCCAGAGCTGGCACATCAAGGATTTGAGGGGTCAGGTACAAATTTAATGTTAATTATAGTTGAGTGTATTTAAACATAAAGATGATACTTTAAGGGGCTAGGGGCTAGGTTTTAGCCCCTTTATAAATGTCACCCTTTATAATTACCATATGAAGAAAATAAATGTGGAGAAACGAATCTGAACTCATTTCTGTAATATATTTAGTGTGATACAGATGATAAATTTTTATGGATACGCAGATTAATGGAAGTAGAAGGCACTTGTATAATACTGCCTTCTCAATTAGTAATAAAGACACTTTAGCATTAATAAAAATGAGCTAAATGAAAGAGTAAGCACACCTAGATAAATGATGTTCACCTACATCATATTCAAAATTCAAGAACAACTCATAAGAGTCTGGATAAAAAGCTGCAGTATTAATTGCAAATGGAATAATGTTCCCTCTCTTCCAGTTCCTGCCTCCACCCATAAAACAGGAACTCTCAGCCTCTATGAAGCATTTGAAACAGGGTTTCTGCTCCTTTCCACCTACTCAAGTATACTGCAAACTGGTGAGCCTGGTGTGGGTACCACATCTTAAATGGATTTTAAATAAAATTCAGGAAAGGTCATTTTGGCCTCAGGCTAGGCCAAGTTTTAAAATGCAACTTTGCAAATAATGGATGGGTGTATTTTTATGGCCTAGTGCCAGCCATACTGGGACCATAGATGTTATTTAACAAATGTGTTAAATTAATACATTTTATGTCTGACTGATGCCTGAGCCTATTTCTCAACTGACTTTGAACTCAGAAAGCAGTGAGATATGACAATATTTGGGGGGAGAGTTCGCATTTTCCACTTTACATTCTCCGAATTTAGATAGCCAGCCTTGAGCTCATTACCTTAAGAAGTATAAAGCAGCGGAAAAGCATAAAATTACCTGCACAACCTTTTGGCTTCTGTGTTTCAAGGTAGATCATTAACAAGAATGTAGGTCTGCAGGAGAGAGAGAAAGAGCATCATGGGCATAAAGTGTCCTGGAATTACATTATTACAGAGCTTTTCTCCAGTCTGCTGAAGGAGAAATGAGAAAGGAGTCTTTGAGTGCAAAGAACAGGAAAGACTTATACTCTCCTACTGAGCAGCACC
>NW_006443567.1:2665879-2671214 GCF_000325575.1 Pteropus alecto
AGATCAACAGTGGAGTGCCTCCAGGCAGACAGGATCCTAGCCAGCCTAAGCACTGACTTCCTTGCCCCAACTTGACAAGAGCCGGGAGAGTTGCTGGCTATAGGAGACACCATGTAGATTGGGATGATAGACCTCTCAGGTGGTTAAGGTGTGGGGATGGTTGAGGACCAGATAGGTGCCTTCATCCATCTCCAACACCTTGACACTGCATTAGGACCATAGTACAACTCAAGAAAGGGGACCCAGGGATGATGATTTTCATTCATTCATTCATTCATTCATTCATTCAGGCAGGCAGCCCAGCAGGATAGGAGCTAGGCAGGGTCAGAATTGAATTTAATTAAAAATTTTTAATATATTTTTGAGCACACGCACCCACGCATTTGCTACGTTTCCTTAATAGCCGCCTTACATATTATTTTTAAATCATCTCTTTCATCCTGCGCTGCCAATGTTTCCCTAATTAGGTTTTCTAGATAACTGCGATTTACTCATTCAGGCATCACAACTTTTTCTCTAGATCACTTTGGGTGGAAGTCTTTTTATACTATCTTCTCTGCTTTTACATGCAGAAGACACAGACTACCACCTCATCTCTTGATGACACTGGGTCATCATTGTGAATATCCAGTGCAATGCCAGGCAAGAAGTACAGTGGTGCCCACATTTTGGCTCCTCCACACTGCTTGGCCTTAAGAAAATACCGATATCTTTCTATAGTCATCCTGGCACTTCCCTTGCTCTCATCAGTTGTTATTATTCTTGCTATGTTTATATTTGCTTTCATCCTCTTTTATAAAATCATAATAGTAGTTTATTTTTTGCATTTTTTTCAATTACAGTTGGCATTCGATATTATATTAGTTTCAGGTACAAAGTGATTCACCCAATAAGTCTAGTAAGAAATATGGAACACTTTATGAATTTGCATGCCATCATTGTGCAGGAACGATGCTAGTCTTCTCCATATTGTTCCGATTTTAGTACATGTGCTGCTGAAGTGAGCACATCTGCTTTCTTCCTGTTAACTTCTCCCACTGATTTCTGTTTAAATTGTAACATGTAACTGACTGAAAATCCAGATGAATAAGTATGTCAGAACTGAGTGCATGCTGATCTTGGGCTGTACTGAGCTCTCAGGGCTGGTGCCCACTCCTTCCCACCCCAAAGCTTCAGGAATCAAGTAAAAATCCCTGCAGCTGGCTGAGTGAGTATTCCATGGTTCAAGACATTCCTTCAGGCCTCTCTTATGTGCTTCCTGTGTTGAACTTCTCATGCATGGAATTCTTCGGAGCTAGAACTTGCCTTCCCATTTGTCTTCCCCTTTTGTGGAAACTCCATGGGACACTGCTACTCTTTTGCTTTTACCTCATGCTCCACAACCCAACAACCCAGCCTGTCCCAGGCTCCCAGGGTGCTGCTGACCAGCCCTCTAGCTTGCCCTTCTCTTCAGAGAGGAAGATCAGACACTGCATATGAAATGATGAGAGAAAGGCTGTGAGTGAGGAGGCCCTAAGGATTTTTCTGAATAAAGTTTCTAGACTTCAATGCACATATTGTGCCAAAGTCTATGCATTATAGTCTGGAAACTTTATTCAGAAAAGTCCTCAGAAACATTCTGATCTTCAGTGTGTTTGAGATAGTTAATATCACCTTGTAAGTGATTTTCAAGGAGTAATCTGACACAGAATTTTATGATTTGCTAAATTCAGATATGGCAAAGGGTCAGTACAGTACAGAAGATATAGCATGATGTAGTGGAAAGAGTACATGAAGCAGGGGGATCTGAGTTCAAGTTTTAGCTCAGCCATATGCAGGTCATGTGACCTTGGCAAGTGCTCTAATCTGTAAAATAGGGGTAACATACATACCCTGCAGTGCAGAGAGAATTATATGAGCTCATACATGTTAAAACACCTCGAACAGATGCTAGCCTTAGCCCATACTAGGTACTAAGAAATTGTAAGACACCTTAACATTTTTATTAAACCTTAGAATGAGAAGTAACTAAAAGCAAAGAAACTTTGGGTAAACATCCAATTCAACCCCTTAAGTTCACATAGAAGAAAACCGAAGTCCAAAGAAGGGGAAATTATATTCACAGAGTCACACCATTTAACTGCAGAGGTAGAACCAGAAGCCATATTTCTGGAAATAGGAAGCCAATACTTTTTCATTTTGAAATATTTCCGATGTTTTGAGTTTCTATACTTGACAATTGTTAGACAACTTTCCGTTTTTACTTTCTACCTGCTGGACCCAATTTTGCCTCCTGGAGCAACACAAAACAAGACGACTTCCTCTTTGACAAAACAGCCTTTCACATATTTCAAGGTTGCTTTCATGTTCACCCACCAATTTCCAGGATACCCATCTCCAATGCTGTCAATTCATCCTTTCCATGACAAGCTTTCCAGAACTCTCACCATCCTGGTCATTTGTCTCTGACTAGGCTCCCATTCATCAATGTCCGTCCTAAAAGGTGACACAACAGAGTGCAATGTTACAGCTATATGGTAGAACAATTATTTTCCTTGATCTATAATCTCTGTTTTCATTACAGTAGCCAAGGACTGCATTTCTTTCTTTATCAGCCACATCATTGTGTTAGCCCAGGTATTTCACATATATTGTTGTCAAGCCATGAGTCCCTGCATTACTTTCCTAGGGCTGGCATGACAAATTACTACAGACTTCATGACTTAAAACAACAGAAATTTATTCTCTCATAGTTCTGGAGGCTAGAAGTCTAAAATCAAGGTGTCAACAGAACCACACTCACTCCAAAGCTCTATAAGAATTCTTCCTTGGTTCGTGGCTACATCACTTCAATCTCTGCCTCCATCTTCACATTGCCTTCTCTTCTCTGTGTGTCTCTCTTATAAAAATGCTTGTCATTGCAATGAAACATAATAAAGACATAAATCCACACCTGTATGGTCATTTAATCTATGACAAAGGAGGCAAAAATATACAATGGGGTAAAGACAGTCTCTTCAAGAAATGATGTTAGGAAAACTGAACAGATTACATGCAAAAAAATTGAAACTAGACCACCTTCTTACACCATATACAAGAATAAAATCAATATGGATTAAACACTTAAATGTAAGACTCAAAACCATAAAACTCCTAGAAGAAAACATAGGCAGTAGAGTCTCTGACATTGCTCTTAGTAATATTTTTTTCTGATATATCTCCTCAAGTAAGGGAATCAAAAAATTAAATGGGACTACATCAAACTAAAAATGTTTTGCACAGCAAAGGAAACCATTGACAAAATGAAGAGACCATCTACTAAATGAGAGAAGCTTTTGCTTATAATACAACTGATAAGGAGTTAATATCCAAGATTTATAATGAACTTATACAATTCAACACCAAAAAAAAAATCCAATTGAAAAAGTAAGGGAATCAAAAAATTAAATGGGACTACATCAAACTAAAAATGTTTTGCACAGCAAAGGAAACCATTGACAAAATGAAGAGACCATCTACTAAATGAGAGAAGCTTTTGCTTATAATACAACTGATAAGGAGTTAATATCCAAGATTTATAATGAACTTATACAATTCAACACCAAAAAAAAAATCCAATTGAAAAAGGGCAGAGGACCTGGATAGGCATTTCTCCAAAGAGGACATAAGATGCCCAATAGACATATGAAAAGATGCTCAACATCACTAATCATCAGAGAAATGCAAATTAAAACCACATTGAGATATTACCTCACACCTGCCAGAATGCCAATCATCAATAAATCAACAAGCAACAAGTGCTGGTGAGGACTTGGAGAAAAGAGAAACTTCATGCATTGTTGGTGAGATTGCAAATCGGTGCAGCCACTATGGAAAACAATTCGGAGGTTCCTCAAAAAATTAAAAATAGAATTACCATATGACTCAGCAATTGCACTTCTAGATATTTATCCTAAGAAAACCAAAACCCTAATTCAAAAATATATATGAACCCCTATGTTTACTGCAGCACAATTTACAATAGCCAGGATACGGAAGCAACCTAAGTTGCTTCATCAGTAGACAACTGGATAAAGAAGTTGTGGTACATATGTACAATGGAATATTATTCAGCCATAAAAAATTAAATCTTACCGTTTGCAACAACATAATGGACCTAGAGGGTATTACGCTGAGTGAAATAAGTCAGGCAGAGAAAGACAAATACCATATGATCTCAGTTATATATGGACTCTGAAGCAACAGTCCCCAAACTTTTTGACACCAGGGACTGGAGCTCCTACAAGAATCTAATGCCTGATGATCTGAGGTGGAGCTGAAGTGGTGATGCTAGCGCTGGGGAGCAGCTGCAAATACAGATGAAACTTTGCTTGCTTATCTACCGCTCATTTGCCATGCAGTCCAGTTCCTAACAGGCCATGGACCAGTACCAGTCCATGGCCCGGGGTTTGGCGACCCTTGCTGTAAAGGACAAAATAAACGAACAAGCAAAACAGAAACAACTCATAGATACAGAGAACATTTTAATGGTTGGCTGATGGGAAGGGGACCTGGGGTCTGGGTGAAAAAGGTGAAGGGATTAAGAAGTACAAATTGGCAGTTACAAAATAGTCATGGGGATGTAAAGTACAGCATATGGACTATAATCAATAATATCGTAATAACTACGTATGGTGCTAGGTGGATACTGGACTAATCAGGGTGATCACTTTGTAAATTATATAAATGTCTAACCACTATGCTGTATACCTGAAACTAATATAAAATAATATTAAAATAAAAAGAATGCATGCCACTGGATTTAGAGCCCACTGGGATAATCCAAGATGTCCTCATCTTGAGCTACTTAATCTAATTACATCTGCAAAGACCCTTTTACCAAATAAGGTCACATTCACAGGATCCATGGATTAAGACTTGGGCATACCTCTTTGGAGCCACCATTCCACCCACTACAGCCTCTTTTTTGAACATGAATGACAAATTTTTTATTTACCCATTTTATTTATTGTTGATCTTACTAGGCCACACCAGGCTTGTTTAAAAATTATGTCACAATAATAAGATTAGAATGTTTTGCTGATTTTGCATTTGTCTGCTATCGTGGATCTCTAATCACCCATCAAAGATATCTCTCCTGCAGGCTCTCAAAAGAGCTCTCTCCATATGAGACTGGAAGGGCTCTGTTCCTATTCTGTCTCCTTACAGTGAAGTGTCCACGTCCACAAACCTGCTGTGAAGGTATGACACTAATACTACCTCCCACCATGGATCCCACTATGACATGATTGGTATCATTCCTCTAGATGTAGGTGTCATTGGGGGAAGCCCTCCTCACTCTTCTTCTGTGGTCCCC
>NW_006443567.1:2671244-2672694 GCF_000325575.1 Pteropus alecto
CTTTCCCTAATTGGGAGAGAGCCTGTGGACCTAATACCCTGTGTAGCCTGAGCCAAAGGACAATCTGAGTAATGGAGATGTTTGCTCCCTGACCTGGGCTAAGGGCACAGGCTATCTGCTCCTGTCACTCTCTGTACTTTCCCTTTCATATCACTTGTTCACTATCTTCCTTACCCGCTGGTCTGCAGTCTCCATTGAAGGCGGTGACTAAATCAGTCTTGTTCATCACTGTGTCCTCAATGACCAGTGTAGTGCTGGCCACACAGCAGGACCCCTAGTAAATGTTTATTGAGTGAACAAATGCTGAATGACTGCTGGTGCTAGATCATTTGAAAGTTGTGCGAGTCACCTCTGTTACCCTATGCCTGCACAGTTGTCATCCCAAGGCAGCACAGCATAGGAGTTAAGTATGTGGACTCTGCCACTCACTAACAGGGTGACCTTGAGCAAGTCACTGTGTACCGCAGGCTCCTCATCTATAGTTGGGCGATGATAACAGTGCCTACATCATATGGTTGTTGTATGGGTAAGCTACACACGTAAAGTGCTTAGAAAAGTACCTGGCACAAAGTAGGCCATATTTAAGTTTGATCAAACAATAACAATTTTAGTTTATGTGCCACCGAAGCAAGCACATAAATAATAACAACATACTCCATTGGTTTATATATTTCCCTCTGCTATATTTGTAAGCTCCCTGAAGGCAGGACCCCTGTCTGGTTTTGCTTTCCATATATTTATGGCTAGCACAGTATCTAGAAAATTGTATGAGCTCAATATTTGTTAAATGAACAAACAGATGAACCAATGGAACTTCTGTACTCAAAGCCTTTCTCTCTGCTCCTAAAAATTAGCCTAATTACTGTCACTGTGCCTTGACACTTCACTTAAGTGATTTCCTTCCTATGAGGCTCCTTGGTCCCTTTCTCTAGATCTAGACATACTGCAAATTCATCTTATAGGTCTAGACATGATCCCATATGGATGAGTCCTAAGAACAGCACAATTTTAGGTCTGAGTTGGAGTCCTTGCTACACTGGTTTTTAACCTAATATCCCAACTTGCTGACATCTTTTAAATCTTGATTCTATAACCTCTGGTAATAATGCTATCTCCAAGCTCTGTGATATACACAAATTTGATAGGTTTGCCTTTTATGATTTGATTCAAATTATTGATCCAAAATAAAGAGCTTCGTTTGATTGCAATTCATTTTGATTGATTTTCAATACAACGCTATGTATTGAAAATTGTATACAGGACAAACCTAAATATATACTCATTACAATAACCCATCAATGATTATGAATGAGAAAATTCTAAAAGTAATAACTGCTTTATAAATATATGGTAAAAAATGAAAAATGATAGCTGAATGTATGTATCAGGTGGCAGACATTAGTGATTTATACTGCTGAAAAATAGTCAACCTAAGAGTATAATTCGATTG
>NW_006443567.1:2672752-2728232 GCF_000325575.1 Pteropus alecto
TTATATGATATAAACTCATGTGAGCCATCACAGGACAGATGGCTGTGCTATTTAAAACAAATTACAACCTTTAAGGATGAACATGCACTATTGAAATCTAAATCTAAATTTGCTTTGAATTTTAATCGAATAGTACTATTGTTTAACAGGTGAAACTGATGTGAAGACTTCGGAATTTTTTTTTTTTTAATAAAGTAACAATACATCTTAAATGACAAAAGTATTGGTCAGGTGAAGATTATTTATACAACTTATCGATATTTCTGAAAGTGTTTGAAAAGCCCTTTCCTGGCTTTTAAATTATCTGTTCTATTGAATAAATTTGGAACTAGAAAGGGATGACAGATTTTTATCTTGTTTTTTTTTCTGTGCCTTAAAATTGGCCTATATATAAAATCTGAATAGCAATTTTAACTTTCTTGTCAATCGTCAAAGTATCATCAAAGGGTGCAAGTACCACTGTGTTCACTGGTGGCATATTTAATACTTCCCCCCAAAGACCTTCCTTTTCATCATAAGAAATCTATTCATTTGAAAACACTGTCTAATCCAATGTTTAGATTTTAGTGGTTTTTTAAAAAAATATTAACTCGTGGTATTTAAAATACAATTTTGTATATTTGGAATTTTTAAGGATAGACATGAAAAAAACACATTGTGCAAATGTAATCTATTAACCTTATTTCATCACTAGCTTGATATTCAAAGCTTAGATATATTTTTCTTCATACTTATTTAAAAGATATTGCCAGTGGGAAATGAGTACACTTTAATGTTTAATAAAAAAATATTCAAAATTATAAACAGTATGATCTCAAAATGACTGGGGCAGGGGGGGAATGCTATAATATTAACCACGATGACCACTGAATAATGCAAGTAAGGCCAGGTTTTGCTTTTCTGTTTCTTTATGTTTTTCCATAGTTTACATATCTTCCACAATGAGCGTGTATTACTCTCATAATAAAGAAAAAAATCGGTTATTCTCAAAGATTAAAGTGGAATAAATTTGAACAGTTTAATAATCCCATTTCTTTGGTAAGAGCTTTAATCTGAAGTCCTGTTTTAACTTTACCAGTGAACCCTTTTTACTTAATACTCAAATATACATTGTTGATCCATAAAAACTGCTCATTGTGCAAAACATGGTACAAATGAAGTTCTATGCAGAACACCTGGGCTGTGATATTTCTGTTCATTTACATTTTCCTAGTCAAATGTGAATAACTTCGGATGGCTTGGCAGGAAATTACAAGTAGTGATTTAAGTGATGTGCTAACTCTAGTTCCCAGGGTATTTTCACAGTGGGCACTTTCTTGGATAACTTTCACCATCCACCTTATCTCTACTCTTCCACTTCTGTATCTTCTGTGCGGTGGCCAGTGCAGTGACTTTCTTCTAGTTCCACTCTCCATGCCCTGGGTAGAGAGTATGATGATACTACAACGATGCCAGTGAATGTTCACAGACTGTATGAGAGAAGTAGCAGAAATTCCAATGCATGAGCCTTGATTTCCTAAAAGAATATTCATAAGATGACAAATTGATTAGTACCTTTGTACTTTTAGTACAAGAAGCAAACCAAAAAGCAAACCAAACCCATAAAAATATTTGTTCAAATGGTGAAAAATATAATCTCAGAAAGATGATTTAAGAAAATTATTGCATTTCAACAAAAATCCATTTTTGTTGAAATGTTTTCCTCATTTAATAAGTTTTATTTTTTCTGCTTATAATGATATCTACTCAAAATCAAGAAATATCTAATAATATAAATAAGCAAGTCACTTAAGATCCCAACCCCCCAGCTAACCATATTCTTCAGAATATCTCTCGATGCAACCATATACACATAATATGTGTATAACACACATATGTATAATTTTATGTAAATTGAACCATGTTATATACACTATTATAGTTTTTTTAGCCATGAAAAGCCACGAAGACCTTTCCATGTTAATTAATTCAGATATTGATTACATTGATTATTTAACCATTCCCTAGTTGATGGCTATTTAGGTTTCTCCTCCTCCTCCCACCTGCTATTGTGAATGACATGGCAATGCACTCTGGGCAAAAAAAAAATTGCACACTTATCAGATTAGCTTCTGGTATAAAATCAAAGATTAGAAATTCCTGGGACAAAGGATGTGCACATTTAAAATTTTCCAATACTTATTGATAAACTGTTTCTCAGAAAAGTTGCATCAATCTGTATCTGCAACAACAGTGAGCTCATTTACCCTCACCATTAAGTATTATCTACCTTTTTTCATTTCCAATAGATTGGGGGTTGGCAAACTAAAACACATGGGCCAAACCCAGTCAGCGTAGTCAGCATCTTTTCTTTTAAAGGGTTGTTTAAAAAAAAAAAAAAAGACAATGAAGACTGTGACAGAAGCTGTATTGTGGCCCACAAAATAGAATTTTCTACTTTCTAGATCTTTACAAAGTTTGCCAACCATTGGTTTAGAAGAAAACAGTGTTTTACTCTTTGGTAGTATTAGCTTTTCTTTGCTTATTTGTGAGTCTAAACATTTTAAACAGGTAGGTGTTTGTATTTCTTCCCTTGTCAATTACATTTCCTTCATCCACTGTTCTATTAAGTTGCTGATCTTTTTTTCCTTCCTTGTAAGAGTTCTTTATATATTAGGAAAATACACATTTTGTCATATATTTTGCAAGAATTTTTCTCTATGTCAAATTACCGTCACACGTGACATCTTTTTGCATTACAAATGAAGCTTTAATGAGCACGTAATCAATGTAAATCAATGTATGTGTTCAGAGAAGGACAGCAGGTTCTATTTTAGATACGGTAGTGAAAGGAGTTCTCTGACAAGGTGACATTTGAGCAGATAATTGAAATAATCAAGAGAGGGAGCCCTTTGGATATGTGGATGAAGGAGAATCCTGGCAGTGGGAACAGCAAATCCACAGACCCTGAGATGGGAGCTCACATGACATATGTGGCCAAAATGGAGGGAATGCGATATGAGTTGACATTAGAGAGGTAGGGAGGGATGAGCTCATGTAGAACTTCATAGGCCAGGGTAGGGATGTTGGATTCTATTCTGATTGTGATGGAAGTTTGGAACATTATGAACAGAGTGACATGATCTGACTTAGTTTTAAAAGGACCAGTTGAGTCTAATTTTATTTTCTATTTTAAAATGTTTTATATTTTTTATAAACTAAAAATATGTCCATTTTAAAATATGTAGATAATGTAGAAAAGTATAAAGAACTAAGTAGAGGTGACAGTATTTTAATAAACCTTTAAGGTTACACACATGTACACATGCACATATATATGTATATATATGCATTTCTTAAGGTTGGAAGGCATCTTAAAGATCATCTGCTCCAGCCCCTATACATTTTAAGCAAAAATATTTAACTTTGAATCTGGCAGGCTAGCTCTTTTAATGGAAGCTCCCTTTCCCCAGTGTTGTCCTTGTAAATAAAATAATCTAAGTCCTCTTCCTCTACTGTGATACAGTGTATACTTTATAAAAATGCTTTCCGAGTTCTACTTCAAATCAAGGCTTCTCTACATTTGTAGTTGCTGGCAGCAGGCTGATTTTTAAACACGTCTCCAAATTTTCATATTCAATTTGAAACGAAGAGCAAGAATGAGTTGGTTCTCAGAGCAGATAGAAAGACAGGATATGATGCATTGTGGTTCCTTTTGGCTCAGGAAAGAGAATGAACAGTGACTATCTTAAGGACAAATATTTGTGGTAAGAATTTCTTTGCCTTAGGCTAATATAAGAAATGGATTTTGGCTAATATAAGAAATGGATTTATATAGGAATATTCCATCAGTCCTGGAATATTCCCATATAAAACAGCATCCATCATAACCAGCCACTTCCATTTCTGCTACCTTATCTTCTAAATCACTGATTAGATACTCTGCTTCATGTAATGTACTGTCGATTCCCTTTAATGTATTCTTTATTTCAGTTATTGTATTCTTCATTTCTGAATGTTTCTTTTTTATGTTTTCTGTCTCCATTTTTATGTTTCCTCTTTGTTGAAGTTTTTGCTGAGATCATTGAGTATCCTTATAACCAGTGTTTTGAACTCTGCATCTGGTAGATTGCTTGTCTCCATTTTGTTTAGTTCTTTTTCGGGAGCTTTGTTCTGTTCTTTCATTGGGACATGTGTCTTTGCTCCCCATTTTGGCTGCCTTCCTATGTTTATTTCTATGTATTAGGTAGGACTCTTTAGTCTCTCAGTTTTAGTAAAGTAGCTCTATGTAGTAGGTGTCTTGTGAGTCCCAGTGTCATAGTCTTCCCTGGACACCTGAGCTGGGTGCTCCAAGTATGTCCCCTGTGTGAATTGTATGTTCCCTCCTGTTGTGGTTGAGCCTTGCTTGCTGTTGACACATCAATGCGAGGGATTGACCTTCAGGCTAATTGGTTGTGAGGACTGGCCGTGCTTACAGTAGAAGAGCTATTGTGCAGGAGCTGACCTTACCGAGTAGGATTCGCTTTAGCAGGGCTCTGGTGCCTGCCCAGACTGCCTTTGGGTAAGTCCTTTGCGAAGGTGGCGGGGGGATTCTCTGGTGCAGTATGAAGCTAGCCACTATTTGTATTGGTTTTGGGACTCTTGGGAGGGGCTATGTTGCAGGCCATGGTCAGTGCCTTGCCCAGGGCTACTTGGTATGAGCTACAAAGTGATGTGCAGATGTTTGCCACTTGTGCTGGGCTTGGGGGTACCTGGGAGAGGCTAAGCTGCAAACAGCTAGTGCCGGGCTTTGGGCTGCATAGCAAGAGGTACGGGGCACCCTGAGGCCAGATGCTGCTTGTTTGGGGTTTGTTAACCTTTGAGAGATTTTAGGAAAGTCCACAACAGGAACAAAGACAGGCCATTTGTATGGAGAAACCAGTAGAAGTAGCTCGGGTGGGCCCATTTTGTGGAACATGGTCTCAAGATATCACCAGTGCAGGGTGAATGGTGTTAGCCAGGTTGATAGAGACTCAGGTATGGCTCCTGCCTGCACATCCAGGCTGGGTGGGGGGAGGGCTTAACAGAGAAACCATGGCTTTTGCCAGCACCTCTCTCTAGGAGAAAGCTCTCCTTCGGTCCTCACCCTGAAGCCAGACAATTTAGTTCCTCCCTGTATGTCCCTGGCACCTTTGGAGCTGCTGCCCCAGTGCTGAAGCTCAGAGCCAGTGAGTCTGTCAACAAAGAAGTCCATGTGTGGGTCCTTTAAGAGGAATGCCTGGGACTCCAGCAGCCCTTTGTCTCGCTCAGCCATAGTTTCTGCTAGTTTTCACAGCTAGATATTGTGAGAACTTCTCTTCCTGGCACTGGAACCCTGGACTGGAAGGCCTAGTGTGGAGTAGGGACCCCTCACTCCTCAGGGAGTCCTCCACAGCCAATATATACCTCCCTATTTTTAAACACCACACATGGTTGTGGGACCAGCCCATTCCATGTCTCTGCCCCTCATACCAGTCTCATCATGGCTTCTTCTGTATATCCTTAGTTGTGGGACTTCTGTTCAGCTAGACTTCAGACAATTCTCAATGATGGTTGTTCTGTAGTTTAATTTATAATTTTGATGTAATCATGAGAGAATGCAAGCACAGCATTTATCTACTCTGCCATTTTGACCAGAAGACTCTGATATGCAAACAAAAGGCCCCAGGGAAGGTTTACTGAACTTGGTTAGAAAGAGGTAGAAAGAGCTAGGAGTAGCTCCATCTCAGAGCCCTCTGTTCTACTACCATCTGAGATGTTGTTCTCCAGGCTTGCTGCACATCTCTCTAGAATGTCCTTTGTGCTCCTGGGTTCGATCACTATATCCTGGATTCCTTGTCTCCCTCTTTCTTGATTTACTTCTTCATTTTGGGGGGAATATATTCTCTAGTAACTTCCTAAGAAAGATTTATGGGTGATAAGCTTTTAAAGTATTATTTGTATGTCTCAAAATATTTGGCCTACCTTCATATTTGTTTCTGATTTTGGCTCGGTAAAGAATTCTAAGTTGAAAAAATATTCTCCTTATAATTTTGAAAGTATTTTTCCATTAGTTTGTAGAATCCAGTATTGCTATGGAGAAGTTCAATGCCATTTTGATTCTTATGCTTTTATAAGAGATTTATTTATTTTCCCCTCTAGGTATTTAGGTTCTTTTCCATCCCTGGTGTCTTTAAAAATTCATAAGGGTGTGTTTCGGTGTATTTCCTTTTTAAATATTTTGTACTTTATCTTATTTTGCATTCGATAGACTCTTTTAATACAAATACTTATGTTCTTTGGTTCTAGAAAAAATTTTCATTCTATTATTTCTTTGAAATGCCCCTCCCCATTTTCTCTGTTCTTTTTTTATTGAAGTATAGTTGACATATCACATTATATTAGTTTCAAGTGTACGACATTGTGATTCAACATTTGTATACATCGCAAAATGATCACCACCAGAAGTCTAGTTACTACCCATCATTATATAAAGTTACACTTTTTTTGTTGTTCTTTCTTTCTTGGGCGCCTGTGGGATATTAGGCCTCCAGAATTAATTCTCTATGTCTCTTTTCTCTCACTCAACACTGTCAGACAATCCCACTATACTTTCCTAGAAACTCAGTTTTCCTACGATGACTATTTCATCCCTCCTTTATTTCCTCAAAGTTCCTACATTCATTCCTCCTTCTCTTCTTCCTCACTATCGTATGATGACTTCAATTCATGACTTCCGAAAGAAAATAGATACAGGAGCTTTATTGAGTCATGTTACTGAGATTAACACTTGCAGTAGAATAGGGAAGAGAAGGAAGATGGATTGGGCAGAAGAAGAAGTCAAACTGTAAAGAATCCTCAACAGAAGCCTCATCCAAACCAACAGGAAGTTCTGAAAAGGGGATAATTCATCAGAGTGGGCTCTACGTTGGGCAAGGGAGCTGGACCTTGATATCCTGTGTTGCTCAGTCATTGGATATGGGTTGTCCTTGGTAAGGGCAGTGACCTTGGATTAGGTCGGTCTTTTCGGCTGAGGCAATCCTTTCAGGGGGCTGACAGCTGAAGACTTTTATCTGGCAGCATTTTCAATAGACGGAAAAATAAATACTTCATTTCTGAAGGGGGATCTGAATGATACATCACAGCTTCTGACACATCAGCCTACCTGCACCTGTCAGTGGTGTACTGGAACCGGCTCAAACCAGCCTGTGATTCCACACCTCTCTTCTCAACTTAGCATTCGGTGACATCAAATTGGTAGCTTAAAATTGGCCCTGCTGTGGAATTTTTAAAATTTTACCAATTATTTTTAGCTCTAAGAGCTCTCTTTCTTGTTCTCTGATTATTTCCTTTTCATAGTATTCCATTATTGTTTATGGATTATAATCATTTGAATTCTTCAGTGTATAAATAGTTAGCATTGTTTTAAAGTTCTCTATTCTCTGAATTATGTCTGTTACTTCCATGGATATTTTTCACTGACCCATCCATTCATATATTAACTCTTCAAATAAAGGACAAGACATTGTTTTAGGAGATGGTGATCCAATCATGAACAAGACAGAAGTCCCTATCCTGGAGCTTCCATGCTAGTGGAGGCAGTAAGACAAGAAACTAATAAGTGTGCAAATACTTAATTTAAGGAAGTCATCTTTGCTATAAATGAAACAAAACAAAACAAAACAAAACATCAGTGTGGTAGATGGAGCATGGGTGTGTTTTAAATAGAAAAGTCTGGAAAGGTGTCTCTGAAGGCCAAATGAACCACTGCAGAGGGAGGCAGCCCCAGAGGTCATGGGCTCTGAGAGGAGCATGAGGATGCTGTGTCATAGGAACAGCGAGAAAGCTAGTGTGGCTGGACAAAGTGCATAAGGAGGCAGACTGGTATACAATGAGTTTGGTAAGGTAGGGGGTGGAGCAGATCATTTTCACTGTTTATCTTGATCTCTCTTTGCATCTGGTGACTTATATCAGTCAGGGTTCTACCAGAGGAACACAACCAGTAGAATTGTATGTGTACACATACATATATGAATCTATCTTTCTATATATAAAGAGACAGACAGACACAGAGACATTTATTTCCAGGAATTGGCTTAAGCAATCTCAATAATGGAAGCGTCTAGGTGGGTTCGAAATCAACAGGGTAGGTCTGCAGGGTGCAAACTCAGGTGTTAACGGTTTGAGGGATTTTCTGTTTTGCTGTTAAAGCCTTTCAAAGGATTGTATGAGGTCATCCAGGTTTTCAAGGACAATTTGCTTAAAGTCAACTTATTGCAGATGTTAACAACTCCTACAAAATACCCCAAAGCAACACCTACATTAGTGTTTGACTGCATAACTATAGTCCAACCTAACTGATATATAAAAGTACCATCAGAGTCGTTTACCTCAAACATTTACTAATCATTACCAGCCTGTTCATATTTAAAAATAAGGCCCAGAAGAGCTGTTTGAGGAGTTGACAGGTGGAGCTGACAAAGTGGAAGCCTTTGCTTTAGAGTGAGAAAGATGAGGAGTAGAATCATATGATGGAGACCCCTAAATAGCAGAATTTGGAATATTTTTAAGGCCTTTCAAGTTCCCCAGAGAAGTCTCTGCTCTTGTGCAAGGTTAAGGAGTGCTCTGTGTGAATGGGGTAGAAGGTATAAGAGGTAGAGCTGGGGAGGCAGTAGAAACTTTTCCCACACAGAGTCTTTTACTGAATCTTTGTGTTTTGGGCCCAAGTCCCTCTCTTGCCTTTTACAGTACCTGGTATCTCCAAATTCCAAGACTTTCCAGGGTTCTTCCAAGCAAATTGGCTCCCTATGATCCATATTTTTCTGTGAGTCCCACCCCTACCCCACCTAAGCTACAGCTGTCACATTTAATCATGCCTTTATTCACTTTTGACTTTCCAAATTGTGTTGAAATCTCTTCTTTCAGAGGCCCCTTCCCATTCCCTTCATCTTTGTGGATTTATAATATAAAAAACAAAAATCATGCGGCCTTAGAACAGAAAAGCAATAAATAGTGCATTCCATCTGCAATGATAAACCACTCAGGCTAATTTTTGCATGGAATACCTTTGGTTAAACATTGAGAATCAGGTGTGGAAAAGATAGTCCTTTTTTGCATCCTAAAATTCACAGTGGCCCAGAGGGGTCTGCAATAGAAACAGCTAGAAATAGAGACAAAACTGGTTGTTGAGATCCAGCTCAATGCTACAGACTGTCTAGGTCTTAATTGCCATCCCAGGCCTCGGGCTCCATGGCTTGGTAGAGGTGGTGGAGTTCTCCTCCACCTGCAAGGGTATTGCTAGTCATACCAAAATATCAGTATTTTATTAAAAATTGAAATCTGGGTACATTGCTTTCCCTATAACATGTTCCTCCTGGGGGATCATCCCCCTATCATAACTTTCTTCTCCCCCTGGCAAGCCTTTGTATTTTGATACTCATACGCCGTCCTAAGTTTATTCCACCGGAGACCTCTGGAAACAGACCAAGGGTACAAATAGACTTTGAGAGAATGGCTAGATGACTAGGAAACAGAAAAAGATGCTCAACCTCACAAGTAATCCAGAATCAGTCATTTCAACAACAGTAAGAGACCTAGGAATGGTTTTACACAGAGGGAGGTCCTCAGAACACTTTGAAAATGTGTGTACCTCTGGTTTTAAATTTTAATGTAGGGTATACTTCTTACATCTCAAGATCTGACTTTTAAAATAACAGTGTTCTAAAGAGAACAATTTTTTTTAGTTTGAAAATATCAAGGTTTCAATATTTATGTATTAAAAAAGCATAGTATCCATAAACTGAGTAGATAAAATGCAGCATATCCATACAATGAAAATGTTATTTAGCCATAAAAAGAAATGAAGTACTGACACATGCTACAACATGGATAAACCTTGAAAACATTATTCTAAGTGAAAGAAGTCAGACACAAAAGGCCACATATTGTATGATTCCACTTATATAAAAATATTCAGAATAGGAAAATCCATAGAGACAGAAGGTTGATTAGTCATTGCCTAGGGCTGGTGGCGATGAGGTGCTTGAGAGGTGACAGTTAAAGGCTATGTTTTTTTTTTTTTTTTAGAGTGATGAAATGTTCTAAAATTAGATTACTGGTTGCACATCTCTGACTATACCAAAAACCATTAAATTATATACTTTAAGTGGGAGAATTATATTATATATGAGTTATATCTCAACAAAGCTGTTACCAAAAGAAAAAGCATGGTATAATGGAATACTAGAATACCTCAAAGCTGAAAAAAAGAAAAAAAGAAAAAGCATTTGGCTTTCAGAACAGAGCAAACTTTGAAACAGTTGCTTCCTTTAACAAACAACAGAAATTAAAATATTTGCCTTTGAAACAATGTTTTCCTTGGAAAGAAGAGCTGTGCCCGTTAAGATGGCAACAAATGGAAATCTTAAGAAGTGTTAACAAGTGAAATAAGTTTCCTGTGGAATTTCCTGAGAAGGGGTAAACTTTAAGTGAATGTCATTGCCTGGTGTCACATTAATTAATTCATTAATTTCTTTGCTCTTACTTAGCCCATTGTGTCCCAGAGGCTCCCTAGTACTTAATATGCTTTTCTAGGTTTATATATTCATCTCGAAGTTTCCATAATGCCAATCCACAGTTAAATCTTGTGTTAATCATAACGCATTAGTTGAGATTCTTTTGGCTGTAAATGATAGAAACTCAACAGCAAACTGATTTAAACACAGTAGAAAATTTATCGATCTATGTAACTGAAAAATACAGGGGGTGGATATTTCTTCAGGCATGGTTGGATCCAGATGTTCAAATAACCATTTTCACTGTATTGATTTTATTCTCAGGCAGGCTCTATTTGCAGTCCCGGTTTACCTCCCCCTCATAACTAACGATCTGAGAGAAGGGAACCAGTTTCTTTTACTGGTTCCATAAAGCCCTGGGATGGTGTCTTCATTAGTTTAAACCTATCACAGTGGCCAAGGGAACAGAATACACTAATTTACTAGACCTGGGTCATCTTCCCACCCTGGAGTGTGGGTGGGGGTTGGGTGAGGGGTGGGAATGAGGTGGGGAGTGGCATCTTGTCTGCACCACATGGATTTAGAGTGGGGCAGGGAAGATTTTCCACAGGAATACTGAACAACATAGATTCTGGGCAGGCAAAAACAACAGATACTCCCTACATATATGGCGACAAGCTAGCATGGTGTGAAACTCGATACAGCCCTTTCTATAATCTAATCCTATTTAATCTATACAAATTGTGAGGTTGCTATTATTCCTATTTTAAAAATGAGATTTCGTTTGGTAATCCTCTTGCATGTCAATAAACGTCCTGAATCCTGCAGAAACTCTCAAAATCAAGTGTAATAGGGACTAAATAAGGATACCTTTATTTTTATTGTCACCTTCCACTATTGGCATTTCAGAAATTGTGATTTCTCAAGACCTATACCTAATTTACTACAACAAAATAATATTCCCTATTACTCAAATTCCTTCTGCTGTACCTAGGGGAAATAAGATTTATGGATTTAGGCAAATGAGATGAAACCTTATATCACTGTTACTAGAGAGAGGAATTTGTTATAAGGCTAGTTCATCCTTAGACTTCATCAAAGAACATTAGTAAAATCCCAAAGGACCTTATTTCTGAAGATGTTAGTTTCCATTGTAAGGCCTGTGGCAAGGGCCCTGAAGACTGCGCTATAGAGCAACTCAGTATAAATGAATCTGAATGTGCTGTACAAATTAGAGAATATTGAGTCATAGCTATGCATTTCCTTCAGCCCTGAGAAACCATGACTTCATTTAGTTTTCTTTCAAATAAGTGTCCACAGTAAAATTAAAAGACTGTTGTTCATCCATTATTACTTTATTCACCCATTTAGTTAACCTATATTTCGAGTGCCTACTATATGCCAGGCCCTGGAAGACAGCGCTTAATAAGACAATGCTCCTATCCTTAAGGACCTCAGAACCTATCTAAAACATTGACCTGCAAGCAATTGGAACACATGATGAGAATCAGTATGAAGGAGATAAGAGAAAGGGACATGAGAGAGGGTATCTGGCCCAGAGAATGTGGCAAAGCTTCACAGAAGAGGTAATAATTTTGAATGGCTGTGTGATTAACCATCCTAAGAAGCAGCCCGGTCTCTCCTATCAATTTGTCGATCTATCTCTATCATCTCTCTCTCTCTCTCTCTCTCTCTCTAATCATCCATCTATCTATCTATCTATCTATCTATCTATCTATCTATCTATCTATCTATCTATCTAACCAACCTCCATCCACTCAATATTTTTCCCAATATTTTTTTCAAAGCTCATAGATGGCATGTAGTTGAGATTATACTGCATATTTATCTTGCATACAGATAATCCAATTAACAAAAAATCACAAATGCTTTCTTGTGTTCTTAAAGATTCTTCAAGAATATAATTTTTAAAATTGGACTTTTTATTTTAAGATAATTATAGATTTATAAATAGTTGTAAGAGACGATACAGAGAGATCTCAGACACTTTTACCCAGTTTCCCTCAATGGCAATATTTTGCAAAACTATAGTACAATATCACAACCAGTATACTGACATTGATATAATCAAGATACAGAACAGTTCCATCATCACAATTTTTAATAATTGCTTTATAATCCATTTCATGGTTGTACTATATAATATTTATTAATCTTGTTTGAAATGCATGTTGCTTCCTGTTTGGGACTATAATAAATAATGCTGTAGAGAACATTCTTGTATATAAATCTTTGCCAAAATCTCTGATTTTTTTCTGTAGGGGAAATTCCTTGAAGGAGGTGTCTTGAGTCAAAAGATATGTACAGTTTAAGCTTCTCGTACTGATTACCAAAATGCTTTCCAGAATGGTTATACCAACTTACACTCCTGTAGTGCATGAATATGCTTGGCTCACCACATTAACCAATGTTGAGTATTTTAAAAATCTTTGCCAATTTGATGAGTGAAAAATTATATCCTGGGATTCTTTGGTTTATTTTATAATTATTGAATTACATGTATACATATGTAGGTATATGTATGTATATATATTAGATTACATGTATACATATGTAGGTATATGTAGGTATATATATTAGATTACATTTTTTCTCCTGAAAGTTATCTGTTCCTATCTTTTGACTATTTTCATTGCATTTTCTTATTAATTATAAATATTATTTATATGTTGATTTTTTAAACTTTTTTTTGCATTTTATTATTAGCTTCAAATATACAGTACATTGGTTAGACATTTATATACTTTATGAAATGATCCCCCTAATTACTCTGGCTCTACATATAGCCATTACCTTACTGCTGACTACATTCCCTATGCCGTGCTCCCCATCCCCATGACCACCTAGTGACTACCAATTTGTACTTTAATCCTTTACTGCTTTCTCTCAGCCCCTCCACTTCCCTTCCCTCTGGCCATCGCCAAATTGTCCTCTGTTTGGAGTTTGTTTTTGATTAGTTTGTTCTTTTTGTTCCTTAGATTCCACATATAAGTGAAATCATGTATTTATCTTTCTCTGTCTGACTTATTTCACTCAGCATAATAACCTCTGGGTCCATCCATGTGGTTGCAAATGATAGGATTTCATTTTTTATGGCTGAATAATATTCCTTTGTATACATGAACCATAATTTCTTTATCCAATCATCTGTTGATGGGCATTTAGGATGCTTCCATATCTTGGCTATTGTGAATGGTGCTGTCATGAACATAGGGATGCATAGGGCTTTACAAATTATTGTTTTGGTTTTCTTTAGATAAATACCTAGAAGTGCAATTGCTGAGTCAAAAGGTAGATCCATTTCTAATTTTTTGAGGAATTTCCAGACTGCCTCTCATAGTGGCTGTACCTGTTAAGGATATTTTTAAGTTTTATTGAAATACCATGCATTTCACTCATTTAAACTGTACAATTCAATAGCTTTTAGTATATTCATAGAATTGAGCATCCATCAGCACGTTCAATTTTAGAACATTTCATTACCCTAAAAAAAGAACTCTAGTCCACTTAGCCATTACCTCCAATCCCTCCATTTTCCCCATTCCCTGGCAACCACTATTCTATCTCTATATTGCCTATTCTGGACATTTCATATAAATGGCATTATAACATGTGTGGTCTTTTGTGACTGGTACCTTTCCATTAAGTATATTATTTTCAAGTTTCATCCATGTTGCAGCACGTATCAGAATTTCATTCCTTATTAAAACGAAATAATAGTTCATCTCTATTCATCTGTTGTTAGATATTTAAGTTGTTTCAACCTTTTGGCTATTATGAATAATGTTGCTATGAACATTTGTGTCCAAGTCTCTGTGTGGACACATTTTGATTCTTCTTGGGTGGAATTGCTGTGATAACTTTATGTTGCACATTTTTGAGGAACTGCCAAACTGTTTTCCATGGCGACTGCAATATTTTACACCCATCAATGAATGAAGGTTCCATTTTCGTTACATTCTTGCCAACATTTGTTATTGTGTGTCTTTTTTATTATAACCGTTCTAGCGTGTGTGAAGTGGCATTGCATTGTGGTTTTGACTCGCAGTTACCCAATGGCTAATGATGTTGAGCATCTTTCCATTTATTTCTTGACCATTGTACATCTTCTTTGGAGACGTGTCTATTTAAGTCTTTTTCCCATTTTTAAAGTTCATTTATTTGTCTTTTTATCTTAGAGTTGTAAGAGTTCTTTATATATTCTGGAGTAGACTCTTGTCAGATATATGATTTCCAAACATTTTTCTCCCATTCTGTGAGTTGTCTTCTCATTTTTCTGATACTGTTTTTTGATGCACATTAATTTTTTTAAAAATGAAATCTAATTTATATTTTGTTGCCTGTGCTTTTGGTGTGATATCTAAGAAACCATTGCCCAATTCAAGATCATGAAGATTTATGCTTTTGTGTTCTTCTAACAGTTTAGTAATTTTAGCTCTTGCATTTAGGTCATTGATCTATTTTGAATAATTTTTGTATATGATGTAAGGTACAGGTCCAACTTCATTCTTTTGTACATAGATATCCAGTTGTCCCAGCACTGTTCATTGAAAATAACAGTCTTTCTCCATTGATATGTCTTAATTGCCAATTTCACTCTCCAGACACCAACACTGTTAGCGTTTTATATCCTTCCCTACCATTTTCTATGCATATACATATGTACAGGATTTTAAAGAGTAGGATCGAACTATAAATGCTGGTTTTCATCTTACTTTTTTTCACCTGACAATATAGCAGGGCGTCTTTCCGCATATGGATCAACTGCATACTTTTTTATTATGCTAAGTAAATCCTTCTCCATCCCATAATTATAAAAAATCCTCTGATATAGTCATCTAGTACTTTTATAGACTGCTATTCTTATTTATTTTTAACTTAAATTGTTGTAAGAGAACAATGACTGTAGCATCAGTGGAAATCTTAACGTCATCTTGTCCACAACAGAGCAGACACTTAAAAGCGGTTGCTCCTCTCCCCTCTACACATATTCAAGCGAGGGGCTGGCAAATATTCTGCCTTTTGACTTGACACATTCAGACACAGCTTAAACTGGCAAGAGGAAGAAAGGGGGGTGGCGGGGAGAGAGAGAGAGAGAGAGAGAGAGTGATTTCTAGAGAATGTGAGTTGCTTCCCTACTCATTCTTGCCTCATTCTTGCCTTTTGTACTTTGTGCAGACCCATTCTCCTCAGGTATAAATAAGTGATTCCCCATAGAGTATTTTAAAATATCCACTTGGAATGATTGGCCTATATAACATCAGACCACTCTCCTGACAGAGCATTCTGAAAAGGATAGGATTAAAGAAAGAAGTGGCACTTGAAATTCCCATAAAGACTTCTAGCACTGGAGCAAAACTGGGCAAATCCTTGTGGTACTGTCTAGGTTTCAGACTCGCACAGTTTTAATGTTGACACTCCCTGGCCTCCTCTCAGCCGCTGCAGCTTCCTGGGCAAGGCTCCCGCAGGCCCTGCTCACTCCTTTCCTCCCAGGCCTGCGGAGTCCCATCTTTCCCTTGCCCCATCCCTGGGGGCTTTGTGGTACGTAGAGAGCTCTAGCTCCTTTCGTTTCCTACTTGGCTTCTTTAAGGAGTCGCCTCCCCTTGCCTTCCAGTTTTCTTGTGTCCCTTTCTAAGACGTGTGAGTGATGGCAGCCCAGGTGTCCATATAGGAGGCTTCCTAGGACTCCAGAGTTTGAGAATCAGGGATGTGGAGTGCACAGAACTTAGCATCCCCAAGAGATCGGAATGAGAGTATGAGAGTGAGTGAGCGAGTGAGAGAGAGAGAGAGAGAGAGAGAGAGAGAGAGAGAGAGAGAAAATGTGTGTGTGTGTGCGTGTGTGTGCGTTTGTGTGCGTGTGTGTGTTCGCGTTGGGAGGGGGAGGTCATATTCCGGCTTCAGCACAGAGCATTTCAGACTGTCCAGGGCTGGTCTCCTCTTGGCGCCGGCAGGGACAGCAGCAGTCCTGGAAGGCCATCTGCCTGCGCCCGCACCGAATAACTCCCCCGCGCGGCGAATCTTTGCCTGGCCAGTGAGAGCCGGGATGCTAAGGAACCGCCAAGACTTGCAAGAGTTGCCATGGGAGTGCGAGGCCGGGCCGGCTCCTCCCACCACGTGTGCTCGCCTAGCCCGGCCTTCCCTCCCTGACAATGGGCGACGCCACAGGGGTTCTCCCTTTTGGCTACTTGAGCCCCTCCTCCACATCCCCCGCCTCCTCCTAGCCTCCTAGAAGCTAAGCGGGGGCGTGTATCCGCACCCTAGAGGAGTTGCCTTCGCGGTGGCGGCGGCCAGAAGCACTCCACTGGGGCCCCAAACTCCGAGCAAGTTACCGGGCTCCGGGCACTCCACGTTCTCCGGCCTCCAGCGTCCCTGGCCCCACGAGCGGGCTCGGGCAAGCAGGCAAGCAGGCAAGCTGGCTGCGGCGGGGCCGAGCGGGGCGGGCTGCAGGACCCTTCTGGCGGTCCGTGGACGCGCAGGGGCGGACGCGGGGCGGAGTTCGCCGGCTGACGGCTGGGGTGGCGGTCCCGGTCCGCACTCCCGCGCGCGGATGGCGGCGGAAGACTCCCGGCCCTACCTGGGTTCGCCCACGCTAGTGCCGCGGCACGTGCTTCAGGCCCCCGCGCAACGGATCTCTGTGCTGGGCGGCAGGACCCTGGGCCTGCCCCTGAACCAGGACCGTTGCACGTTTGTGTCGACTGCCCAAGCGATTCCTCTGCAGGTGGACATGGGCATGGCTCTACAGCGCCTGAGGATTGCGGAGAGGTACGGCAAGAACTACCTCTGCCTTCTGCAAGCGGTCTTCGTCGCAGGTAGGTGCCCTCTTGCGCGCGCCGCCCGGCGGCCCCGGCTCCTAACTAGCTGACTCGCGCGCTCCCCTCCTCACCCGCTCCCTCCCCAGCCCGCCTAGCGGGCGTGCACACTTTGTCTTCCCTCGCCCCCCGCGCACGCACACCGGACCCCACTGCGGTGGCGCTCCCAGCTCCCGTTGTTCCTCTGCGCGCCGCCGCTGCGCTGCAGGGTGCACCTCTCTCCCAAGCTCGGTCCCGCAAGCGCACCGTGAGAAAGTGCGGGCGGCAGGGTGAGGATGTCTCCGCCGTGGCTGGTTCAGGTCCCCTCTCCACTCCTCACCCGCTTCTGTGTGTCACTGGAGCGATGGGGATAGATGGTGTCTTCTAACTGCGCCTCCCGCAGACCAGAAGCCGGCCTCCCAAGGGTGCACTTGCCTTGTAATATTCCCCGAATGTTGGAAAAGCGAGGGGCGGGGGTTGAAAAATACGTGCGGGGGAACGGAGTCCAAAAAAGCGCTGGGATTTTGAGACGGCTGCACCGCGGTTGGAGGGGGAGTTTGTAGAGAAGCGGCGCTGCCGCCGACTCGGGCTTTCACCCGACTAGTCTATCTTTTCAGCTTGGTCCATGCGCTTCCTGCCTCGTGGGGTCCTCGCTACAAAGGCAGAAGTTTTTGTTTGTCTGAAAACGCCAACTCACAAAACCTTTAGTGCCATTGTCGCGGTTTGGGTCAGGGGTGTGAGTGATGTAACGTGGGCTCCGTCACTTACCAGCCGGAGGTGCTAAGCTTCGGGATTGGTTCTCCAGGCTTTGCGGCACCGAGGACAACAGTTCCTTTGGGACCTTGCAGAATGGGGTGCGGGAGCAACCCTAGAACAGAGTGCAACTCTGGGACCTTAAGTTCAACCATGGCTTTTCAGACAAGCCTGCGAGGTACTGCAATTAGTGGACATGTCTTCCTCTGCTCCCATTGTCGTTTTGGTTTAGCAGGTGCTAAGCCTTGCAATGGAAGTTTTTGGCATCCGAAAAATGAATTGGTGGCAGTTTTCCTCAAATGAGGTGGCCACCGCACGTGGTCCAAATATTCCTCATTATTCAGGGCTATCCACCAATCCAAAAAAATTGGCAGGCCCTCGTTTCCTGGGCATTAGGACACATCACAGCACCTAAACGACACTAGTTGCTGTGCTGTGTTTTTACACAGGCTTGCAGTACTTTTCTGCCTTTCAGCATTTTTAGCATCGACTTCTACCTCTGTATGGACCAACAGAGTGTCCTGGAAGTGTTTTTCGCCTATGCTGTTAGAACATACACAGTAACTTGTGAAAAGGATTTCTTGTATTAAAAAAAAAATTCATATATTTAAAAATATGTTTGCAAAGCTTTTCATTATGGTACAGAACTTTCCGAAAGATCATTTCAATAATGACTATAGACCGCTCACTCCCAGAAACACACTACAGTGTGATAATCTAATTACATGTGCTCATGCAGGATCTGCTGTGGAGCAGCGGGAAGAGGGAAGGATTGACTCAGGGAGTTAAGGGAAGGCTTCAGGGAAGGGGCGATGCCTGAATTGAATCTTCAGGTATGCATACCAATTTCCATGAGGACCGAGATGGTGATAGAGCGTGGTAAGGATAGGTATAGAGGTATTCTAGACAAATAAAGTAAGATGTGCAAAAATAAGGAGAAAGGCCACAGCAAAGCAGGTTTGGTGAATTGTATTTTTTTCTTTTTTTCTTTTTTTTAATGGTTAGAGTGTAAATTTCGGAAAGTACAAGTGAGAGAAATTTGGAGAGGTAGGCAGGAGCTGGATCAGGCAGAGCCTTGTAAGTAGCATATTAAAGGGCTTTATTTGTAAGGCAATGGGGAGCCATCGGAGTGTTTTAAGTGGGAGAATAGAGCAAGGCTGCTGCATATGGTTGTGCAGGTTGTGCAGTGCAAACCCTTAGGGGCTCCATTCACACAAACTGGCCCCGTGAAGGATGGCCTTGCTAGGGTTGTATGGTGCACAATGCGCATGGTGATCCGCAGTGGCAATGCATGATGGGGCTTCTAGCTTTTACAAATATCACTCTGGTAGTTGTGTAGAAGACAGACACAGTGTGTGGAGTATGCAGCAGAGAGGAAGAGGACCATAAGTAGAGTGGCCAGTTAGAAAGCTGTTGTAGAAATAAGGGCAAGAGTGGGTGAAGGCATGGATTAAAGTCAGTTCTCCGAATGGGGTAAAGGGGAGATGCGTGAGGAATTGAGAGGGTAAAATTGATTTGATTTGATAGCTAAGTGTGAGGTTTGAGAGACATGGAAATAGACTAGGTTAATTCCAGGTTTTTGATTAGGGCGACTGGGCAGAGAGATATCGTTAAGGCAGGAAATGGAAGAAGAAGAGAAAATTTTAGGTTCAATTTTGGGTATGTGGTTTCTGTGGAACATTCAGAGGGAGCTGACCAATATAGGTCTGGAGCTGGGGAAAACTTATTTGTTACTCTCACCTGTGGCGTCCATTAAACAACTGGTACTGAAGTTCTTTCCTTAAATCTACTTATATGGGTTATTTTGGTAACTCAGAAAGTCTAGCACAGAAGTAGCCACATTTACTATAAAATTACATTTTGAATTTGCCCTTAAATAATGTTTTATTCCACACTGTCTTTACCTGATGATGGAAAAACAAGGAAAAAAAGAAATGTTTTGCATTCCTTGCAGGACAAAAGAATGTAAACTATACTGATCTACCTAAGGTAACTGCAGATAACTCAGATAAGTAGTTGCGAAAACTACTGTTCGCTGCAAATTTTATTTTATCAGAGCTTAGCTCAAGATGTGTAAATCTCAGCAAAGTTAATTCTTCAGTATACATTGCAGTATGGCACAAAATGTACTCCAGTTATGATGGGTAATTTACTGGGTAACGCTATGCATGGAGTTGTTCCACATAACTGATTTTATGGATAACTGAGGTTCAGCACTTTTAGTGCTTGATTTTTTCCCCCCAATTCTCTAGCCATTTTGGATTGAAAGCTATTCAAAAAGATTATTTGCCTTCCTCACTCTCAAACCTGGAAATAATTGCATCCTTTCTTAATGACTCAACATTAACCTTATAATAGCATTAGTTATTTTAATGTGCTGTATAGAGTGTTGCTTTAAGGTCTCCTAAACTGTGGAGGGCTGTTTGTCGCTACATTATATTGGACATAGATTGTTCTGCCTCTTGATTTGTAATGCCTGTTTTTCTAATCTCTATATATTCTTCTCTCTGTGAGCTGTCATTTCTTGATGCTGCTATTTTAGTGATTTCTACCAACCAGCATTTACTGTCTAATTCTATATGCTCCTTCTGATGTGGTGTTATGACATAGGAAATAATACAACCAAACTTGTTACAGTCATCTGCAAAATATGAGTAAAAAGACTATGAGTAGGTCTGTGGTAGTCTACTAGTCATGTTTATGAACTTTAGCATGGACTCTGTGATATCTATTTTGATGGCATAAAAGATTTTTATTTTCTTTATTTCTAGTTCTTAGTTGTGTTCTGGAGGATTGATACTGTTAAATACATTATCAGTAAAACATGGGTTCTCTTGTAAATTGAGGTCTTACAATATATGAAATTGTAATATTTTACTTTTGTGTAAAACAAACAAATATGTATTCAAAATCAATCAGAAAATCAACATGCATTTATTCATTGCGTTTCTCAGGCATGTGTGTAAGTGCTTGGCACTAGGAAGCACTTCAGTCTTAGAAGTTGCCCCCAAGGGTTGAAAGCAAATGTCCCTGTACACTATCTTCTCAGGCAAAGCATCCTCTGAAGGCACTATAAAAATCCTGTACCTCACTTGCCCCAGGGCAAAAGCAGAGGTCAGTCCCCATAAGAGGAGATGCCTCTTATCTGATTGCTACCAAGGTGAGTATCCCTTTCTATTGCTGCCAAGGTCTTGTCCCAGGGGCAGTTGGCTCCTGGCAAAAGACCAGTATCACTAACAGAATGTCCTCCCATTTATTTTTCACCCAGACCTTCCCCTCATTGTACATGTATGACAGATGTAAGTGTGTGACTGACTTCTAGTTACATTCAGCACTGGGAAGGTGACATTGAGCAAAGACCTTAAGGAGGTGAGGAAGTCATCAGGGGTATATGAGTGGGGGAGTGTTCCAAGCAGAGTGGGCAGTTGATGTCAAGGCCCTGAGGTGAGAGAATACTGACATGTTCAAGGAACAGGAAGGGGACCAATGTGGTTGAAGCAGTGAATGCATTCAAGTATATGTGAGCACATGTGCATGCGTGCTTGCATGTCCGTGTGCATGTTACACATGTGCATGCATGTCTGTAATGAAGCCGAAGAGGTGATGGGTCTGGATCATACAGAGCTTGGTAAGGAATTTGGCTTTTACCTTGAGTCAGATGAGGAGCTATAGAAAGGTTTTGAGAAGAGTGACTTGCAACCCTCCCGATGTTGTATGGAGAATAGGCTAAATGTAGGACAAAGGTGAAAGCAGGAACACCAATTAAGAGGCTATTAGGATTGATGATGGTGGCTTTTGAACCTGAGAGGTAATAATGGAGGTGGTAAGCAGTGGTCAGATTCTGGGTATATTTTGAAGGCAGAATCCAAAGGATTTGCTAATGGTTTGGCCATGTGGTATGAGAAAAAGAGTGAAGGATGACCCTAAAAGTTTTGACTTGAGCAAGTGGGTAACAGGAATTGTCATTAATGGAGATGGAGATGCCTGCAAGGGGAGTGGGTTTGTGGGGAATTCAATGAAGATCTGAAGTTTGGTTTGGACCTGTTAACTTTTAGGTGCTTATTAGCTATCCATGCAGAGATGTCGAGTAAGCAGTTGGATATAGGAGTCTGACATTCAAGGAAGGGATCTAGGCTGAGGATATAAATTTGGGAGTCTTCAGCCTTATAGTTGGTATTTTAAGCATTGATGAGTGAGTATAGAGATCAGTCAGAAGAGACAGTTGTTTGTGTCCCACCAATGAAGACTCGTGGATGACCTATGACTCTTCCCCAAAGCAACATTTATTTGGGGAGGAAGGAAAGCACAAAGTGGAAGCAGTGGTCCCAATAGACAAATCATTTCTGTGGTTTGTTGTTCAAATGTTTATGCTGTCAGATTTGCTTACAGGTCACTTTGACTCCTGTTCCTTTGCTCACAGTCTGGAACCAACGTAATCAGCCTGGGGATGAAGAAGATGTCTATGTTTAAAGCTGTCCAAAGAGAGAAGCTACAGCTTCAGCGTTAAATGATCTTTCTTTATGGGTACAAGAAATCTGTAGTTTAGTCATTTATGGCTTAAATTCATGCTGCAGATGAATCACTTCCCATATTAGTCTTTCTTCAGTAGATATGTTAAGCAGCCACTGTTATTTTCCAGTTAAACAGATCTTTATTCAATTACTTCCTATAATTTTCAATATATATTATAGTTTTTTTAAAAAAATTATATTTTAATGGAAAACTAAAGTCTGATTGCAAATTGGAAGGAAGGACCGTTTTACATTCACAATAAAGTTTGGGGCTTATGAAATCGTTGAATTAGCAAATATGGTGACATTTTCATATATTGAAATTTAGTCTTAAAGGTAGGATATCTTCTTTGTGACTTTCTTTGAAATATTTATTAATTATATTGTCACCTCTGCCATGAAGAAATTAAGTCGGCTGTTAGCCCTGCCAATGCTGGGAAAGTAGACTTTTTAGCAGCAGTTATAATTTACATTTGTGTATTTGTCTCTGGAAATTTATGAGCCAGAAACTTTATGGAGATTATGTCTGTTCTGTTTTCAGATAATTTTTTCGCATTAATATGGAAAGGAAGGTGAGCCACTCCTAGCAAGGGGGAGCAGAAAAGAGTTTTGTTAACAAGAGGGCAAATGGGAGAAACGGGATCTCATTTTAGTTTTTAAAAACAGCTTTATTGAGATGTAATTCAAATATCATACAATCAGCCCATTTAAAGTATACATTTCAGTGGTTTTTAGTGTAATCACAGAGTTGTGCAATCATTACAAGTTTAGAACATTCCCATCATCCACACAAGAATCCCCTGTACCCATTAGCCTTACCCATTAGCTTTCACTCCCCATTTCCTCCCAGCAGCCCTTCCCACTAGCCCCTTGTGACAAATAATATACTTTCTGTAGATGCGCCTATTCCGGATATTTCAGATAAATAGAATCATGTAATATGTGATCTCTTGTGACTGGCTTCTTTCACTTAGTTTAACGTTTTCAAGTTACATTCCTATTGTAGCACTTGTCAGTACTTCGTTCTTTTATATGGCTGAATATTACTGCATTGTAAAACTGCAGACCACATTGTAATTACCTATTCTTCAGAAGATGGACATTTGAGTTGTTATCACCTTTTGGTTATTATGAGTAATGTTATGAACATGCTTACATAAGTTTTTGTGTGGACATATGTTTTCATTTCTCTTTATATATCTGGGAGTGGAAGTGCCAGGTTATAGAAAAACTATATGTTTAATCTATTGGGGAACTCCCAGACTATTTTCCAAAGCAGCTGTACCATCTTATATTCCTACCATCATTGTATGAAGGTTCCAATTTCTCCATATCCTTTCCAGGATTTGTAAATCTCTGTCTTTTTGATTCCAGACATCCAAGTAGGTGTGAAGTTCTCATTATGGTTTTGCCTTGCATTTCCCATAAGTAAGTACTAGTGATGTCTAGAATCTCTTCGTGTGCTTATTGGTTATTCATATACCTTTTTTGGATAAATGTCTATGTAGATTCTTTACACATTATTAAATAGGGTTATTCTTTTTACTGTTTAATTGTAAGAGTTTTTTATATAGTCTGGATTCAAGGTCCTTGTTAGATATTTGATTTGCAAATATTTTCTCCCATTTTGTGGGTCGTCTTTACCTATTTTTTATTTTGTTTAAGCCTTTGTTTTCGATTTTTTTAAATTGAGGTATAATTGACAATATAACATTATTTCAGGTGTACAATATAATTATTTAATATTTGTATATATTGCAAAACGATAACAAGAAGTCTATTTAACACTCATCAGCATAGTTTAAAAAGTTCTTTTTTGCAATGAGAACTTTTAAGATCTGATCTTTTCTCTTAACTTTTAAATATGCAATGCGATATTGCTAACTATAGTAACCATTCTGTATGTTACATCCTGTGACCTTTATTTTGTAACTGGAAGTTTGTACCATTTGACCCCCTTCATCCATTTCACCAAACAGGCCCCCAAACAGTAATCTGTTCTCTTTTCTCTTTATCTATGAACTTGTTTTTGTTTGTTCATTTTAGATTCCGCACATAAGTGAGATCATATGGTATTTGTCTTTATCTGATATTTCACTTAGCATAAAAACTTCAAGGTCCATCCATGTTGTGACAAATGACTACATTTCAATTTTTTTATGGCTGAATAATGGTCTATTGTGTGTATGTATGTATATATGTATGTATATGTATGTGTACATATCTCACAACTTCTTTATCCATTCATCCATTGATGGACACTTAGGTTGTTTCCATATCTTGGCTATTTTAATTATGCTGCAATGGACATGGTGTGGAAGATATAACTTTTCTAGTTAGTGCTTTTGTTTTCTTCCGATAAATACCCAGAAGAGAATTGCTGTTTCATATGGTAGTTCTATTTTAAAATTTTTGAAGAATTTCCTACTATTTCTATAATGGCTACACCAATTTACTTTTCTACCAATAGTGCCAAGAGTTCTCTTTTCTCTATGTTCTCACCAACAACTTGTTATTCCTTATCTTTATTGGTAAGAGTAGCCATTCTAACAGGTTGTGAGGTGATACTGCGGTTTTGATTTGTATTTTCCTGATGATTAGCGATGTTGAGCATCTTTTCATGTACCTGTTGGTCTATTTTTTTTCCCCTTGTCTCCTGTGCTTTTGGTGTTATATATAAGAACATATTGCCTAATTTGAGGTCACAAAGAGTCAAACATGTTTTTGTCTGAGTTTTGTAATTTTAGCTCTTACATTTAGGTCCGTGATCTATTTGCTGTTGATTTTTGTATATGATGTGACTTAGGGTCCAACTTCATTCTCTTGGGAATATATCCAGGTGTTTCCAGAACCATTTGTTGAAAAGAATATTGTTTCCTCACTGAAATGTCTTGGTATCCTGGTTTAAAATCAATTGACCATAGATGTAAGGGTTTATTTCTGGACTCTCAATTCCCCCACCCCCGACCTTTCTATAAATCTATTGTTATGCCTATATCGCATTGTCTTGATTATTGTTGCCGTGTACTAAATTTCAAAATTGGGAAGTATGAATTTTCCAACTTTGTTCTTTTTCAAAATTATTTTTGGCTATTCTGGGACCCTTGCATTTCCATATTAATTTTAGGGTTAGCTTGTCATTTTCTGCATAAAACACTAACTGGGATTTTGCTAGGGATTGCATTGACTCTGTAGCTCAATTTGGGGAATGTCTGAACCTCTTTTTTGTAGTTGTACAAACTGAGGTTTCCCCACATGTGAGATATTCACATTAAAGGTATTTGGGAATTATTTACCATAATGCAGTATGGCCCATCAGTGCTCATTTTAGATGGTTATTCATCTATAGTTTTTTCATGAGTTTTGAAGAATTATAATATGTTAAATGATTCCTATCATGAGAATTTTCTAGAGACCCTCCAAAAAGCTTAAGAGGCAAAAAAGGAAATATCCACAAGAGTTCTCCCAAGGAAAAACAAAAGCATGAATGAAGACAAAAACAACAAAATATAAGCACTAACTCATTTGCCTTAGTGGTTGTGATTCAACATTCAGCATGCCAGTCTGTGTGGGACTAAGGCAGGATAACAGGGAAAGCGAGAGGCACGTGTTTTGATACCACATTGACCAGGAATCTGCAAAGACCTTTCCAGGCTGGACAAGACCGTTTGTCAATCAAGTGTGTAATCCCCTTTTCTATGGCAGGAGATGTCTTTTAGAAAAATAGATTGCAGAGCTGAGCAGATAAGCTTGGGCCACTTCTGCTGCGGATTTGCTGATGCTTTAAGTGGGAAAAACATTTGTTTATCCCCATTTTTACATTCAGTAAATCACCACATATGCATTTCTGTTTATGGAATGATTCAGTTCCTCTTAAAATTTACTTACATGTGTTGGGTTTCTGAATAATGAATTCATTAGGCTGTGATTGTTAGGCAGCTTCCTAAGACAATGGCAGCTCCCGCTGCTGTATAAGGAAAACCTGCTGTCTCCATTGAGTGGTTTTTAATCTGAAGGAGGGAGGAAGGAAAAACTTTCCATAGCCTTGCTCTTAATTAAGCACCTCCCAGAGACAGAGAGGCCCAGCAACCTGGGACACCAGGCTCTTGGGTGGAGGTCACTTCCCTGTCATTTCCCACCTGCTGCACCTCAGTTTTCTCATGTACTCTTTGGCCCTCCTCCCCCTTTCATCTCTCTCTCTCTCTCCTTGGTTTCTCCTCTTTCTTTCTTTTTTGCCTAATGCATTACATATTTGTTTTTTCTATGTGGCTTTTTTTTTATTGGTAAGGAAGTATCTTTTATTTTCTCATTTTCTTATGTTTTAAGATTAAATTATTTATATGTGATCTTTGCAAAACATCTAAACAATACACATGTCCATAAACTAATAGGTGAAAGTCACCCTTGTGCCTAGCCCGTTCTTACTTTCCGCAGGAAAGCGCTGCCAACAGCTTGAGTTAGTGCCATAGGAACTTTTCTGTGGATGTAGATATAGTTGTTCCACTCAAAAACATGGATTGATCACCTCCTATGTGCTAGACACTGTTGAGATATTTCAGTGAGCAAAAGAGACAAAAATCTGTGCCTTCAGGGAGTTTATTTCTAACTCATGAGAGCAACAGTAAAGAATCCACGTGCATCTAGGTATTTTACCAAACTGAGATCGTGCCCCATATGTTGACCTGTGACTTGCATTTGAATGCATTTATTTAAAAATGATTTTATTATGAAATTTTCGATACAAGAATACAGGAAACAAAGTATATAATATAAAATCGTTTTGTTATATTGTTTAAAACTTTTCCTTTCATAGAGTATAAAGAGGCTACTGCATCTTTTCAGGACAAAGAAAGTATTTGCCCAGTTTTGTCTTAGTGGGCTTATAGTTTAAATAAACCCATGGAGAAGCTGATGTATTTAAGAATGGTGCATTCTTTACACAATTGTTCACACTGCTTATGTCTGAATAAGTAGAAAAATTTTATTTAATCTTTCCTTTCTGTACTTCCTTGATATAGAGACCACCTCCAGCTACTTAGGAAATTAGTTAACATTAAAGTCAGATTCTAATTCATATATTATTTAAGAAATGGATCAGTGTTTATCCGAAGTATATTTATGGATGTAAAGAGATAATGTCTTTAAAATAAAAATACCAGTGTCACCATTATGAGTTTAATTTATTGATATTCAAGTGATCTTTTGCTCAATTAGCAAGAAGTGGAAGTTTGAATTTTAAAAATCTAATTATCACTTCCCAACCTCCCCCAAAACAGTTTCATGAAAACATTTTCTTCACTGGAAATCAAGTTTTAAAATCAAGTTACATATATACTTTAAATGTGTATGTATGTATATGTATTATATACATATTTCATATACTACATACGATTACATACTGACTTCATTTTTAATAAGTTGCTGATGACTCTCTTTGTAAAGCTTCTAGGCAAAATAGAAAGCTTGTAGATGCTACTGGAATATTACTTTTGAATAACTTTGTGGATAATTTTGTGCCAGAGTTGTCTGGTAATGGTTGGGCTGCCCTTTCGAATATACTTTGGCTGGGTTAGCATCAGCAGCTACTGTCAGCCAGGAGTATTTTTCACATTTAGAGGCACTGTGGGTTCTCAGCTCATCAAACTTCCATTTGTACTCTCGTGTCACTGATAGTTAAGTTAAAGCATTAGCTGTTTAATATACAGACTGATGACAAGAAAAACCATAGGAAATTATTTAAAATATTTCCTCTGTTTAAACTGAAATAGGTGATTAGGTATCCTTAGACTCTTTGATGACACTTAAAAGTAATATGTGTATGTGAGGGACATCTTTGAGTTTGCAATTACAAGCCGGATCATGTGATTAGTCACAGAGCAAAAAGCAGCAGCCTTGTTTTTATTTGCCATTTTGCACTTGTCGATTTACAAAAGAGGGTCAGTTTTGCTTCCTTAGTTGACACATTCCAAGGACCATTAACAGATACACGTTTTTCTGCATGCCTTATAAACTAAAGTACATCATTTTAATTGGATTTACCTTTGCGAATGCTGTGTATTTCAAAATTACATTTTATGAACCCAAGAAGAGATAAATAGGCATAGAATAGGAGATCTGACATTTAGTCATATGTCTACATGGATATTGTGAGTTCTGACATTAGTGGGTCATCTTGTCTATTTTTATAGCTTGTGCTTTAAATAGCTGCTCTCCGAAGGCCTGACGTTATAATAAAAACTTTAAAAGAGGCTAATGTTAATATTTACCTGTTGCTAAGCTAGTATATTTAGAATTATCTAGTGGTGGCTGTGGCTATAGTGGTTAGGAGCTGTCATTTTGTCTTTAAGCTCATGTTCAAACATGTCCCCAATTATTTGCACTGTGGCTACTGAATGAGGGTGATTTGGATGAATAAAGTGATGCCCTTTGATTTACATGCCTTTTCCCCAAATTTCTTTTGGTAAGGAATAATCTGGAACATTCAAAATTGTGTGATGAAGTGTTTTTTTTTTTTAACTGTGCTTTCAGAAGAACCCAAAGAAGCTAATTCTCAAAGACATTTATTTTCATAACAGATAATGTAGAGTTTTAAAGATGATGCTGATACATCTTAAAAGCCCATTTACCATAGTTCTGGCATTTAGCAAAAATTTTGTCAATTTTTATGGACTTTAAATTTTAAAAGACACATGATCAAGTCACAAAAAAGAGCTTTAGCAGTAGAAGAGTAAGAAATGGCTCCACACTGCAGTTTTTACCATTCTTATCAGTGTGAGCTTCTTTATAATTGCTTATTGACTAGCATGTGATTTTAAAGGTGGAAGAGTGAACTTTCAAGACCAGCCATTTTAGGTACGATACTTCATATGTCTATATTTGTGCAGTATGTGCATGCACATAAACACATAAACATCAACGTTTGCAAAAGTTACAGAAATGAATTCATTCCACTTCGTTTGCAGCACACACAAATATGTCTGCTCCAAGAAAAGATGAGGGAGCTCGCTTCTGTATTGCTCCCCTCCCTCCCTGGAAGCAGGTCAGAGTCCATCCACCTTAGTATAACACTGAGTCATGATCTGTAACTCATACGCTGAAAGCGCGTCCCAGGAGGTATTCGGCATAGGTTAGGTCATGAAACTTTTTTTTTTGCCTTCATTTTTTATACATCATCTGTTTTATCAGTTTAGTGCTAGGTGTCATTCCTTTGTGTGCTCATGGCATTCTGGGCTCAGCAATCATAACGCTTAGCCCTCTGGACTGTAACCGCCTCTTGCTCCTTAACGAAGAGCCCCATGAGGTTCAGGCCACTGTCCCCAGCACCACACAGGGCCTGGCATAAGATGAGAGTCTTAACAGAACTTTGCTGAAAGAAGAAATACGTGAATAACGACAGGGCTGATAAATGACAAAGATTACTTAAAGTTCTGTTGATCTTTGGATTCCTGTTTGGTATTCTTATTCTTTCCTTCCATCCTCTCATTCCTCCCTTCTATTTCTCATCTTCCCCTAGAATTCCACTGCGCTTTACTGGGGGTAAAATTCATCCCACAGTTCCTTTAAAGCAGTTTAAAAGTTGAGCACCTGAGGACAGCGGAATCTATGGATGTGATTCTCTGAGTTAGAACCTATTCATTGTTATATGCTGTGTAAGCCAGTGCTAAAATGACATTAAATTGGTAGTAGGTACTCAGGCAACACTTCCAAATGTTGAATTTGGCATTATACATGTCTTTAATGCAATGCCAGAGTTCCTGTGATCTCTTTTGCCACATCTAACTGATTTTTTTTTTCGGTTTTAGACTGTGTAAAGTCTCACTGCATTTACTTTTCAGCTCAATCAGGGTAAAACTCTACCTGATATGTTTTCTTTTATCATTAAAACACTTTAGGTGGTCTTTCAAAATGGGTGCTTTAAGGAAAAGGAAATATGTGGTTAAGAGCCAAGGCCAAAACCAAAACAAATCTATAATGATTCTATTGTTGTACATCTAGGTCTTTGCTAATGTTGATTCTTTAAATTGATGCTTAACTAGTGAGTATAAAAGATTATCTTACTGTCCTTGAAATGTGCATTTCACACATTACAGATGCAGTGGAGGATCTCTTCAAATGCTTATTGGCCACTCCTGCTTCTTCTGTGAAATGCCCGTTAGTGTTATCGTTTTGTTGTTTTGTTTTTTTTTTCTTTTTCTTTTCATTTTTCTACCCGGTGGTTTGTCTTTTTTTTTTTTAAATTAACTTACAATCTTTTATATATCCTTAATAATATTTGTCATTTATATGTGTTGCAAACGTCTGCACCTAGTTGATGGCTTGTCTCATTTTTATGATGTCTTTTGATGAAAGAAAAAATTAAATTTAAGGTAGCATAAATTATCAGTCTTTTCCTGTATGCTTTGTGCTTCTTATATCCTGTTTAAAAAATTCTATCCTACCCACAGTTTATATGGATATATTCTATATTTTCTCTGATCTGATTCCCAGTGCTTTAGGCTTTGAATCTTCACCAATGCATGACCATTAAAACCAAGTTTTAAGTCACCTGGGAATTGGCAGGTGCCGGAGGGCAACTACTGTTCTCAGTTGGCTTCCCTCTCAGGACATTTGCCCTAGTAATGGTTTTGGCCTCTGAGGATTTCCTTGTCTTTCCTGCCTACTCAGCCATGCAGTGGAAAGGCTTTAATTTTATTTTTTCCCACCATGTTTTTGTGTTTTGTAGATGTAACCAATAACGAAGCTCCTCCATGTTTTTCAAACTTGAAAGTTAAATTTTCGTATTCAAATATGATATCATCTAAGAGTTTTCCTTGTATATAAGACCTGAGATATGGATAAGAAACCATGACCTATTCTCCTATTTGCAGATGAACCGAAAGATGGGAGTGGTATTCTGGCTCCGGAAGCAGTTGTGACTAGGGAAGGCGAGAACTAAAACCTTTGCAGAAACATAATGCTAACCAAGTCCTCTGCCACTGCCTGAATATTTACTTGTACACTAAACCTTTTAAATGGCGACGTCATTTTTTTCTTTTTTTCCATAACAGTGGCCAACATTTATTGAGCATTTTACCATATAGTAGGCACTGTTCCAAATCTTTGTATGTATTAACAACATTAACATTACAGTAACCCCGTGAAATAGGTCCTATAATTTTCCCCATTTTACCAGTAAAGGAAACTCAGACATGGAGTTTAAGCTACTTGTCCGTTGTCATACAACTTGCAAGTGGGAAGGCTGGAATTGGAATCCAGGCAATCTGGCTATGGAGCATGCACTCAGAAGTACTAGGCTGTATTACTTCTGTAAGAAATACATATGTGAAAAATAATCAAAAATTTATGTATATATATCACTTAAGATAACACCCAAATATAATTATCTTGTTAACTTTCTGGTTCTGTGATGTGGTTGTGATTAACCTTTATGTACAACCTTCATCTTTTTTTCTTTAACATGTGTTTCTAAAAGTTCAGCCCAATTCTATTTGTTTTTCATGATTAAATTCCTTTGGAAGGAGAGGTGGAAAAGTGCATCCTTTGCTCAAATGGACTTTTTTGTTAACACCAGGTTTTTTTTTCTTTTTATTTTTTCTTTTTATTATTTTTTTGGTACTACTTTTATTGCGATATAATTCACATACCACACAATTTACCAATTTAAAATATAAATTTCAATGTTTTTATTACACATTTACAGAGTTGTGTAACCATCACTGCAATCAATTTTAGGACATTTCATCGTTCTTAAAAGAAACCCTGTGCCCTTCAGCTATCATCTCCCCAATCCCCCCATTCCCTTAGCCCTAGCAACCACTAACCTACTTTCTGTCTCTTTATGTATGTCTATTCTGGATATTTCATGTAAACAGAATCATATAATTTGTGACTTCTTATACTTAGCAATATCTTTTCAAGAACAATCCATGTTGTAGCATGTATCAATCCTTCATTATTTTTATTGCCAAATAATCTTCCATTATATGGATATACCCTATTTTGTTGATCATTCTTTAGTTGATGGACATTTGTCTTGTTTCTACCTTTTGGTTATTATGAATAATGCTATTAATATTCCTGTGCATGTTTTTGTATAGATGTATGTTTTCTTTAAGGTATATAACTAGAAATAGAATTGCTGGGTCATGTGGTAACTGCATTTAACTTTTTGAGGAATTGCATAGCTGTTTTGCACAGGGGCTGAGCCGTTTTACATTCCTATGTACAGTATAGGAGGGTTCTGATTTGTCCACATACTCGCTAACACTTGTTACTGTCCCTCTTTTTGGTTATAGCCAGCTCCATGAGTGTGAAGTACATATTTCATTGTGGTCTTGATGTGCATTTCATAATGAGTAGATGATGTTGAGCATCTTTGCATGTGCTTATTGGCCATTTTAACATCTTCTTTGGAGATGTGTCTATTCAAACCCTTTGCCCATTTTTAATCGTGTTATTTGCCCTTTTAGTATTGATTAATAAGTGTTCTCTATGTATTCTAGATACATATTTCTTAGCAGATAAATAATTAACAAATATATTCTCCCTTTCTGTGGATTATCTTTTCACTTTCTTGTTAGTGTCCTTTGAAACACAAAAGTTTAAATTTTGACAAAGTCAAATTTGTCTATTTTTTTCTACTGTTTGTGCTTTTGATGTCATGTAGATGAAGGTTTTGCTTAACACAAGGTCACAAAGATTTATTTCTACATTTTATTTTAAGAGGTTATTGTTTTAGCTCTTATATTTCAATGTTTGATCCACTTTGAATTATTTTTTTAATTCTTTTGAATGCGTATGTCCTGTTGTCCCATTACCATTTGTTGAAGTCTCTTTCCTCATTGAATTGTCTTATCCTTGTCAAAATTAATTCAATCTAGGTATATGGGCTAATTTTTGGACTCTCAATTCTATTCCATTTGTTTTATTTCTATCATTATTCCAGTACTGTACTGTCTTGTTTATTATTGTAGCTTTACATAGTAAGTTTTGAAATCAGGAATGGCGAGTACTCAACTTTGTTCATTTTTTCAAGATCATTTTAGGCTAATCTGCCTCCCGTGCGTTTCCATATGAATTTTAGAACTGACTTGTGATTTTTTTGGGAAAATAAAAGCCAGCTAGGATTTTGATAGGGGTTGCTTTGAATATATATCAATTAAGAGAGTATTGCTACCATAATAATAATAAGTGCAGTCCATGAATTTGGGATGGCTTTCCATTTATTTAGATCATCTTTAATTTCTTTCAATAATGTTTTGTAGTTTTCAGAGTATAAGTTTTACACGTATACATTGCACAATAGAAATGCAATTGATTTTTGTATGTTGATCTGATATACTATACCCTTGCTGAACGTCTTCATTCGTACTAACAGGTTTTATTGTATGTGTGTCTCTGTGTGTGAATTCCTTAATATTTTCTCTATACAAGATCATGTAATTTTCAAGTACAGATAGTTTATTTCTTCTTTTGGAGAAGTGGCTGTATATTGGATGTCCTCGAGACTACCCCAGATTTGATGACTTACTAGGTGGAGTCAGAGAACTCAGCATACGGTCATACTCAAAACTGGTATTTATTACAACAAACAGATACAAATCAAAATCTTAGAATAGTATTCAAGCCAAGTTTTTTGGGGAGTTTATAACACACGAAACAGGGACTTTCCCTTTTCCTTCCCACACAGTGTTGTATAGGTGATTATAAACAACCTGAGCCATAGGAAACCTTCAGTGAATTGCCTGAGGCTACACCAAAAGTTGGTAGCTAATTGATTGTAGAATCCACCAGTTTCTTCATCCTAGCCTTTCTTTTGCAGGAATTGCTTGCTTGGAAAATACCTTTGTGCTAAGTCAGTGATCCTGGATCAAAGGCATTCCAGAAGCCTGCTCTCCTCCTCTAGAGGCCTGCAAAGTTCTCCACTTTTAGCTTTGTCTTACTTTCCAGCTTTAGCTAGACTAGCCCATGCTCTAAACTCAAACCATATCAGGCCATATACGGTTCCCCATTCTTTTACCTACTCCTGTGTTGGTACCTTTTTTACTTTCTTTCTTTCTTTCTTTCTTTCTTTCTTTCTCTCTCTCTCTCTCTCTCTCTCTCTCTCTCTCTCTCTCTCTCTCTCTCTCTCTCTCTCTCTCTCTCTCTCTCTCTCTCTCTCTCTCTCTCTCTCTCTCTCTCTCTCTCTCTCTCTCTCTCTCTCTCTCTCTCTCTCTCTCTCTCTCTCTCTCTCTCTCTCTCTCTCTCTCTCTCTCTCTCTCTCTCTCTCTCTCTCTCTCTCTTTCTTTTCTTTTCTTTTCTTTTCTTTCTTTCTTTCTTTCTTTCTTTCTTTTCTTTCTTTCTTTCTTTCTTTTTTTTTTTATCTAGAAACTCCTCTATTCCCCTGTCCATGCATTTGAATCCTAATAAATTGTCAAGGCCCGACTCAGATGTCACATCATCTGTGAAACCTTTTTTTTTTCCTCACTCTCTCAATTTAGATGTAATAATCTCTCCCCCTCCCTATACCCTTTGTTGAGTATTTCTGTTATAGTACATACCATACACTATATTATAGCCACTTGTTATAACTCATAGCTTCTGTTAATTTTTTAAGCTTTTTAAGGTGAAAAATTATTCATACTCTAATGGGCCACAGCACCTAGCAGAGAGGAGCAAATAGAAACCCAGTGGATGTTCGGTAAATTGAATTACAATGGATTAGAAGGAGGCTCTGGTAGGCTGTTAACAGAAGAAGGATTTAGCAAGAATCTTGGTTTTCTTTTGTTAATACAGAATTATGTGAGTCTTTCATGCTGTACCTTTATTGCAAGACAAAGTACTGCATAGTTTGTTCTACTGTAGGTTAATGGGAATTTGTTTGTGATGGCTTCACAATTACCCTTTTATTTGTTCCACCTTTTAAAGCATAACACTCATTTAGACAGCACTTCAATTTGTTGCATTGCTAAATCATTACTGTTTACAGATGGTATAGTATATCTGATGCTCATTTTGAAAGGGAAAAATGAGAATCCCATCTGCCTCACAACAGGATTTAGGACTCAGAACAAAACCTAATTTTATCTGAGTCCTGCGCATCAGCAATAGGGAACTTTCAAAGAGATGATTGCTAAAAGTAAGCAGCATTGTTAAGAATTTTAGGTTGTAAAAATAATGGAGTTTCTTGTAAAAGATTGTTTATAAACATTCTTGATATGGTTTGGGATGAAACTCTTGCTGGAAAAAGAAGTGAGATGTTATGGAGCCATATCTAGTTAATAATTTGCACTAGAGCTAATTGAGTGTATTCTTCTCAGTGCAGATTTTAGATTGCTTGTCTGAGGTTAGGGAACCAGATGATACCATAAAAGCATATTCTAAAACTCTTCTGCTGGATTCCACCTTGAATCTGAACAGTGCCTGGTGCCAGACAATTGTTCAGTATGAATTTCTTGAATAAGTGAACGAATGGGAGCCTGTTTCCTCATCTATAAGAGGAGGATTTTTAAATTTTTTTAAACTGAATTTATTGGGGTGACATTGGTTAATAAAATTATATAGTTTTCAAGTGTACAGTTCCATAGTACATTATCTTTATAATGCATTGTGTGTTCACCACCCAAAGTCTAGTCTCCTTCCGTCACTACATGTTTGACCCCCTTTACCCTTTTCTGCATCCTTCCATCCCCTCTCCCTCTGGTAACCACTAAACCGTTGTCTGTGTCTTTGAGTTTTTTTAATGTCTACTTTGGAGAATTATTATTAAGACCAGAGAAAATGCATACAAAGTGCTTTATGCAGTGCCTGGCAAACACTAGTTGCTTGGCAAATGACATCTATTGTTAATCATTTACTATGCTTTCCCCTCTGTTCTCATATTGGTGGCAGTGCGTTGATTGCCATGGAAGAGACTGTATCTTTCCGATTGACGTTTCCTTTATTTTTCTTTCTTTTTTAATTTGTGCTCCATCTTTGCTTCTTATTTTTAGGAAAACGTGAGTATAGAGGTATTTGCTCTTTTATGCAGTTTATTTGCCATGGTTCTTCAGTGCTTGGACAAAATGGCATGTGTGTGCAGCATGGGTCAGAACTTGTATTCTATTGTATATGAACAGAAAGAAACCCCAGAGAAGGGATTCATATGCATGGGAGAGAGTGTCACTGTGAAATAAAACTTAAGGGTTGGAATTATTGCTGTTTTACATCAGAATCTAGAACAAAAATGCTTTCTATAGGATGAGAATGCTTGTAGATACCAATTTCCTTAATTTTCTAACCTATCATTATCCCTATAGTAGTCATTAATAAACTTGGTAGAATTGAAATTTTTTGAAATAGTAATACAGCACTTCAAATCATGGAGGCATAGACTCTTAAGAGAATTAGGACATGAAAGATAATTTATTCCAGCTCAACTACATGCTTGATTGTCCTCTCTAGCTTCTTTGCCACAGAGCTGCTCAGCCTTTGTTTGAATGCTATTAATGATAGGGAAGGGCTTGTCTACTGACCATGGCTGTCATTTTGTCTACATTTAGAACAAAGTACTTCTTCACATGGAGTCTCTATAGGTCTCTCTGTTGCTTCCTCTCTCTCTTTCTCCCACCTCCCCCTCCCTCCTTCCCTCCTCCTTCCCCCAAAGCCAACCAACCAATGAAACAAACAAACAAACAAAGGAGTACCTGATCAAATAGTTGGAAAGCACTACATACATAGCTCATACCCAAGGAGTCACAATGCGTGTATGTGTATTTGCTGGAGAATGTTGCAGTGTGTTCTAACCCCCAATATTTCACAAACTTATTTGACTGTGAACCTTTACCTTTACGCAGAACATCTATCCACAACTCAGAACAGTACCTGGCATATAGTAGGTGCTCAATAATTGCTTGTTTAAAAAAGTTAATGAATACAAAATAAATCTTTAAAAGCTATAAAGGGCACCCGGTATCAAGATGACAAGTGTTCTCCCTGTCTGCAAGTGACACAACCAAAATTGAATGGGTATATCTCCCTCCTCTCTGAACCATCCTAAATATATTATTTATTTTCACACTTTTTAGGACTTTTAAAATTCTTCGTATTTGAAATCTGAGCCTTTACTCTCGTTTACACGACTACCTTTTTTTTATATTCTAAAAAAATTTACAATTGTTAGTCAAAGCAGTGAAAGCTTGTCTCTTTTGCTTCCTGATCAAATGTATGGTTGAATGAATTGGCAAGCACTTTTCTTGTCTTTTGTTTCCAGTTTGTGCCTGATTGTGTTTGATGGTACAAGCACACGGTCTTCAGCAGGGTTCTTAAGTAAAAAGCCACTGCATCTGGGTGTTTTTAAGAGTGTTTGTCACATTGCCTATTGAGTTAGTGCCACTTTTTTTTGGCTTCCTAACCAGCCCTTTTAGAGTGTAGCAACTAGTCCGAAGTAAGGAGAATGCATGCTTTTCATTTGCAAGTAATTGAGCTTTCCACCTGGGGACAGCTTGACAAGCCTCCTATCAGATGTGAATCTGGCCAACAAGGAACATGCTGTAATGTGGCCCCAGCATTGGTGATCTAGCCTTTTTATTTCTCATGCTCTGGAGTAAAAGAGTTCAGGTATATTTCTGTTCAGGATGGCGGAGTAGGAAAATGCTGTGCTCACCTCCTCCCACGACCACTTCAAAATTACGACTAAACTACAGAACAGCCATCATTGAGAATCACCTTAAGTCTAACTGAACAAAAGTCCTGTAAGTAAGGACATATGGAAGAAGCCACTTGGAGACTAAAACATATACTATATTGCATGAGATAAATTAAGTTTGAATAATTATATTTCTGCTTTACTTAACTTTTGTTGTTGTCTTTAGGTGTGGAACTGTTATATAGCTCTAATTCATAATGAAGATAGACTCTGTAATTTATTGTAATTACAAATGGGAAAGCAAGTGAAAATGTTGCCCAAATGAGCATACTAAGGAATTTCTAAATAAATGCATGCTGAAGTTTAAAAAGAAAATAAAAATAATATAAAATCCTGTAAAAAAAAGTTTAAAAGGTCAGCAAGAGGAACATTATAAATCATATTTGTTCTAGCTTTGGTATTTCAGTAGGAATTCTGTGCAGAAATTCAAGAGAGTCAGGTACAAAGCTGGGTAGAACTCAGCGTCAGCTTTCTCCAGTCAGTACTCATATCTCTTTGTTCTCAGCAACAATCTAACCTTGTCTTTTTTGTAGCTGCTCAGTGATAACCCTGTATCTTCTGTTTCCTCTCCTGTGTTATCTTCTCTCCCTTCAGTCTGTTTCCAACTCAGAATTTGATAATTTTTAAAGTAGTAACATCTTCTCTTTGAATCATTATTTCTTCTATTTTCATTGGTGTGGAAATGTTACTTTGTTGGCACAGTAGTGGGAGACGTTTTACAGTAGAAGCATCAGTATGTTTTTCTTATATCTGTGGATTTTACCTGTCAGATCTCATAGACTGTAAGGGGCCTCAGAAAGCACTTGTATGGCCCTCATTTCTTAGATGGGAGTGATGAGGTGAGGTATGGAGAGTGACTTGCTCAGGATCACAGAGCAACTTCTGGCTGGGCCAGCACCAGGCCCAGGTCCTCCCATTCCCAGTCATTGGCCTTTTATTTTATGATCTGATATCTCTCTTATTACATGAGTGGATTAAAAAATGTAGAGTAAGGGGACATTGTTTCTGTAGCTAGGCAGGAGCCTGAATGGTATTGGAGAAATCAAGTTGCAGATATTAGTACTTCTAGATCTGCCATCTGACACAAAATTCGTCAGTTTATTTTGATAGACATTTCTACTGGTCAATGCAGGGAAGAATTTGAGTTTTATTATATAGGAATATTTTAATGTCTAATGTTCTAATTTAAAAGGCAGAATACATTTGGGGCATTGCCGCTTTTGCAGGCTTTGAAGGGCAGGGAGAGTTCTAGTTCTCTGAATTATCCCCATTCTCATCCTTCCTTCATCTCCAAGTCTACAAATGTCAGAGTGTAACACATGTTTGTGGCTGTCATAAACTCATTCTTTATCTGAGGAAACATGTTAGCATTGAAAAAAATAAATGCATTGGGCAGCCTGGATATGAAGACACAGAGATGTGAGTGTGCATGCTTTGGCCTGGGCCATACTAAGAGCCTCCTTTGTAAAAGATTCTAAGACATAAAAATTGATTTTTATGTCTTGACAAATTACAGAGTTTTAATGGCATGGATCTTATGAAAATAAATTTTTGTCAATTTCTTTATGTTTCGAATTGGGAGATGAGGGCTGGGTTATTCTGTAACAGATGCCCTATTCCAGTGTCTAGTGTGGACCCATCGAGAACCTGTTTTTGTCATGCCCTTGAGCAGTGTTGGCCTGGATAAACCACATCCATGTGGTATGATTTGAAGAGCACTAAGGGTAATGTGTCATCAGTCTGACCTCACCAGAGACTAGCTCTTTGAAGGCCTTTTGTATCAGAGAGTAAGTGGAAAAATATGACTTCTATAAGAGATGTGGAACCACAGGCTTTAAAACCAGCAACCCAAAATAGCCTAGTTCGATGACCTGTTTTTTTTTCAAAAAAAGTTATCCTTGCTCATGGACCAGAGGCAAGTAGTGGATTTCGATTTCTGGCCCCTGTAGAGTTCACTAGAATTGAACATTACAAATCAGCACTTACGATCTGGGACAACTAAAACATATTGAACAATGCATGGACATTGCTCCACTTGTAATGATCAAAGGTGAGTTAATGTGCTACCATTTATTGCATACCTATTGTTATTCCAGGTATTTTACATTTAGTTGGTGCAGCACTCAGTGACGTAGATATTATTATGCCCAGTTTACAAGTAAGGAAACAGGCTCAGAGAGGCTAAGTAACTTGCGTTTGTTTGTACAGTCAGTAAAGGCAAGAAACTGGGATTGGGATCCAGGTCTGTCTGACTGAAAAACCACGTGCTTAACCACTACACTATACTCACTCTCCAACTCTTTTCCTTCTTCATAAGATGGGATAATAATACCTTCCTCAGGGTTATTTTAAAGATTCAATAAGATAAGCGATCTGAGAAGTGCTTTGTAATCGCTAATAAAGCTTTGCAGAATGAAAGGCATTATTGGAAGTAGAAGACAATCTGCTAGTGTCTCCATGGCTATCTATCGACCCTTTAAATAAATCCGGGTATCCTGGAGTTTAGACCTTTGCCCCTGGCTTTCTAGCAAGTCAGAGTAGTTTATGTTCTGGGCATAGATTCTGAGAACTAGGACACTGGTCCTACTTCTCTGGAGATATTTTCATCAGTGAGATTTCCTTGCCGTATAGCTGAGGAGTAAAGAAGAGATCAGCAATGTGTCTGTGGACACAGGCTGTGGGACCCCCAGGGTTCTTTTTAGCACAGCGCAAAATCATGTATATGGTTCTAGCTGTACTTTGCCATGTGCGTCATTTCTCTCCCTTTCTCATTTGTCATAGAATCCAAACTGCACCTCCGTGTAAAGGATATCAGTCATTTCTTAATGCAAGACATCGCCTTTTTGTCTGGTAAGTAGACTTTTACATATATTTAGACTAAGTAAATGAATAATCGATTAGTAAAGTTACTTTGGTCCTTATTATACAGTATATTTACAGATTTTGAGAAACAATATGTTAATAAACATTTATACATTGTACACATAGTTGCTAAAAAATGGACATTTAAACAATAATTGGAGATTTTAAATAAGTTTAGATATGTGATTAAAACCAATCTTACTACCCCTATGTATTTGACTTTCAGACAAGTCTTTAGAAATCTTAGGTGAGTGCTGGCTGGGTGGGAGGGTGACAGCTGAGGTGGCTTCTCTGAGAGTTTCTCCTCCACTATATTCTGATTACTTAAATATTCATTACAAATACTGTCAAGTCATTCACCTAATCAAGCAGCGCGTGCTAAGTTATTTTTTAAGGGGTTCATTTATACATGACAAAGTTTATTTTTCTAAAATGTGTATATGTATTTGTGCATGTATATGTAATTGTATCTCATTTTTAAAAAGTGTGATAAAATACGCATAACAAAATTTACCCTCTTTACCATTTTAAGTGTACACTTCAGTGGCACTAAATACATTCACATTGTTGTGCAACCATCACCACCATCCATCTCCAGACCTCTTCATCTTGCAAAATTGAAACCCCATTAAAAAATAACTTTTCATTCCCTCCTCCTCCAGCCCCTGGAAACCTCCATTCTATTTTCTGTCTCTATGAATTTTACTAGGTACCTCATATATGTGGAATCGTACAGTATTTTTCCTTTTGCGACTGGCTTATTTCACTTACCATATGTCTTCAGGGTCCACCCATGTTGTGGCATGTGCCAGGACTTTCTTTCTAAGGCTGAATAATCAACTGTATGTATATACCACATTTTGTTTGTCCATTCATCCATCGATGGATATTTGGGTTGCTTTGCTTCTGCCTTTTGGCTGCTGTGAATAATGCTGCTCAGCACCATTACATATTTTTAGAAATAAAACTATGGTAAACCACTCCTTTCCTTTTGACTAGGTCCGATATCTAGCGACTGTCGTTTAAATGCAAGCTAATTACTTTCATGTATTAGAGTAATTTGAACTGTACCATTAAACATTATATTCATTACATTAAACAGAAAAATTTACAAGTATATGCATTGTTTGTATGAAAATGAATGCTTCTCAGGTGTCAAGGATACAAGAAGCGATCTTATTCCTTTTAAGTAGTTTAATTATTTCTAAAATGATACTTACATGCTCAGTTTACTAAACAAGCATTTACTTATACATGATCCTAATTGGGCACTTCAATCTAGCCTCTGCTTTAATGATTATAATTAGTGATAATTGTGAATTAGCGGTCACTTAATGTGGTTTTATGTTTGATTTTATAAATGGTGTAAATGTATGACATCCTGTCACTCTTGAGTTTTGGGGATTTTACCTGTGTTCTGAATAGAACTGCCCTTAGGCCTTTTCCCCCCACCCAGACCCCTCTCCATAGTTCCTTCCTTATCTGCTTTTTGTAGTTGTTTCAAAATGTTTCTGCATATGTTTTTTTTTTTTTTTTGGAAGAAAGGGATCTCAATGGGAAAAATAATTAAAATTGTCCAATTTAGATTTTATCTCTTTTGTTCTTACAAGTTTCCTAGCTAATTCAGCACTTGTAGGTGCTCAGTGGTAATAACATGTTACTGATTAGTCAATGATAATTTACCCTTATAAGAACCATACCTTCTTTCCTTTGGTAGGTATAGTTTGCCTGAGTGCTAGATGGTTCTGTCCTTAAGTAGAGTACTTACAAGCTTACCTGGCAAGTCTATATCATATTCTGTATACAGCAGTCCCCAACCTTTTTGGCACCGGTGCTCCTATGAGAATCTAATGCCTGATGATCTGAGGTGGAGCTGAGGCAGTGATGCTAGCGCTGGGGAGCGGCTGCAAACACAGATGACACTTCACTTGCTCGTGCACCACCCACCTCGTGCTTTATGGACTGGTACTGGTCCATGGCCCAAGGGTTGGGGACCCCTGGTATATAAGATATATATTATATTATAATGTTATCTATTATTTTGCTAGTTCTATACTGTCCTACCTGTAGAGGCCATTTGTTTAATGATGCACCAGATCTCTTGGTTCAGAGTTGTGCAGTTTTTCCTTTTAACTCCTTTAAGACTCTTATTTGGATGTCATCATTCTCAATGATTATCTTCCTTAAAGATCCTGCTCTTTAAGTCTAGAATATTATATAGTGAAGATTTATCATTATTTGATTTAGTATTTTGGACTAGTTTGATTCAAAAGATATTTTGGGAATGGGGACTCTCCTTCTAGCTACTGTAGGTAAAGATTAAGGCAAATAATAAATCTGATTTTTTTTTCCAATTGCACTGGAGAACACTGTGTATACTGCTCTTACTGGATGGACTGTTCTATAAATGTCAATTAGGTCTTATTGGTTGAAATTTTTGTTCAGGGTTCTGAGATTGTTGTGCAGATTTCCTGTCTACTTGTTCTATCAATTATTAAGAGAAGAGTGGTGAAATTTCTGACTAAAATTGTGGATTTGTCTATTTCTCCTTACAGCCCTATCAGTTTGTGTTTCATGTATTTTGAAGCTCTGTTTTCAGGTACATAATCATTTAGGATTGTTATGTCTTCTTGGTGAATTTACCACTATTTGGTAATCTAATGATCTTAATATCTAGTACTATTCTTGACTTTGAAATCTACTTTGTTGAAAGTTAAACAACTTCTTTTTGACTAATATTAGCCTGGCATATCTGTTTTTATCCTTTTGTTTTTAATGTGTTTGTTTCTTTACATTTAAAATGTGTTTCTTATAGGCAGTACTGTATATAGTTAGGTCTTGAATTTTTTTTATCCAGTTTAATAATCTTTAACTTTTAATTGTAGTGTCAAGATTCCTCCTCCCCTTCCCTTTCCTTCTTTCCCTTCCTTTCCCTTCCCTTCCCTTCCCTTCCTTTTCCTTCCCACCACTCTGTCACTTTTTAAACTTAGTTAGGAGTATGGTACCAGTTGGTTTATGTGGAGATGTCATTCTTATAAAAGTAACATTGGCCAAAAATTATCTTCTGACTGCTCCTCAAATCAAAAATCCTCTCTCTTGCATTGCTGTCACACAAATTATTATTTCACTTGATTTTTATTATTTTAGGTGGCCGGGGAAAGGACAATGCTTGGATCATTACGTTTCCAGAAAATTGTAATTTCAGATGTATACCAGAAGACGTGATAGTAAAAGTGCTGACTTATTTGACATCTGTTGCAAGGTATAGCATTTCATAACTTTTTTTTTTAATTTATATCAGATACCAATTTAAATATAGAAACAGGAAAATGGCTTTTTAAAGTGACAGTTATTATTATTGTAAATGATCATAAGACTCACCTTCAGGTAAGAAATAGAAAGGGAAGATGTCAGCTACCTAAATTGTTATAAAAATTATGCTGAGGATCTATGAATACAAAATTGGGGATCTAAAAGCATTTGTCCCCATGAAGAAGAACGTAGATTGAAAATGATGATCATACATAAAGCCTTTAATTTGCATAAGAGGAAATCTTACTAGCCAAGAGGACAGCTATTCTTTATTTATTCCAAGGATAAAATAAGAAGACTGAATGTTAAATAGACTCAAAAGTGATATTAGAATATATCAGGAGATACTTCTTGATATTGGAGGTCATTTGAGACTTGAATGCTTTAAGAGGGAATGTTTCAAAAGTTTTCTTAAAGATTTTATTTAGGTCGAAGACAAATTATTTAAAGGAAACATTTTCCATTTACTAACCCCGAAGACCGTTGGGACAGAAATATAGGATGGCAAAATTGTAAAGCCTCGTGAACAAAGATCAAATCCCAGAAAACGAAATTTACAAGACATCCATTGAAGCTTGAAAGTGGTCTTTTGAGGACAAATAAAGTTTATATTATCCACTACACTACCTTCCCCAAAGGGGTAGTCAAGCGATAAAAACATATTTAATAGTGTTTTTATGAATGAGTGAATAAATGAATAAATGAACGTGGTCATTGGCTTATGATGGATTGCTATGGAAAGTTAAAACTGATATCATGAAAGACAGCTATCTATAAGGTTTACCCATAACCAAGATTGCAGTATTTCAAATCCATTTTAGTGACCTATCCATATTACAGTATCACTTACCTATCTAAGAGACTAATATTAATGCTGAAAAATAAATTTTAAATATTAAGTAGTAGAGTATGAAATAAGGTTGATTTTCCAAAGTAGCACTTTGTAATAGATTTCCAGTTCCCAGTCTGTCTTCAGTCAAGATATAAAATGTAAATGAAATAATCATAAGTAAGGATGTATCTAACAAATTTGGATTATTACTAAGAAATACATATTATCTTCTTTTATTTTAGGCAAAATGGATCTGACTCCCGGTTTACCATTATTCTTGATCGAAGATTGGATACATGGTCTTCTCTCAAAATCTCTCTCCAAAAAATTTCAGTAAGTACCAATGCATTCTTTAGTAACTTCTTTTTTTGTTTGTTTGTTTTACATTATACTTTATGTATGTGGGGGATATAGATTATTTTGATACTGATGGAGACAATAAAATAGATGGGATGGTGAGGTGGGAAAGTGGGAAGAAGATTTTTGTATAAGAGATTGGGCTAAACAGTTCAACCCAAATTAAAACCTAATGGGAAAGAATGAATAGTCAATGGTTCAAGTTATGAGTAGGAAGAGACTCATGGTTCCCTGCGCCTTTCAGAGAAAGGCAAGTTTTTATGGAAACTTTTTAAAAATGGAAATATCTGTGTTGTATACGCATTGTATATGGAAAAGTATAAGGAAAGTTTAAAACAATAGTCCATAATCCAACCATCCAGAAATAAACTTTTTTTTTTTTTTTAACATTTTAGTGTGTATCTTTCTAGACGTTTTTTCTCCCCAGGATAGAGTAGGGAAGTGAGTCACCTGCAAAATGACATATCTTTCCTAGTAGGATCTAATGTCCAGCTTTCCAAGACCCAGATAGAGAAAACACTTTCCCTAAAGGAAACATTATGAGAGATGCAGTCCTACCCACAGCCAAGATGATCTTTTACATTATTAGGCTCACCTGGATATAGTGGCATTGTCTGGCACTTCTCTTTCATAGAAGAAGAGAGAGATCAGGAACCCATAGACTCCTGAGCAGGCAAGAGTGAGGCTCTGTGGAAGCACCATGGGATCAACTTTCTCTATTGTACCAGAGTAGCTAGGAATCAATATACTTTTTCTTTGTGAGTCCAACATCATCAACCATCTGAAATTCTTACTTTGTCTCCTGACTGACACAGGAGTCCACACTCAACAGAGAAAGTTAATTTAGTTGTAAAGGCAAGACAAAAATCTAGGTTGTTGGACTTCTGAGCTAGTGTTCTTTTTGCTATATTAAATTGCTAAAAAATATTTAAAAATACAGTTGATACTTCAACAACATGGCTTTGAACTGCATGAGTTCACTTATGCACAGATTTTTTTCAATAAATACTGTAAATGTATTTTCTCTTCCTTATGGTATTCTCAGTAACATTTTCTCTTCTCTAGCTTAGTTTATTGTAAGAATATAGTAAATAATACAGTAAATAATACATACAACATACAAAAGATGTGTTTATTAACTGTTTATGTTATCGGTAAGATGTCCAGTCAACAGTTAGGCTAGTAAAGGTAAGTTTTTGGGAGTCAAAAGTCATACATGGATTTTTGACTGCGTGGATAATTGGCTTTTACAACCCCCGTGTTGTCCAAAGGTCAACTTTACTTTGTATCTGAAAAGTATATCAAAAGTCATTTAATCTTGGGTAAAACATGGTAAATCTGTAAACTTCTTAACAACTTTCAGTTAGTCACTGTACTTTTTGAGCACTAGCTACAGTATATAATTTGTTAAATTTCATAAGTAACCTATCGCATTTTGTTACTTTAACCAGAACTCCTCATCTTCATTACACGTGATTGTGGTTGGTGTGCTCGTCCCCAGTTTACATAGATTTTCGACTATGTAGGGGTCAATACCCCTAACCCTGCATTGTTTAGGGGCCAACTGTATCCTGGAACTCGCACGGTGAAATGAATGAGATCATTATTCTTTTCATACTCAGTATGAATTACTCCTCATCTTAGGCAAGCCAGCAATGTGTTTTTTGTTGTGTTTGTTGTTGTTTATCTTTTTTTAACAGAGGTGTTTAATCATAAGCAATGGAGAGAAGAGTTAACACCAGATTTACACAGTTACTAAAACAAAATAAAGCCTTGACTTTGTATAATATGTTTGCCTTTTCAAAAGAAGTCACATTTATTAAGTAATGTTGATTCTCTTTATCTCCTGATTAAGTACTCCAGGCAGGTATCAATATCATTGTCTTATAGATGAGGGAATTACATTGAAACACACACTTTGGAAAGGGTATGTGATGAATCCAAGGTCAAATATCTAGGTAACAAAAAGAGCCAGAGCAGGAATTGAATTTTCATTAATCTCAGTTGGTGCCCCTTCTACCTGCTGCTATTATTTTCCAGATGACTCGTGAGTAGATAAATAAATTCAGTGTTTTTCAGAAAAAGGTAAAATTCCTTTGGAGAGAGTAAGTCTGCCTTCCAGTGAGCCCTATCAGTGGCACTAAATGAAGCTGTTTACCTTTTGCCCTGGCCTTTTACGATCAGGCCTTAGGCTCGTTGAGCAGTCCTCAGTTTATAACAATAATCAGTTCTTTTATACTAAATATAACACTCGTTATAATAAAACTTTTTTCTTATATCACCAGGCCTAGTTTGTTTTTTTTTTTTTGGTTCAAAACTACCTGCTTAATTAAAGTAATTTTCATTGAGTGATCATTTGGCACATGGCATCAGTTTTTTTGTAAAGTTTTTTTTTTTTTTTATTAATCAAATAGGTTGCTTGGAACAGGTCTTGTTTTTCCTGAAGAAGAAATTTAAGATTCAGTCTTGATCCTATTGATTTGGGGTCAACAGAGGAATACTGACTTGTTTCTTGGGAGGTGATGCTCCCCTATCTATTTTCCTAAGAATGCTCTCTTACTGGGGAAGTGTGTCATGTTCAGCAAAGAGCTGGGCACTTGGGGTCCCTTTATTCTCCTAACTGCCAAATTGATGGTGCTGGGTAGGAGTTGGGGGTACAGGTGATGATGACATGTAACTGGGTGTATGTTATTTGAAATGTTTCTTTTTAACATTTTAAATGTTTCTGCTTATGATGGTTTCTATACTCATCCTGAAGAGCACATTAATTGATCTCAGCCATTAATAGCTATTCGACACTTTTTGCAATAAAGGTAAGTATTGAATATAAGCTAACTTCAAGAGCAAAAGTTGGCATCCAGAAAGGATTTCTGGTGAAAATTGCCATTGCATAGATAGGTGTTGGTATATTATTTTAAATGAGTGTCTATGAAATATACAGTTCAATTTGAAGACCTTGATTTGTAGATTCCAGTATAAACTATGCAGTTGGGTTATACTTCATAATTCATGATAAGAGACAAGATTTTTTCTTTAAGTTACACATTTTGGGGAAATGTTTTAGGAGAGAATCCTATCTCCTCCCTCCCCTCTGCTGGTTAGAAAATCTGCATATTATGTTCTTTCTAGATTATCATCAGGAAAAAAATTCACACACTTTTAATCTTTCACAGGCTTAAACTCAGAATAGAATTTAATTAAAAAAAAAAAATTTAATTTTAAGTTACAGACCAGGGTAGGACAAAAATAAAGGTATCAGTTAATACTACCTTCACAAAGATTCTTAGCATTCCACCTTAAAAATCAAACTGCGCAGAGGAGAAAGCCAGTCCCATCAAGCCCCTACTAGGAGGTCGAGTTTTTTTTTTTTTTTTTCTTCTTCCACTCTTAGGACTTGCCTGATCGTCTTGAGCAGTCCTACACTAGCTAATCCATGAGGTTCAATCAGGCTAAGTAATTGGAGGAATGTGTCAACTCTGAATTACAATGAGCAGCAGGGAAGGATCTGTCAGCTGACTAATCAGGGATAGTGGTTTTCTTGCAGTGCTGCCATGGTGGTAATGGAAGCAGCTACAGCTACGGTAGCATTGTTTGATAGAGATTTTTGGCTGCCGCTTTTCAGTATTACCCAAGAAGCGGCTCATATTTTATCAATGTTGCATTGACAATTGGAAAAGAAGAGTGTTATTGTATATAGGCAAGATGGCAGAAGCAACTCCCCCGAGAGGCAAGATGAGGTTCAGAAGGAATGCGGTAAGGGTTCTGCCTGCAGTCCTGGAAAGCCTATTCCGAAGTTCAAGTGCAGGGATGCTGCAGCGTGCTGCTGTAGCACAAACTGCTGAATGGGGATTTTAAGGACAGATGGATAGAATGGAGACTTGTATTTGCATGGATTGTACTGATGTGACTACTGCGATGTTGACATAGGGAAATGTAAAGGAGTCAAGGAGGTAGAATGTAATTTCAAAATCTAAATGTGCTCAAGTTTTTACGAGGAAGCGCCGTTAGTCTTATTATTTGTTTAAGACTGTATGACAATTTTGAATCGCTTGGCAGAGTAGCTTTAAATCACTCATTAAAATAATATCTAACAAAAGGGTTCATTTTTTTCTTTCACCATGGTTAAGTAGAGTATGATATCATGGATAGGTCTGGAGACGACTTCATCAGCATTTAAAAATGCAGCCCTTTCTGGGTGTACAAGTGAAAATATTTTAAAGTCTAATGATTTGAAATCTTTTTGATTTTTTAATTCTTCTCCTATTTTAAACTTAAAGATATAGAATTCTAGCCTGTTGATAACTTCTTTTTTTTTTAAGGAAAAAAAAATGACTCATTTTTTATTATAGGCTAGAATTTAGAAATCTCTCCTTTCAGATATGTTTCAAACATTTTTCTACCTAAATTTTCCCTTATATGCTAAATTCCCAGCAAATTTCTAAAGTGATTTTAGGTGTATTTTTGGGAAATGTAAAATTATGCTAATTTAACGACTAACTAGTCATCAACAGGGTTTTAAATGCCACTCTTTTTCTTTCAAAACTTAATGTTATTGATATTATGATTTAAAATAAAATGCTTGCTGATTAAAATATTGAGACAGCACACAAAAAATAAAGTAAAAGTCATCCATAGGAAAAGATGTCATTTGGAATCAAAAGTGAAATAAACAAGTAAGAATTTTATTGTTGTCGAATGACAGTGGCCATCAATGGGTGAGTAAATGAGTTATCTTCTAATAAAGCTCTTAGCACAGAATGCTATTTTGAAAATTACAATTTAGGATGTGAATCTTTTTATTTTGACAATTGTATCTCCAGTTCTATGTGTGATTTTGTATTATGGGAATAATAACTTCAGACTTGTATTTAATACACAATTTATAGTGCACAAGAAATTCTTTTCTATGTGCTTTGTAGTATTGGGTACAACTGACATTAGTACTTTTGTTATCAAAAGTAACTGACTCAAGCTTTCAGGAAGTTCCTAATTCCTTTATATATATAGATGTCTTCTCAGTGGTGAACTTAGATCCGTGTATATGCATATACATTAATACACACAGATACATACAGCACATGAATACTCACTGAAGAGACATATCTACTATTGTGTCACACACAATATAGGTTACAAAGGTAAATATGGAATGGCTACTAAGGTAAAGGAGCTCTCAATCTAGCAGAGAAGATAGGACATGTTCATAAATAACTAATTGTAAGAACTTCTAGCTGGTGGAGAAGTCCTCATTTGTTTGAACCCTATGCAAAAGCATATGTTTCTGTTATTTTGTTGTTGTTACTTTCCTCTGTTGTTCTCTTAAGTGAATTACTTTAAGTAGTCCCTAGGAATGAAATTGATTGGATTAAGTCCAAAGCCCAGAACTATAGTGGAAGACAAATTTGTTCTGCTTATATGGTTAAGGCTTGACCAGAGTAAAAAATTGGAAACTCAGCTGGTGACACAATGGTTTCACCTTGAAGGATCTCTGGAGTTGGCCTGATTTTGGAGGCTATGATAGGTAACACCCAAAAGGATGGTACAGCGGATTTAAAGTAAAGTCCAAAGAGAGGATTAAACTGGATAGAAATTGCAATGACTGTGGCCAACTGAGAAGGAGGAGATGAGAATAGATATGTGACGAGAAGGGCATATATCTACCCTTGAGGTCACTTGACAAATTGCTTGGTGACCTGTAGAGTAACTCGTACGTTCCATACTCTTTAAGGGTGGGGTGAGTGGGGTATGATAGAGTGTGGAAGTAGCTTCTCCATAGTGTGAGATCATGAGATTTTTCCCACTGTTTCTAAGGAGATAGTTCGGACCTTATCAAGGTCAATCACATGCCAAAAGCTCAACATCATATTCTGTTATGATATTAGATTATAACAGTTTCTGTTCGGTGGACTCCCTGATGTCAAATTGTTTCCAATAATTTGTTTGACTGTTTGTATTTGACCCATTTTGTTTATGTCAATGTCAAGTCATTCCTAAATACTAGGCAGCAAGTCTGTGTGTGTGTTCAGTCTAATTGTTAAGTATGAGTCCTGGAAAGGGTTACTTGTCCTGGAAAGAGCTTGCCCTTAGGATTTGGGTAGGCCTAGGTGCCACTGCTCTCTAGCTGTAACCTTGGGCAAATTATTGCACAGTCTGCTTCAGTTTGCTCACCTGTAAAAAGGCCATATTACCTACATCATTGCAATGTTATAAAGGCTAAATAGGATAGTATATGTAACAAGCTTGGCACGTATGCAATAGGCTTTCTGTCAAGACTTCCAACTTATTGTTACAACATTTTTTGGATTAAATATTTAAAAAAGAAAAGATATAAGAATATCCATTGTTTTTATTGTAAAGTAACCAAACTCTTATGTTGTATAAGCCACTTTAAACATTTTTAAAGAAATAACTAGTGCAACTGAAAAGTGTGCATAGGGTGTATGAATTGCCTCTTTTAGATACTGCACAAAAGACATTTAAAAAGATTAATTTGTAGACTTTAGTAGTGAAATGATGTATCAGGCTTATGCCTTTTGTCGTTATTGCTGTCCTCACTGCTATAACTGGGCAAGCTGGGGAAAGATGTGAGAAGGGAGTAAATCTCTCTTTAGGAGGGAAAAGTGAGAGAAAGCTGATTCTGTGCCCATTAACTTGAAGAACCAGTAAGAGCTGTTGCAGAGAACTGGGGTGGGGACATGCACAGTGATTGGAGAAATGATTCAGAGCGCTATGAAGATGGGGTAGTATATTCATTTTTACGGAGGCACCTTTGAGCAGTCACATGTTGGAATTCCCACACAAAAAAAAAATGCCTGCAAGAAGCTAAAACCAACGCTGTTTCCTCTCTCATGCGGTCATTTTTTTAAGTAAAAAAAAAAAAAAAAATGACGATAAAACAAGGTTGACCCTTGCCCTTTGACATCCCTTTGCTTTTTTGACACGTTCTCAAAACAATTTATAGTTTTAAAATCTAGGGTTTGATTTTGGAGAAAATAAAAATTGTGCCTCTTCATGTTTATATAACCATAAAGATTAGGGATCCTTAAAGCAGCATACCAAAGAATTTAGGAATGTTGTGTCTCCAAACTGAAACAGGAAAGCTCAGTGATTTTGAGGTATATTTGCTGTGAGATTAGTGTGTTGGATAGTTTATGTTATGTGATATGCTATTCGATCGTTCATTTCAATACTAGCTTTAAAATGGATAATCTTGAAACTTTTAGTTATACAAATATCTGTATGTAGAGAAAAAGCATTTTCTCCCTATATCTATGTGCAAACATATCTATGGCCTTTCAGGTTAAAATTTCTCAAGAGTTCTCTGCCCCCTCCAGTTTCTCAGAACCAGTGATCACAGAGAGAAAAGTGTACATATTGATATTAGCCCCTATTTAGATATATGAAGCTTTAGTTCAGAGGTTACAAGTTGGTAATCCATAGATGTGGTTTGCTTCATTAAAGTGTTCATTAAAGTGTTTCCACCTCATTCTGGCTGTTATAATCAAATCTGCCTAACTTCATGTGTTTACATTATTTTTTTTTAATGCTTACAGCACCTGGTCTTCCTAGGTGGTCTCCCATCCAGGTACTAACCAGGCCTGCCCCTGCTTAGCTTCCCAGATCAGACGAGAACGGGGCACATTCAGGGTGACATGGCCGTAGATATGTGTTTACATTATTACCCTAATACATGACATGGTAGGCATTCAAGTTTGTTACCATTGCTTTAGGTTTCATGTTTACAACCTTGACCTTGAACCTGATCTTTGTACCATCTTTGTGATGTTTCTCCAAATTCCTCCTGTTGATCTTTTTGCTATCCATTAGGAGTGTCTCCGGAGGAAGGAAAGCTGAAATGGAAAAACAAAAACAAAAACAAAAAAACAAAACCATATTATTTTTATCTTTCAGGTAATACCTTGTGTAAGAGTTTCGCTCTGCAGTCTGGTGAATCTGGGTTCTAATTCTGCCACCTACAAGCTAGAAGTTATTAAAAAATAACTTAGCCTTACAAAATCTCAGCATATTAGTTTTCTTTTGATGTTATAACAAATTACCACAAAGTTAGTAGCTCAAAACAACGCAAATGTGTTCTGTTAATGTTTTGGAGGTCAGAAGTCCAAAGTGAGTCTCACTGGGCTAAAACCAAGGTGTTAGCAGGGCTTTGTTCTTTCTGGAGGCTCTAGGGGAGAATTCGTTTCCTTTACTTTCTGGCTTCTAGAGACCACCCACATTCCTTGGCTTATGGCCCTGCATCAGTCTGCCCTGCATCATTCTGACCTCTGCTTCTGTTGTCTGTCACATCTCTGAATCTCCTGCCTCCCCCTTTGTCTGTGAGTATCCTTGTGATTACATTTTTCCTGCCCTATTCATCCTGGGCCATTTCCCCATCTCAAGATCTTTAACTTAATCGCATTTCAAAGTCCTTTTTGACTTGTAATTTTACATAGTCACAGTTTCCAGGGATTAGGATATGGATATGGACATCTTTGGGGAATCATTATTTTACCCACCACACTCAGTTTCTTCAGCTGTGGAATGAGGGAAAAAATACAACCTAATGCATGGAGAGTAGTTAGCACAACGTCATAATAATACTCATTATTTTCGTAATAGGCATTTAATAAAAAGTGACATTCCCATTCATTGGCCAGCTAGCCAATTTCCTTGCCCTACCTTAAGGCTTTGAAAAGTCCTAAATATATATAGATATATGGTGGGGTTGTTGTTGTTGTTGTTAGGTAGAAACTATGAAAAGTAGTCATTCATGTGAGAGTTGCTATAATTAGACAGTATGGCAAGCACTTATTTAAGTTTGAGATAAGCGAATGGGACTAGGACTGAAAAATCAAGTATGTCATTCATGGGATTTAATGAGCATGAGGTATAAAAACAATATACCTGTATGCTTTAGTTTTCTAAAACAATAAAATCTCTGACATGAATTATTTGCGTGCCACCCAATTGTTTAGCAGTTGTATAGCTATTACCTGCAAGTTATTTATTCCTTCAGATGGCTGTTAAATTTGAGAGTAGCTACTGGGTTAAAAGAATCCATGTGTTTTATGAAGGTTTGTGTGATAGCTCTATAAAGATCCTAAATTTATCCTATAATGAAAAACATTATAAATGTTATTATACAGGCAATAAATGAAGTTTGCATCATTGATAGTGCATTTTCTCCAAAAATACAACTTTTTTTGTCGGCTTTTTATGATAAGCAAGTCACTAAACATTTTGAAGGAATTAAGGAAGGAGAATGTGTAATAAAATTATCAGAAAGTTTTACCTAATAATGATCAGATTAGAATATCGAATCATCTTTAGAAGCATTTCATATAGTTGTCAATGTTTGGGATTCCGACTTTATCAAATAACTACAATAACTGATTTAGAAAACAGCTAACATAAAATTTCTGACTTAGGAGAAGCTGAATACTTCCAAACCCTGCTGAAACTCTTCCCTATGGAGTCTGTGGACAGTGAGTCTACTTCTTTCTCCTTTGTGCTTTGTTCTCTGCTGTGTGATCCACTGTCCTCAGACCTGGCTGCTGGAACAGCCTTGTTCTAGAAATGGCAGGGTAGAGACCAGGTAGGACCTTACCTCAGGCAGAGAGTTCCCACATGACCTTCTCTGTTCCCATAGTACCCACCACCAGCACCACCATCCCCAATTTGGGAGGTGGGTGAGTATTCTAGGCTTTAAGTTGATCATCTCTAGGGTCTTGCATCCAGAAATTTCCTACTCAATATCGGAGAATATGCCAAAGAAAGTCAGGGAGAAAAAGACTATGAGAGCACATCAACCTGGAACCATGAAAGAATAAAAGTAATTTTGCTTCAAGTGTTGGCAAAAGTAGGGTGCTTTCAATTGCACTGAAAAGTAAAAA
>NW_006443567.1:2728343-2757754 GCF_000325575.1 Pteropus alecto
ATAAAAAAAAAAGTAATTTTGTTTCAAGGTTTGGCAAAAGTAGGGGTCTTTCAATTGCACTGAAAAATAAAAAAAAAAAAAAAAAAAAAAGGCTGGATCAAAGCAGACACGTATAATAACAGTACTAGTAATTTACCCATGTGCAGGAGAAAAGGCTTAACTCCTAAAGTGAATGGGATAGAAATAGAATCAGTGCTCCCAATCTAAAAATAGGTCCAGAATTCTCACAAGTCCTTGTCAGAGTCTCCACTTTAGCAAGCTTTTATCCATACCATATTCCGATAGTTTTCTACCTAAGCCTGCTTGACACGTATAATAACAGTACTAGTAATTTACCCATGTGCAGGAGAAAAGGCTTAACTCCTAAAGTGAATGGGATAGAAATAGAATCAGTGCTCCCAATCTAAAAATAGGTCCAGAATTCTCACAAGTCCTTGTCAGAGTCTCCACTTTAGCAAGCTTTTATCCATACCATATTCCGATAGTTTTCTACCTAAGCCTGCTTGTCCAAGAATCCAAGGTAAATTAACTTATTAATTTTTTTTAGAGTTTACGAAGTGCTTTTATATTCATTAATTCTTACAATAACTGAGAAGTTTATACCATGCATCACATAAAATATGCATTATGTACATAATAGAGGATAAGATATACATTATCATTGGGATTTTCTGTCTCTGCTTCTGTTTCTCTCTAAAAGGTGGCTTTGAACTTTGAAATAAGCTTTCTCCAGCAGCAGGGGTCATGACTACCAGTAGCTCTGAAACTGTACCCTCAAAGTTTCCTTCCCTCAGCTCTAGTTTGAGAAATGCTAGCGCAGGACTTTGGTCCTGCTTACATCAGATTTTCATCCTGCTAATAATCACTGTGTGTTGGAAGGGCAAGATCTTGAAGAAAGATAACAGTTTTCATTAGGAATATTAAGAATAATAGGCTTTTTTAGTTTATTTGGGGTGCTATATCAGAATACCACAGATTGGGTGACTTATCGACAGAAATCTATTTCTCACAGTTCTAGAGGCTAGAAGTACATAATCAGGATGCCAACAGATTTGGTGTCTGGTGACAGCCCACTTTCTGGTTCATAGAAGGTTGTCTTTTTTCTGTGTCCTCACATGGCAGAAGGGGTGAAGGATCTCTTTGGGGTCCCTTTTCCATGAGCACTAATCCTATTCATGAGGGTTCCATCCTCCTGTCCTTAGTACCTCCCAAAGGCTTCACCTCCAAATATCATCACAGTGGGTTTTTTTCAAGATATGAATTTTGGGGGTACATAAACATTCAGTATATAGCAGAAGGGAAGAAGTAATGAAGGGAGAGGGTAGCACAGACATGGCTACCTGGGGGACTTGAGTTGGACAATCATCCTAATTAGTGCCTATTCATAATCATTGATTTCAATTTGTTCTCTTTTACCTGTTTATATCATACTCAGTTCCTTTTCTCACTCTAGTTCTCATTGTCACTTAATTGTTTATTTTATCACCCTTTCAAATTGAATTTTTTAAATCCCTAGTTTTAAATGTAATTTTCCCAAGAGCTTAGGTCTTATACCTAAATGACAGTTACTCTTTTTAAAAATAGACTTTATTTTTTTTTAAAGCAGATTTCGGTTCACAGCAAATTGAACCAAAAGTACAGTTCCCATTACCCCTGCCCCACAATATCTTATTAAATTTTGTTTTATAGTACAGTCTTGTTCGATTACTAATATTACAGTATGCCCGAAATATTATTGTATTGTAAATGTTTTTGATATATTTCGCTTTATTATGCTTTAATCGGCTGTTTTGAGGCTGACTCCTGACTCTGCATTCACGGTCTAGATTTCTTTCCCTCCTTCTTGTACATACATTTGCTGAGGGACGTCATCTGGAGGTCCTGCTGACCCTTTCAACCCAACATGTCTAGGAATGGGAATCAGTATCATATGCCTCTCCTTAAAACCTGCTTCTCTTGTGTTCCCCGCATCAGTGAGGGTTGTACCTACCATTCACCCAGTTACTCAAGTCAGAAATCTGGATATTGATTGTCTTAGTTTTTCCTTTCTCATCAGACACAGTCATCACCATATCTTGCAGATCGTACCTCCCAAATTGTGCCCTCATCCCTGCTATTGTTTGTGTTCTAGGTCAGAAACTCCTCATCCCTGACTTGGATTATTGTACCAGACTCCTAGCTCTGCTGTCTGCTTTCGCTCTAGTCCAAATCCAGTCCCCAGACCAGAGTGATCCTTCTAAAGTGCACATCTGATTGTGCTGCTCTGCTATTTAAAACCTCTTAGAGTTTTCCCTTGCCTCCAGGGAAAAACCCAAGGTCTTTCCTGAACTGGCTCCTGCCCATCTTTCTAGCACCATCTCTACACCCCCAGCAGTATTTGCCTCTAGCTTTCCTGACTGGAACCTCTTGAAGAACTGGGGTAGTATAGTGATTAAGAGCAATGACTCAGGTGCAAATTAAGGCTTCACCAGCTGAGTCGAGTTATACTTAAACTCTCTGAACCTCACTTTCTTTATTTGTGAAAAGGATAGCCTGACTACTTCACGGGATTATTATGAAGAGAAATTATGATAATGTTGGCAAAATACTTGGCACAGAATAAGCATTTGATATGTGGTGATATATTATTAATTTTGGGCTATGCCAGTCCATCCCTCACTGAATTTGCATGGTTCCCTCCTTGTCTTTTGCACTCTTTCGTGTAGCAATTATTTCTTGACCAGCTACTATGTGCCAGTATTCTAGACGCTGGGGAAACATTGCTGCACCAGAACAACATTCCAATCCAATTAATTCCTCTTTATGCTTCAAAAACTTTCTTGACATTCCTAGGTCTAGGATGCTCTGTGCTACCACTTCCTGTTGTACATTCTAATTCCCTTGTGTTTCACTTATCAATTTATTATGCTGTAGAGCTAATGATTATTAATGTCTACACTATTAGACTGTCATTTTCTTGCAAGCTGGGTAGAGATTATTAGTTTGTGTACACTGAATGCTAACAGTGCTTAATAATCATTCACTTAAATACATGGAGTGGATGGACACAAGATATTCAGTGAATATTGCTCGGATGAAATTTGAGTTCACAACAGTTTTCTTACATTGTTTTCTACAGTTATACAATATTTTAGCTCTGTTTGGCTTTTAGGGCTATCCTGGGAACCCGACTCCTAATTCTGTTTTACAGGGAATAAATGCAGTTTGAGTGCAAATAACTACTTCAAAATGAAGCTTGAGTATAATTCTTTGTAACTTAGGAATTACTTTAGTATGAGAAAATTCCGTGCCATGAGCATTGCAAAGATCTTGACCTGATGACCTTATATTATTTTTATTTTCATTTTCATGTCTTTAGATTTTATCAATATCCATTTTTAAAGTTTGTCCTTTTAATGGCTTTTATGGCCTTAAAATTTGTTTCCTTTCATTGCATGTTTTCTGATATATGCTCAGTTGAGTGCATGGTTTAACATTTGTTTTCTTCCTTTCCTGTGTTCTTTCTTCCTACAGGCTTCCTTCCCTGGGAACTTACACTTGGTATTGGTTCTACGTCCAACCAGTTTTCTTCAACGAACTTTCACAGACATTGGATTTCGTTTTAGCCATGAAGATTTTATGGTCAAACTACCGGTAAGAGTATTTTAAAAAAATGTTTTGTCCCTTTAATTGTCCTGAAGGCTTTGTAACATGCTGTCGATGTTTTATATGTGCTCACAAAGCATTTAAAAGAAAAAAAAATAGAATTTGTCTTCCAGAAATGTAAATTTGCAATGCCTAAGTTTTCTGCTTCTACTGTTAAAGGAATAGATTGCTCAATTTGTAACAAAGCAATTCTTTTTGAAAAAGATATATTTGTCACATATGTTATATATGTGTGTGTATATACATATGTGTACATGCGTGTATAAAATCTGGATGTTTTCTTTTTAGGAAATAATGAGTGTGTGTTTTATGTATTTGAACTCCCATGAACTTACATCCTGAGCTAGTTCAGAGTACCGTGGTCTTTTAAAAGATATTTTTATATGGCTTTAGGGCTAGGAATAGAGTGCTCATAAATTTTGATACTTTTGCAAAGATCAGTCTCTCCTGATAAATTATAACTACGCAAACCCCTTTTACATTGTGGTAAGCATAACATTCTTTCAAAAGGTTGACTATTAACAGTACAAATTTTTAGATCAAGGAGAATTAGGTGTTTGGATTTCTATGGAGATGAATTTTGCTTTACAGAGAAATGTTTTATAAATGAAAACTGTTATTACCTGAAGAAGGTAGTGTGTGTGTGTGTTGGGGGGGATGTACAGGAGAGAATTGTTTATAAAAGATAACTTTCTGCTAAATGAATGCTAAAGTCATTTTACAGTTGAAAGGAGGGGGGATGCCACGAAGGGCAGTTAACAGTATCTTTCTTGCTTATTTATATAGGTTGTTATGCTGAGCTCAGTTAGTGATTTGCTGGCATACATTGATGACAAGCAATTAACCCCTGAGTTAGGCGGCACCTTGCAGTACTGCCACAGTGAATGGATCATCTTCAGAAATGTATGTTTCTTTTGCCCTTACTGTAGAAACTATAGTTCATATTAGCCTTTAAATCTAGTTCTAGAATTCTTTTCCTTTTTGGGAAAACTGATTTCTGGGGCTCCTAGGTTTTAAAATCCATATATAATTCAACATCTTGATTTTCTTCCATAGGAAATATCTAGAAATGGTGAAGAGTCACTGAGGATGGCAATTGTAGGAGAGGCCTAGGGAATAAGGAGATCTTCCTATGTCCGTCCTCTCCTGTGGCCATGTAGTAACTTGAAGAAATAAAGGGTTGGGATTCAAATCCTAGCACTGCTGATCTTTAGCTATAGAGCCTTGCACAAGTTATATAACCTCTCTGAGTCTCAGTTTTCCCAACTGTAAAATAGGAATCATAATACTTTACCTCATAGGGATATTGAGAAGATTAAATGAGACAACAAATGTAAGATGTTTGGTCCATGGCGTATGGCAGACTCCCAAAAGATGCTAGTCGTCTTGTTAATCTCATCATCCTAGTGCTGCTCCTGAGGCAGTTAGATTTGTAGCAAAGATTCCTTCTGTTCTAGAAATTTACAATTAGACAAGGGCCCTGTAACTCACAGGGGTGAGTTTGTAGTATAAAAATCTCTACCCCAAATCTCAGAGATATGGGAACCCTTCTGAAGGAAGTAATTAAATGATGTTGAATTAAGTCAGGGTTCTGTTTTCCTCATGCTTATTCTTCATTGAGCAGGCCTGTTCATTCATGTGAAGGTGTGTTATCAAAATTAGCAGTGTCTAGCCCTAAATAACGGATAAAGCTATAAGTAAAAGAGCATATACCTTGAGCTACGTGGTAAGCAGAAGGTTTATATGTTGTCCTTCTTTCTCTGAGTGATTGATTTTGGAAACAAACAGCAGAATCTTACTTGACATTTTAGGGCAGCAGAACCTGAAATGAATTGTTGTCACTAGGTGTTCCTTCATCACCCCAGTCCATCACCTTGCTTGGAATGCTAGTACTTGTTCATAAATGATAAATATAAAGTGGCTTTGATGTTTGCATCTCTCTTCAGAAGTAAAGTTATTATAAAGCAATTTTACAATTGCAGAGTTTACTAGAATAAGGAAAACCCTGTGTTTTTTGAGATCATAAACGAAACTACTTAGTACATGACATCTTTAAGAGTAGTTTTCATCAATGTCCAAGAAATAAGTACGGAAATTTAGATAAAAGACATTCAAGAAGACTCTTCACCTGATTATAGTTTCTCAGAGGCTTAGATGCAAAGTTAGCGTTGACTGCCAAGCTCAATGCCAAGTTTCCTTAGCAGAGAGGAGTTCATAATATTTGTATTTGCTGTCATACCTAAATAAAAGTAAATATGATTACTGATCCAGGTTTTGATACACTGGCAGAGTTTCCATAGCATTAAAAGAATCACTGACTCTTTGCAGGCTATAGAAAATTTTGCCCTCACAGTGAAAGAAATGGCTCAGATGTTACAGTCCTTTGGAACTGAGCTGGCTGAGACAGAACTACCAGATGATATTCCTTCGATAGAAGAAATTCTTGCAGTTCGTGCTGAAAGGTATCACCTGTTAAAGGTATGTCTGATAGAGTGGACAACAAAAGTTTTTCATGATCTTTTTTTTTTTCTAGAGAGGTGTTCAGTGTGTCCATTTCACACTGATTGGTGGGTAGAAAGACGAAAACTGTATTTATACATTGTAAAGCACACTATTAAAAATAAGAATACTTTATAAGAGGAAAATGTCCTGGATATGTTGAAGCTAAGTATCTTGTTTGTAAATGGTGCATTTGCTTGAGAAGTTGTTTATTTTTAAATAGAACAGTTGATATAAATGCTCCAGAATAAGAAATCCATAATCACTTTTGTTACGATGTATTCTTTACTTTGTGGAAAGGCCCTCTCATTTGGAAAGTTAGAGTGAGAATCAAGAGGCACACAGGCATTCTCTTTTAACGTCCACCACAGGTACAATGTGAAATGGAGAAGGAGAACTTGAGGAGGAATCAGGAGGCCTGGTTTCTTGTTCAGGCTCTGCCTTATACTAGTGTTGTGACCAAGTCAGACATTACTGGATTGATTACGAGCTTTCTTTTCCACAAAGTACTAGTTCTTGATGGTTTCTACAATAGACCATAGGTAGCAAATTGATTTTTCTCTCCTACCCGGTTGCCTGGAGTATTGGGTTGTGAAGGATTCTGCGTCATGATTCAGATAATCACCAAATAGTTTTAGATTCACTTTTCCCGAAAAATTTAAGAATGATCTGAGCAAGCACCTTCCTGTATGACTCAGGTCCTTCCTATGATAATAGGCTTGCTATGGGCACTGACAGACACAAGCTCTATGTGGAGGTGACATTTTTAAATTAAGAAGAGGAGAGAAAGTGAGGATTTCAATCATAACCCAAAAGCAAAACTCTGTTCAAGGAAAGAAAACTCTGTTTCTCACAAGCTGTGTGATTGGATAATTTGCTTACCCTCTCTGAGTTTTAGCCTTTTTATATGTGCAGTGAGGTTGATGATGATGATGGTGATGATGATGATACATGCATACCTTGTAGGGTTGTTGTGAGGATAAGCTGAGCAAAATATGTGATAAATATACAACAGTGTTTGGCACATAGTTGGCATTAGCTCTTAATGTTTATGTTCTTATTCATATTGGTGGTAGTGTCATGGAACCTGTTCCCAGAAAAATGTTTGGATCTCCTGAAGGAAGTCACACATCACTCTCACATGCCCGAAGAATCCATTATCCAAGGTTAAGGCCTTCTGAATAGAAGCATATGCTTCATGATGAATTAATACAAATGTGAAGTACCCTAATATTTATGGCAGGAAGAAATGAGTAACAGTTAAGGATTAGTAGGAAAGGCATCTAACTATATCTGAGCATGCATTTAATAGTATTTGTATGCTTTCTAGCGTGATAGTCTTTATTATGCTACTTCTGCCCTATTGGAGTGCATTAAAAATATTAGCAGAATAGAATAGAATAAATTAGAACTTTCTACCAGTAAGAGGAGGAGACTACAAATGGAGCATGGGGTACTTCTGCCTGTAAAGATCTTATGGAAATAGTGACTGCAACATCCATCTCAACAGGCAGAGGCTTCTTGGAGATTCTCACAACTTTTGGATTCTGTGGTACGTACTGAGGTATTCCTTGATTTTTCAGTAATGAAAACAAAGGATATTCTTGAACTCTTGTTTCTGTTCTGCATACTATAGGTATATGCTTCCTTCTCTTTAGGTCATTCAGATTAGGTTATTAGTAGGTTGATACATCCTATTGTGCCTTTGTACAGAATGATATAACAACTGTAACCAAAGAAGGAAAAGTTCTGCTAACAAATCTGGAAGTGCCTGACACTGAAGAAGCTGTCAGTTCAAGACTTGAACATCATCAAATAAGTGGTGACTGGCAAACTATTAATAAGTGAGTACTTACTTTTTGGTTTAGAGTTTCTTATTTTAGATTCTGGAAAGGGGATTACACATTTTTGCTGTAATCTGTTGCATGTGAAAGAATTCTTAGACCTCCGGAAATCTGAGAACTCCTTTCTGAGTTGTCTCACAGAAATTAGTTGACTTGTAAATGAGGTTCCGTGGACACCGATGGTCTCTACCTGGACCAAGTGTCATGGACCGTGACTTTGCCTTTAATTCTTAATGTCCAGACCAGGTTTATGTACATGCTTACAAAATGGTTGTTTTTAAGGAATTCTATGACTTTTCTATGTTCAGATTGTTGACTCAAGTACATGACATGGAAAGTGCTTTTGATGGATTTTGGGAAAAACACCAAATGAAAATGGAGCAGTATCTGCAACTATGGAAGTTTGAGCAGGATTTTCAAGAGGTCAGTTGAAACATTCCTCTATACATTTATTTTCATTATGCCAGAGATTCTTACTCATTGATCATCAGAAATAGTCTCACAAGATGTCCATTTATACCCATAGAGAGATGAAGAGGAGACAACTGTAAGTGAGTCTTGACCTTGAATGAAGAGTACTACTAAATGCCAAGACTTCTACTTCTGTGCCTTACTTCCTATGAAAGTGCACTTATGTGCTAACATATATGACAAAGACAAAGTTGCTATCTACCCTGGTGTTTGTTATTCAAATTAATTTTAGATATAAAATGCCTTCAGAGTATGAGACAGCTTTCTAAGGAAATAATATCAACTTCCTTCTTGATTTTTTAAAATACCATATATCTATGTTGGCCATATTTAACATGATCTAACAAAACATTTTGTTTTTCTTCTGATCCAGCAATTTACACCTACGAAAAGCCTGATGGATGAAATTAAATCATGTTTGGTTATATATTATTTAAAAGATTATAAGTATGTTCTAGTCGTATCCTTCTGGAAAATCTATCATATGTGGTCAAGAGACATAAATTTAGTTTCTTCTTTTCTTTGCAGTAATGTCCAAGCTCCTTGCAGTCTCTTTCATATATATTACTAGGAAATCTAAGGAAAACCCACTTTTTTTTTCCTGTTTTCTGTGTGGCCAGCTTGTTTTCTACTCATGAGTGGTTTACTTCTTGGTGTTTTATTTGTTCTAGCAGAATTAGATTTGGGAGGGGCACTGCATTCTAGACACAGAGCTCAGTTACTACTAGCTCTTTCATCTACTGTGATTCAAACAAATTTTAAAATGCCATACCCTCCTTGAAACCCTCTTTAAAGTAAGACTAGGTCAGATTGCTTTTGTTCCTTCCAGATATTTGTGTCTCTCCCTCTTCCCCAGCCGAACACATGTAAAAACACACTTTTCTTGAACATTCTTATTATTCTTCTATTTATATGTTAATGTGCATCCATACTAAATTCTTGTCCTGTAGTTATGTTCTGTTGGTTCAAGTCATCGTTGGCTCTAATCAATATTGTTATTGTTATTGTTTGAACTGTAATCTCACTAATGCAATCTGTATCTCATAGTGACGTGTAGACAGAGTCTGTATATAGTTAGGAAGTTAATGTAAAGAAAATTTGTTTGGAAATTTCAAACTTACAGAATGTTTTGAATATTGCCAAACTTGCGATATTCTTGAATATACAGAATAGAAATATTCTGTTGCATAATCACAGTGCAGTTATCAAATTCAGCGCAGTCAACGATAATGTAATACTTTTGTATTATCTACCATCAGTACTCCAATTTTATCAGCTCACTCAATACTATCCTTTGTCATTCCCTCCCACCTTGTCCAGTATAGGATCTAGTCTAGTGGGCCATGTGTTGCATTTAGTTATCATATCTTTTTAGTTGCCTTTAATCTAGAACATTTCCGTAGCCTTTCTTTTTTCTTTGTTTTTTATAACACAGACAGTTTTGAAGAATACAGACTTTTTTAAAATAAAATGTTCGTTTTGAGTTTATCTGACATTTTCTCATGATTAGATTAACCTATGACCACCTAGAATACTACATAAGTGATGTATCCTTCTGAGGGTATCACATGTGGAGGTAAATGAAGTCCACCTGCCCCTCATTGTTGATATGGATTTTGATCACCCAGTCAGGGTGCTATTGAATTTCTCCACTGTGTAGTTACTACCCCCTCTGCCCGTATCTAGTAGTAAACATGTGGGGAGAAAATTTAAGGCCATGCAAATACCTTCCTCCTCATCAAAAGATTACCACAGGTTTAGTATCAATTGATGATTCTTGCTTCAATCAGTCTTTACTATAATGGTTGTGAAATGCAGATTTTCCATCTCTAGTGTTCTCTCCCCACTTTCCAGTCCACATAGGCATACTACCAGATGCAAGGGCCTTCCCTTCTCCCCATTTATTTATGTATCTATTTATTGAGTTCATGGCTTCCTAGTTTTTCAATGATTTCTAATTTATTACTGTTAAATATTTTGGTGTACCAAGATCTGGGGAGGTGTGCTTGGTGTGCTCATTGTTACCAAAGGGTCTTTGTTTCTAGAACCATTCACCATAGAGCTAGGGAATATATATGCAGGTATATATACATATACATACCTCCATACACATCCACATTTATGTATTCTCACATGTACATTGTGATGTTTTATAAATCAACAGTACACACTGATATTTAAGAGGTTAAAATGTAATAGATTATATCAATTTCTGTGAATAAAATAACAAAACATTTTCCGTACGTATAATACTTCCATATCAATGGTCTTATTTAATAGAATTTCCTTCAGAACTTGATTATTAAGGGAAAATGCTTAATAATTTCCATGCTTTTAAGACTAATTTTTATTTCTATTTTTAGCTTGTGAGTGAAGTTGAATTTCTATTAAACCAACAAGCAGAGTTGGCAGATGTCACAGGGAATATATCGCAAATAAAACAAAAAATAAAGAAGTTGGAAAACTTAGATGAAAATTCTCAGGTAAGATTGTATTTCAGATGTTCATTATATTTATTAAGTATAATAGTTACATTTTGATAGTTTTCAGTAGTATAAACCCTTATGATTAATCTCTCAGCAACAATCTGTATACTTGGTTCAATAATACTGGTCTATATTATTTTTGTTTTGTTCAATGTGGGTCTGGGTGACACTACATAAGTCATGTAGTTGTAACAGGAGGCCTCTGAGATAATGTTGTGAACTGTTTTAGGCCCACCAATAGGAACAAGATCCTAAATCATTTTGAAGAAGCTAGAAAAAATGTCTGTCAAGAATGCTATTTGGTTTTTCCGTTGTATGTTTTTGGCTCTTTTGCTGAAAATTATTTTCCCATATATACTAGGGTTTATTTCTGGGCTGTCAATTCTATTCCATTGATCTCTGTGTTTGTTTTTCTGTCAATACCATGCCGTTTTTATTAGTCGCTTTGTAGTACGATTTGAAGTCAGACAAGTGGTTCCTCCAGCCTCGTTCTTTTTTCTCGGGATTGCTTTGGCTGTTGGGGGTCTTTTGTGAGTCCATACAAATCTGATGTTTTGTTTTGTTTTGTTTTGTTCTATCTCTTTAAAAAATTCCATTGGAATTTTGATGGAGATTGCATTAAATCTCTATATTGATTTGGGTAATATGGCCATTTTACTATGTTGATTCTTCTAATCCATGAACACAGAATATCTTTCCATTTCTTTGTGTCTTCTTCAATTTCTTTTAATAATGTCTTATAGTTTTCAGTGTATAGGTCCTTCACATGCTTCATTAAGTTTATACCTAGGTATTTTGTTCTTTTTGTTGCAATTGCAAAAGAAATGTTTTCTTCATTTCTTTTTCTGAAAATTCATTGCTAGTGTATAAGAATGCTATGGATTTTTGCACATTAATTTTGTATCCTGAAACTTTATTGTATTTGCTTATTGTTTCTAGTAGTGTTCTTGTGGAGTTATAGGGTTTTCTATGTAGAGAATCATGCCATCTGCAAAAGGTGACAATTTGACTTCTTCATTCCCAAATTGAATGCCTCTTATTTCTTTCTCTTGCCTGATTGCTCTAGCTAGGACTTTATGGTAACGGAAGAATATTTAACTTTGAGTGATGAACACACAATACAATATACATGTGATGTAATATTGAATTGTACACTTGAAACCTATATAATTTTATTAACTAATGTCACCCTGATAAATTTAATGAAAAAAAAGATAAACAAAACCTACCACAATTTTTGTTAGAAAAATGCTATTTGGTACTTGGAAATGATGGAAACATACAAAAACATAATTCCTTAAAATATTCGTCATTTGATACATGCATATGAACCAAATTAATACAGATAAATCTACTTAGTCTTACTAGCTGTGTGACCTTTGATAAATTGATTACATTTTCTAAGCCTCAAAGTCCATCTATACATAGGATTGAAATGACCTACTTTGTGGAGTGATTGTAAAGATTCATTTAGGTATCGTAGGTAAAACACTTAGCACAATACCTGAGATATATGGATATATAGTAAGTAATCAAAAGGGCTAGCTGCCATTATTCTGCTGGTCTTAAAGCTTGGACTCATGGCTTTAATACTTACCAAACTCTAGCTTTGCTCCCCTATCTCGTATGTGAGAACAAGGCCATAGTATTTAGGGTGTATTCTCAGCAAATTTATGATGAACCACTAGTACCTAAAAACAAAAATTGTTAAGAAGCGGTTGTGGCTACCAGTTCTGGAGTTATTCTTGTAGATTTTTGTGATTGTGGGGCAATTTACAAATCTCTAAGGTAGAAAGAGAAGGTAACTGGCTTGGAAACTAGGGGGCTTTGTGTTTTTTTTTTTTTTTTGCATTTGTTTTTAATAAATTTTAGTTTTAATTGTGATAAAAGATGCATAAGACTTACCACCTTAATCATTTTAAGTGTACAGTTCAGTAGTGTTAGGTATATTCCCATTGTCGTGCCACCAATCTTTAGGACTTTTTCATCTTTCAAAATTGAAAACTGTTCCCATTAAACAACTCCCTATTTTAACCCCAGTTTTCCCACTAGCTAACTAGGTTAGTCACTTCTTCATTCTGGGCTTCGGTATTTTTATTTATTTTATCTTGACAAACATTTCCTGAACTTCTACTATATTTCAGTCACTGTACTAAAGGGGTCAGTAGTTGATAGAGTGGAGGCAAGGCTGCTAAGATCCCTTTTCGCATGGAAACCTTGTGACGTTCACATCAGGCCTGTAAAATGGTCAGATAGATGACAACTCTAACGAGATTTCCAAGGCTGAGATATGTGAAATCCATTAGCTTTCTTTGGCTGTTGTGTACTTCATTTGATATACGCAGTTCTAAATCTGTACATATCAAGGGAAGCAAATTTCATCCACATTCTGGGCAGCTGGTTATTTTCTGTTTCTGTTACAGAAATGAGTGAGCTTCTGATGACATCAACTGTTCTAGCTAATTACTGTAACTGTAAGCCTTTTTTGCAGCCTGTAGAAGTATGACATCAAATCATATTTTTCACAGTATATCTCCCTTGCTCAACCAATTTGCTTCTTAGTTACTTTCTTTTTACCCCTGTATTTGGACAGAGATCATGCAGTTATTGTTTTACTTCTTTCTTAAAATCAGGATCTGTTAGCAAAGGCCCGGTTTGTGATTTTACATGGACACAGACTTGCAGCAAATCATCATTATGCACTTGATTTGATCTGTCAGAGGTGCAACGAGCTGCGTTACCTTTCTGATATTTTGGTTAATGAGATCAAAACCAAACGGATACAGCTCAGCAGGACCTTCAAAATGCATAAACTCCTACAGCAGGTAGTGGTATGGGAAATGATGCATTTCTGAAAAAGATGATAAATATTTTTCTTGGGTCCTTGTCAGAGGTTATAGAGTCAGGGTCTGGTATAGCTTTGGATTTAAGTTTGTAAGAAGTCTGAGTTTGATTATGCTTATTTAATCCGTATTACTTCTGCAGAATTCATGGCAGGTCTAATATTGTAAGAATTTTGGCCTCTGTTCCAAATATTGAGATCGTGATTGCGATGGCTTCCTTTCTATTTTGGGTAGATCTCTGAAGCCTCTACTCAGGTGATATTTTGCAGTCAGAGCATTTTTTTAAAGCCCTGAGGGCATTTAGCTAAAGCCTAAAATTCCTTCCACATTTCATAGTTACAGCAATAAAAATTAAACAGTGACTGGAAAATATTCCTCCACAGCTTGTGGATCTGACCCATTTCATGATTAAGCAATGGAGAGAAGATCTGGTCTTGGCAGTGGAATGTGAAATAGGGATATCACTTATAGGCACTGTACCTGAATTGGACCTGAACGTTTTAATCCGCACATCTTCTCTGGCAAGGAAACTTTTATCCTTGTCCTCGGCAATCATTACACATTTATATTACGCTTTATATTTTACTAGGAGTTTCATATTTCAGTTATTGATTTGGGGAAAATAGCATGCGACTCGAGTGTTAGTGTTGAGAGAATGGTCAGACTCCTGCTGCAGAATGAATTCCTTATGAAATAAATGCTGCGCTTCCCAGCCTTGGCTCTGCATCAGAAATACCTGTGGAGCTTACGGCCCTGAGCTACCGAGTCAGAATTTCCGGGTGTACAACCCAGATATCTTTCTTTTTTAATAGCAACAAAAACAACTCTGATTGACAGAAACCAGGGCTGATAAATACTGTCTTAAGAAACAGACATGTTTCTTTTTCACTCACTCATGGGGCGTTTTGTGTGTGTGTGATTTGTTCACCAGGCTCTTCAGTGCTGTGATGAAGGAGAATGTCTTCTAGCTAATCAGGAAATAGATAAGTTTCAGTCTAAAGAAGATGCTCAGAAAGCCCTCCGAGATATCGAACATTTTCTTGAAATGGCTCTGCCCTTTATAAATTATGATCCTGAAACCCTACAGTATGAATTTGATATAATTTTATCTCCTGAACTCAAGGTAAGAGGGTTTTTTTCAAGTAAACAAAATTTTAAAAACCATAATTACACTAGTGTTGATAAGAGTTTTACTACTTCACAGCTAACTATATATCAGATCACAGCTAACTATATATCAAATTGTAATTGCATAGTTCGCTTAAGGATTAGATGTGATATCAGTGCCACTGTTGAGCATCAAAAAATCCAAAGGCTTATGCTTGCTGTATAATGAAGAGTAATTTCCTTTTGAGCTCTGACTCTGTTATTTTTAAACTCTTTTCACATACTTGGAGCTCTCATATACATTTTTTTGTGAATGCTTGGAGAAAGGTCCAAAGCTGTCCTAGGAGAATATTGGGCACATGTCAAGAGCACCCTATGCCAAACATATGTTCTTTACACTGCAGTGACCACCAATAGATGGTCTGTGGGCATAGATCTGGCTTTTCTATTCAGTTTGAGAAGGGAGGTTTAAAGAAAGGATCTGAGTCTTCTTGGGGAAGGGGGAGCAGGTGGAAGCTGCTTTTCACAGAGTGCAGAGCTATAGGTTAGTTCAGTATCACCCCACTGGAAATGTCATGAAGCACTCTCTTCACATTGTAGATACACACATTTATGATGCTATTTGCTGCTCAAATGTCCTATAGTCTAATTGAAGTTTGGAGGAGTATCTAAATCCATGCTTAGCTAAAGATCATAAGGGATGCCCCAGAAAGTCAGAAACATGGCCATGGCAATAACCAAGTCATTCTCTGGAAACAACTAAGCTTAGCTAACCACCTCAAATCATCTCAGAGGAGCAGAAGGGGATATTATCCATCAGTGGCTCTTTTTAAAACATGGAGAACTCAAGAATGTCCTTCAGGCTAAAATATAACAAATTATGATGACAGTGCTTAACTTGATGGCTTTCTCATGCTGAACTTACCTTCTTTTCCAGCCATTATCCCTTGCAGCCTGTGAAGGGTAAATTGCTTTATGCAGTGACCTATTTCATGACTGCTTGATAAATTTCTTCTTTAAGTTGTTTTGTTGGAGATCTCATGGTTTTATAACCATACGAAGATAGTACATTAATCTATTTTCCATTTCTTTCCTAAATTTCTTCTAGTTATATTTTAAACTCTAAATTATTTTTTGACTGAGTCTGAGAAATATAATAGGATTTGTAATGACCCCATTTCAGAAAATATTTCATAGAGTTCTTATGCACCCTGTAGATTCAAATGCAGACCGTACAATTCAAGCTTGAAAACATTCGAAATATATTTGAGAACCAACAAGCTGGTTTCAGGAAACTGCAAGATAACCATATGAGACCAATGCAGTTCATGGTACCTTCTTCCAACAATATGATCAGATCTCAAACACCATTTTTTTCTCCTAACCCTGGTAAAGTATTTTACATTCATCTTTTCTATCTCTTCTTTTCCTGCTCTTGTTTACTTTATTACTCTTGATATAAATACTGAATTTGTTTTTCAATCCTGATAAATTGGAATTTTATTTAAGCACCTTTGGTCATGTTTGCATTGCATAAGGCAGGAATCATGGTTGACACTAGCGTACAATAGCACCACAGTGTGATATTGGACAGTATAGGATGATGCAGGTCTGTACCGAATAGTCCAGCCTTGTCATGACTGTGAATATTTACACCAGCAGCATCAAACTCACGCTTTTCTGCAACTGGTGGAAGAAGATGTGAAACTGGAACACACATGATAAAAATATGCCTGCGTGCACTCGTCCATATTTTCTCCTTATCTCTGTAAACTGTAACTTGATTCTTATAAGCTTCCAGTGAGTGAATAGCTTAGATAATAGAACAGATTGTCTTTTCTAAATAGGTGCAAGTAAATAGCACAATTTTTCTGGTAATGACCTGTCAGAGTCCATTTGCTCATTTTAATCTTTGTAAACTTGTTTTAACCATGTAATGTACATTTCTATGTTCTATGGGATAAAATAATGATCCTCACTGTGATGTTGAACTACTCTGGAAATAAGATGACTTTATTGCTCCAAAGTTTCCCTTGAGCTGCCTCTAGGGCCTCTTAGGGGAGAGTGATTTGACCTTTGGGGCCTTAAGTTAGTTGAATGGGTGAACATGGGACTAAATTCGGTCTCTCTGATCTGAGAGAATCAGAGAATCCATTAATGTATGGGAACTACTTTGAAATTCAGAGAAAGGTTGAACCAGGCGTAATGAATATAAAAATCCAACTCAGCCTCAGCATGCATCACATTAAAAACAGGTGAGGAAAGCAGGTAACTAGGCTAAGCTGATCGAACTTATATAGTTAATAGTTATTAAATATAAAAATATACTCAGAAATAAAACTATGAACAATTCCATAAATAAATAGGGTTGACTAAGATGATACGAAGAAAAAGAGTAAAAACAAAAAAGAACCAGTAAGGGGCTAAAAACCAACAGCTAGGAGAATAAAAATAGAACAAGTTGATTTTCCTAAGACCTCAGGTTCCAGGTTTCTGGCTTCAGTTATTTACTGACTATGGGCAGTTCACTTAAGCTCTTTTAGCCTCAGTTTCTTTGTCTGTAAAATAGGGACATTAACATCCACTGACTTCAAAGGGTTCTTGTGAAGATGAAGTGGAAAAAAATTGTAGTTCTCAATTAACTAGACTATTCTTTCCTTCTAAGGCTTCTTGCTCTATAGTCCTTTAAAATCTCAGCTCCTTCAAAGGGGTTGAAGAACATAGTTCTGAAGAAACCGTCCAAGAACCACTCACTGCCTTAGTCACTAAAAGTACATTTTATTTTGTGTTATTTCATTTTTTTTCTTTCTGATTTTCTTATTTAATGGTGTTACGATTTCTTTCTTCAGTGGGAGCTGGATACTCTTTCTTTCAAGCATGTAAACTTTTTTTTCACAAGGAATCCATCTGTACTACTTTTCATCAGTACATTTTTCTGAGTTTGTGTCCATGTAAAAAACCAGTTTGGCAGCTAAAACCAGCAGCATTAATTCTTGCATTCTGACTGCAGTTAACTTTCTCTCTTTTTCAAAATAACCATCCATTATTCTCTCGGTAGTAAACTGAGCCTTGGAAAATGACTATATAAAAATTAGATTATGCTCTTCATCAAATGACCTCTCATGAAAAGAAAATAAGAAAAACAATTGACGATGTTAAAATAAATCAAGCTTTCTTTCATTTTAGAGACACTTGTGTCATCCACAATAAAACTGTTTGTTGGGAGTAGCGTGGACGTGCTGCAATTTAGGACTGCCTAATGTATTTATGAGGAAGAAGGAAACTTACTGAATAAATGATATGGGTGGATAAATGATGTTATCCATTATTCATCATGGTTTATAAATTAAATCAAAACATTACTTATGCCACAAACATTGTTAATTTTTACCTTAATTGCTCTGTGAGTAATTGGGATTATTACAAGCAGTTCCAAATAATTCTTCAAGACTTTTAATTGCTAAGCAGATATATAAGATTTGGTCACATCTAAGCGTGTTAATTTTTCATAAAATAAATCAAATTTTTTTTTGTGTTCTTTGTTTTTGTTTATTTGTGTTAATTTACATCAAATAGAATCCTGTACCTAGCACAGTTTCTGCTGGCACCTAGCAGGATGTAATAAATATTTGTCGAATTAACATTTACTATAGAGGTAAGTCATGGAAGAACATTGTCAGTGAGGGATAAAATGTGGTTTGAGCTGCTAAATCTATAAATCTAGTCTAGATCTCTCTCCTAATCTTCAAACCTGCGTTTGCACTCTGCCGCCTCAGATTTTCTATTGGCAAGTCAGACTCAGCGTACCCCAAACTGATTGCATCTCTCCTGCAAGCCTGCTCTTTCTATGTTCCTCATCTCAGTGAATAGCCCTGTGATTCCCGGGCCCTTAGCTCCCACCTCTCACTCATGCCCCACCTCTAATCAGTCAAAAAAATCCACTTCTTTCTATCCCCACTGCTATCCCTCACTGCCACTTTCCTAATCTAAGCTAATATCATCTGTTGCCTTGACAACTGCAGCCTCTTTGTCTCCCCACTTTTCTTTCTCAAATGCCCCTAGTTGTCTTGCCTTTTGGACTTTACACATATTGTTCTCTCTCTGGAGCACTATTCCCTCCCCTCTCCCTTTTCCCTCTGCTGTCTCCTACTCCTCCATCAGATTTCCCATCCCTAGGCCACTTCTTGCCTCTCTGCCCCTGCACTCAGTTCTGTTGGATGTTCAAGCTATGTGATAACAAGTGCCCCTTCATTTTTCCTCAGTTTTAGTGTAATTCCCTGTTTTGCGTTTCTCTTACTAGACTGTAAGCCCTGTAAGGGTAGGGACAGTGTGCAATTCGTGTTTGTATCCCTAGCAGTAAACACGGAGTTTAGCATATAGTATAGGTACTCAATAATTTTATATACATAATTTATATTGTTAAAAGAATGAATTCATCTGCCTTGCTTTTCAGAAAATGATGCATTCCTCACAAGTTGCGTATGTTCCTTTTTCATCTCTTAATGTATTTGCAAAGAACTCATTAATACAGCTAATTAGCGAAGCTCCTAAGTTACCTTTATAAGTAAGTTCAGAGCTCTGTGTATCAGGTGTCTTTAAAGGGGTGGACATCACTGTTCATTGAGAAATTGATTTTATATGATAATTGCCAATAGTCTAATTTATATTTATATGTATGATTATGTAAATATAAAATTTATATATAAAATGTGTTTTTAAATAAGTGAAAGTGAAGTACAAAATTTAGAGAACATAAAAGCATAGCCTTCCTTGAGTGTGCCTTGCAATGGCTCCTGCCAAGGAGGAAAAGACAAAAATTATGTTCCCTCCATGGAGCAGAGAGATCCACACAGCCTGTGTGGGTGGCAGCCTTTTCAGCAGCCCTGAGAATTAGGAACTTAAATGACCTAGTCTTTGACTGGACCATGCCCTGGGCTTTGTAGGAACATCTGGACTCTTTGCTTAACAATATAGGGGCTCAGCCTCTGTCAACAGAAGAAAAAGATTAAACAGAAAGAAAAAGAGAGATTAAACAGGAAGAACAGAAAGATTAAAGCTTGGAATTTTGATGAAGTTGTTTTTTGTTTTGTTTCATTTTGTTTTAGCATTTTAACATGCTTTAGAAATGTTTTATATAGTGGTTAGAAACACGTATCTGACAGTAGATGATTTGGATTTGAATACCGCCTATGCTTCTTGGACAAGATATTAACCTTACTTACTTATCTATAAAATGGGGTTAGAAGTAATACTTATCTCTTAGGGTTGATTTGAGGATTAAAAAAGAAAATGCATGTGTAGAGCTTAGAATCGTGCCCAGCATGTAGTAAGTGCCAAAACAATGCTATAATTCTTAAATTAATTTTTTAAAACTCTTTTTAACCTCGTTAGTCAGTGAGCTACTATCTGACTAAATGCTTATGCAAATAAATTATGAGCACTAACACCTAGCTTCATACTTGCTCGGCAATGAAGCGAATGTTTGATGAGTGAGAGAACGGGTGAATACATAGCAAAATCATACTCAAGAAGTAAAAATCGTATAGCTAAGGCTAACCATTCAACTGTTCCTGCATAATGTGATTTAAAAATACTAATATAAACACATTGGAATATTACTATCTATTTAATAAACGTGAATGTATTCTTGTTTAAAGCGTTGATTTTAATTTGGTTTGAAATTCTTCTTTCATATTTCTCTTCCAGTGAAGAAGACCTGGAGACAAAATCAGAGCAGCGTAAAAGTAAATATCATTAATTATTTCAAAGTTGGCTTTATTGCTGTTGTTGCAGAATCAGTATGGGGGCTTAAACCATATTTTAAATTCACTCAACCAGTATTATGTGTTTGAAAGCCTATTTAATCTAAAAGAAAAAGCTGCTGCATTGTGTCTAATTGCAGCACTGGCATATACCCAGATGTATGAGCAGTTTCTCAAGTCTTGGCTCAAGTTCCGAATAATTTCTATAGAATATCTCATATAAGTTCCAGCTCTCTTCCCTCCCCCCCACCCCACCTCAATAAAACTAAATAAGTGTTGCATCTTTTTTAAAAAAAGGAGATTTCTTTCATAAGTGATTCCAGTCCTACAAGTATGAAGCATGGACAAAGGACAGGTTCTAATTATCCATACTCTGGGCTCAAAAAAAGGCATCTGTTTGTTTCTTGATGGATACACAATTCCTTCTCTGTTATCCATGATATTCTGGTATCTGCAGACAGTAGCCTCATCATAACTGCAGCACCCTACATTTCCTTTGTGTATTTTTGATATTGAATAAGGACAAGAACATATCTCCAAGAGGCAGTTTGTCATAGTGATACCGATTGTAGAGCCAGACTTGCCTGGCTTTTAATCTCAGCTCCATCACTTGCTGGCTGTATAATGTTGGGTAAGTACTGTGGAACTCAGTTTCCTTATCTATAAAATGGGGACAACAATAGAACACCCTCGTCATGGAGTTCGTGTAAAGGTAAAATAATCTAATATTTGTAAAATGCTTTGAATAATGTGTGGCATGTCATAGTTCTGAGTGTTTTATACGATTGTTAGCAGGCTAGTGAACGGCCTGTGCTGACATGCCATGCCCAGTTATTATGTTGTACAGCCACAACTGCTGGTTTCAAGAGGGAAACAGCTGAATTCTATAGTCTTATGTCTTTTGGTTCTATTTTGAACTCGTGAGTACCTTACCATTCTGCTATGTGTATTTATTCATTTAAATATCACCAGGAAATAAATAGGCAGCTGTGGCTCTGTACATTTTCTTGGTGAGATTTATAGCGGGTGAACCCAGTTTCACGATGCTCACATTCTTCCAATTCAAGTCAAATTGCCCAATCCTTAGGTATTTAAAAGTATAAATATATGTTTCAAAACTTTCCAAACTTGTATTTTAGAAACATGTTAGAGATAAATGGTGCATACCTATCTGATAAGTAGAGTATGCGGCATTTTCATTCTTAATTATAGTTTTGAAATGATGATAACAGTTGGGTTGGTACACTGAGCAGATTTAAATCAAAGCATACTCTTAAAGAGGGAGCATGAAAAAGGTGGCAGACCATAAGCTTGACTCTGTCTCATCACTTACTAGATATGCGACCTTGGCCCTGTTGCTAACTACACCTCTCTTAGCCTCAGTTTTCCCATCTGTAAAATGGGGATAAGTATGCCATAGCTTGCTAAATTGACGTGAGGATTTGGTAAAATGGTGTGTATTAAACATCTAGGACTGTGCCTGCACAGTATATAGAAAGTAGTCAATAATTTTTTTGTTTCTTTCCTCATATATAAGTGAGTCATATTCTGTGGAAATGCATTTTAGCTGATAGATGCCGAACTTCATTTTGGCTTCTAGTTGTTACTAAGTAATGCTACATTTACTTGGAGTTCAAACTTTTTACTCAGCTCAGCTGTCCCATACAGCCAGGATCCCTAGAATATGTTTCAGATGCTTCTGAAGAGCAAATAACCTCATTTTGTGATAAATCTCATTCAGTCGACTCGGTAAGGCAGATCAAGTTCTGTAGAGTCTGCACAATAAGGCAGCAGTTCAGGATCAGGGAGGTTACTTGTAGCAACAACTAACATGTGGCAGAGAGCAGAGACAGATGAACAGGTTACAGCTATTTCGAAAAACAGTTCTGCACATCTTATTAGCCCCGGAGTATATGATTCGATTTTATCATATCACTCATGTTCATGATCGATGCCAGCAAGTCATTAGGAAAAGAGTCAGTGATGTTCTGTATACTTGGTTAATATTTCCTAGAAAGGTTTCTATCAGAAATTCCTAAGATTAAAAAAAAAAAAGAAGAAGAAATTAGATTAAAAAGCCATTTTGGTTCTTCATCTAATGAACTTTAGCTGGACAGTCAACTTTTTTTGACTTAATCTCGTTTTCACAAAGTGCAAAATAAATGAAACAGTGCTTAATACATAAAATAAATTCTAACTAGTATATTAAATTTGTCCTCTTAGGCAACTGAAATCATTTTTTTTACTAGTACATACCAAAGTTATTTCTGACAGAATAATCATAGTGTTATTTTAAAATTTATCTGCACAGTTAGGACATAGAGAAAACTTAATTTGAGCTAGATTTCCTTGAAAAAGAACTATACCTACATAGATGCTAATTTAACTTATATTTTCAAATTTCAGATTGAAGCGGTACATGAATGTCGGGAGACGAGAAGTTCTGCTCAATCCTCCAGTTTGAACAATGACAATAACTTGGATATTTTAAAGAAGTAACTTTTGTTTATTAACAGACTCTTATATACACATCTACCAGTAGGAGTCACTGGTTCAGTGTTCAGGGCGAACATGCTTAGGATTTTGAGTTCATAGAATGGGGTTCCTACTGGGTGTGATGAAAAGAGCACTAGATGAGATGTCAGAAGTCTTGGATTTAGGTCTGCCTAATCTATGCTCTTTTTATGTGACTTGAAAATTAACTAGATCTTTTCGGAATTTCAGTCTTCTCTTTTGTAAAAGAGGCCAGAGTGAATGGGACAGGGCTCCAAAAACTACATAGGATTGTATAAATATACAATGTTATTTTATAGATGTTAGGAATAATCATCACTGTTCTGTTCAATTTTATAATATTATGTTAATATTCCAGACATAAGAATATTCACTTTTTAAATTCTATATCGCAGAGTTATAAGTAGCCAGTATTTTAGAGCAAGTTGTATGTAGACATATGTATATATCCATATCTATATATAGATATATTTTTTTTCAAAGATTGTTAAATGTTGACACTTAAAAGAGTAAAAATAAAAAAAAAGAGGCCAAGGTGTAGAAATTAAATTAAAAGGGTTCCTTATACTGGGTAGTGAAGAAATGAATTTTAAATACGATGTTAATTGGAAATCACATTGGGAGGAAAATGTATCTTATTCTGAAGAGACAGTAAACAGAATTACCACAGAAACTTAAGTATAATGTATATTTGGGAAAACCAGTATAATAAATCTACTTTATGTCTTGGAAAGTGTCAGAACATTACTGGGAAAAGGGAAAAATTGTGCCTAAAATGCTAATATTTCTTTTTGAGGGAGAGGGAGTAAAAGAGGGAACTATTGCTCAGAAACTATGCTGCCCTCCAAAAAAAAAAATATTTCCCAGATTTTTAGGAATAGAATTTGCAAGTTTTTAGTAATCTGATTCTTAAGCTTCATGAGTTAGAAATATTTTTTTTCATTTAAAAATAACTTCTGAGCCCCACTCTTCTTTCTTTTAAATATATTTTAGAGTCTTAGAGGTGGTAATTATTCTAGAAATCATGGAATTAATTTTATATTTTGATGATAAAACTAAAACTGTGCATTAACAATTTTTACTTTAGATAATTTATAATGATAATAATTGAAACATTGCAATATAATTCTAAAGCAATAAAATAACTGATAAATATTGTCTTCTCCTTTTAGCCATGTCCTAAATGAGCTGATACAGACAGAGAAGGTGTATGTTCGTGAGCTGTTTACTGTTTTGTTGGTAAGGGACTCAAATGGTATCGTCTCATCTTTCCCTGAATGCTCCTTTGCTACATTTGTTAGGGAGTGTTTAGGGCAGTCTTCTCCTTCTGCCTCCTTTCTTGATTGTCACATGGCAGCAGTGATAGCTCTCCTGTGGTTTGAGGCTGCATGTTTGTCAGATGTGTATATCCAGGTTCTCCCTCCAGAGTGAGAATTGTGGATTCACAATTTATTACAGAAGAAATAAGCTGTTCTCTTAGGGATACAGCAAGTTGTTCTAATTATTCCCAGGGTGCTATTTCGAGATTGTGATATAAAGAACTAAAAAATGGGAGAAAAGCATTCATTTTATACAAATGTCATAATATGAATCTAGTCTGAAGAAACCTAAACACTTATTGCTAGCTTAAGTAGAAGTTAATGACTTGGAATAGAATTTTTCATACTTGGTTTCTATTTTGTTTCCTACACTATATCAGGCCAAAGAGCTGTCACTTTATTCTACCCATCGTGTGGAAAACCTTCACTTCCTTGTCCTACTTTCTAAAAAAAAAAATAAATAAATAACAACAATAATGATAATGGATAATTTGGGGAACTAGAAGATTTGAATGTCAAAATTACAGCTTCACCCACTAATCCTCTACATATTTTGCTGTGCCTACACTTTGGATGTCCCAATCAAATGTTGATGTGAATATTTTTTTAATGAAAAAATATTTATTTTGGGTAGGGCTATAAAGCGGAGATGGACAATCCTGATATGTTTGATCTGATGCCACCTCTCCTGAGAAATAAAAAGGATATTCTCTTTGGAAATATGGCAGAAATCTATGAATTCCATAACAAGTATGTAATTGTTAACTCGAACTTTTCATGATATTATTTAAAGGGTTATTGACTAATTTATCATATTTCACATAAAAATATATAATCTTTTTCTCTGAAATTTTTGTAGCCTTTTCATGAACAGTCTGGAAAATTGCATCGAGTATCCAGAAAGAGTGGGACCTTGTTTCCTGGAAAGGGTTAGTTCAATTATTATTTAAAAACACATAAATATGGACCACCAAAATAGCAGCTCATTTTATAAGAACAGATTTAGAGATAAGGTAGGTATTGTTTTTTATGTCTTTATGTTTTTGAAGGAGACACATCACTTCAAGTATTTAATGCTAAACCAGGATTTGTTACAGAAACTGGTGCAATGGGGTATCGAGAGCATGCAAATGGCCATTGTGTTCTGTGCTATCAAATGCTTCAATGGCTCAGCTTGTGACCACTGACCCCTGGGTGATCCCAGGAGTCCAAGGACCATCCTGGCTATGAAGATGTGAGAGTTTGGATCATCTTAGCACAACCATTCTTGGGCTTGGTTAATTTTTAGCCTAAGAGATGCCTTGGCATTCCCCTCTAACACATGTAAAGTCTTAGAATAAAATGTAGTATGGCTTTCAGACCCAAGGCATCTATCACAGGAACTTTGCAAAATGGAGAGCTGTCTGTTCTTTTTATTCTATGAGATCATTCAGGGAGGCTCATTTCTCCATGTCCCAAGAGTGTACTTAGTACAATTGACTTCCCAGGCTTTGTAATCATATTCTCCTCCATTAGAGTTTCCTCTCAGAATGTTCTCTGCTTTATCTAGTTCCTCTTGTTCCTGAAATATCAGTTTTGTGTTGATTTGAGAGTCAGTTTGATAGAGGTGCTTATCGAAAGCTTTCTAAGGTTAAGAAAGAAGTGTGTGTTATTACCTTTCTCAACATATCCTAACTTTAAACACATTTAAACTATGTCCAAATTCTTCCCTAAGCGAAAACAGTCTTTCTTTCCTTTAGACTCCTGTAAGACTTAATGACTTTGCTACTCATTGGGGAATTTATGTGCATCTTTACATATATTCATGAATTCTTTCTCTAACTCGATGGAAAACTCTTTGAGGCAGGGTCTATATCCTATATATCTTTGTATCTCTCATAAGGTTAGCCAAACTATTGGCAACCGGGAATAGTTTAATTAAATGTTCATTCACTCAGCAGCTATCTGCTGAGAACCTACTTGCACCAAGCACTGTGCTAGGCAATGTGGATACCAAGCCCAAAAGTATTCATGGAGAAAAACAGAGAATCCCTTGTGTACAGTGTGAGTTATGCTATGTTAGAGATATACAAAGGGTCCTATAGGAGCCAAGAAGATGTGCATCTTAAATAGGCCGGAGGTATAAATGACGGCTTTATAGAAGAGATAACTAATGAGATGAATGTTAAAGAGTGAGTAAGAGGCAGCCCATTAGAGAAGGGTCAAATACATATTATTCTAAGGAGAGAGAATAGCATGGGCAGATAGATGTCTAGTGGGGTTATGATACAATGATGATGTCCCAGTGATGAACCAAAGGCCTTGAATATTAGCTACAAGTTCACTCACCAGGAAAGCGAGTGACTAGCAGCATAGAAAGAGCATTTCTTGGAACCCTATTAGCTCATAGTTATTTAAAAAAATGAGTCTACTTTTATATTACATTCAGGGAAGGCTTTTCTCCCTCTAAGTCTCAAACTTAGTAAGTGGACATAATGAAATTACTTAGGATATTATGTGTCCCTCTACTTGGGCTTATGGTCTGTTCTTGGACTGCAAAGGGCTCCTGACCAGCTGCCAGTGTGGACCATATTCCCTATAAAGCTTGGCCACACTCACTCTTGTTCAGCCTTTCCTAATAAGAAAAGTATGTGTTCATGAATTGGTAATATGTTTGAATTTGCTTTTTATCACAGAAAGATGATTTTCAGATGTATGCAAAATATTGTCAGAATAAGCCCAGATCTGAGGCAATATGGAGGAAGTATTCAGAATGCGCCTTTTTCCAGGTATAGTAATTATTCAGGTTTTGGATATATTCTTTGTAGAAGATACTGGGATATTTCTTATTTATAAATTCATTTTCTACTTTAAGTAAGTTATATGTGTATATTGATTAAAGAGCAATTCGACACTCCCCAAAACACAGCGAAGTGTGTGCGTGCGCGCACACATGCACACACACACGCACAGAAACACACATATGCTGCCCCCCAGAGGCAACCACTTTCAGCTCTTTAAATTACTTTTGATACTTACCTCCATATCTTTAATATCATGCTTATATTGCTACTTCCCACCATAGAAGATGAAGATTCAACTCTATTTCTCTGTTCTCTCCCCACCACCACCACACGCATACACATACTTCTTTTCCTCCAAATCATCCAATATAGTTGTATTGTAATTTTGGTTAGATTGATAGTGTTAAATTATTAATACCATGTTAATTTCTGTGCTCAGATGAATTATGTGGTATGAAATTGTTGTTTTTCCTTGCCTTTTGTTTTTCTTGCAGTTGTCTTTTTTACTCATTTAATTTTCTAGGTATTTATCCTTATTTTACCCCCAAACTCTCCCAGCGTGAGAGTTACATAAATCTCTTCTCAGTACATTTAAATACATTGTATATATTTTCTATGAATTTCATCTTGAGTAAATCTCTCCTGGAGTCTTCTGACCTGTTCATCTAGACTCACTAGACCTGTTATGCAGCTGTCATCTTGGGATGTTGGTGAATATCATTTTGGGGATTTTGTTCACCTGTCTTTTGCATGAGCTCTCCTGTTTCCTAGGTGCCATATCTTTCTCTTCCTTCTTTTACTCACTTGATTGGTAGAACACATCTTCCAGTATTTTTACTGAGAAAGTGTACGTGGAAGGTAAAAGTTTTTAATAGCATGCATATCTGCAAATGTCTTTATTTTTCCCTAACACTTGATTACTAGGTTAGCTGGGTATAGAATTCTATATAGAAATAATTTTCCTCAGAATTTTGAAGGCATCTGTCCTGTTGTCTTCTAGCTTCCAGTGTTGCTGGTGTGAAAGTTGATGCCATTGTGGTTTATGTTCCTTTGCATGTGACCTAATTTTTGTCCTCTCTCTAAAAGCTCGTGGGAACTTCTTATATTCTCGGGGTTCTAAAATTTCACAAGGCTGTGTCATTATGTTGGCACTATTTTTATCCATTATGCTAGTCTGTGGTGACCCCTTTGAATTTGGAATGTTTTGTCCAAATTCACTTGAATTTTTTTCTTTGATTCTCTCCACACAAATTTCTCAGTTATCTTTTTCTGAAATTCTGTCATACAACTATTGTTGGATATCCTGGAACAGCTCTCTAATTATCTTTTCCATTTTCTGGCTCTTTGTCTTCTTGGTCTATTTTCTGGAATTTATCTTCCAGTCCTTGCATAGACGGTTTTATTTCTGCTATTGTTTTTAATTTTGAAGAGCCTCTACTCTTTTTTGTTCTCTTAATGTTCCTTTCAATAGAACTCGTACTTTGTTTCACGTGTTTGTTTCACTTATCTATATGAGGATAGTAATAATAGATTTTCCTTTAAAAAATAGTTTTCTCCTCCCTACATCGTTTCTGTTGTCTTCAGGTTGCTTTTCTTTTTCTTCATTTTGTTTCTGTTACTCATATTAGAGACTTTCCTCAAAGTCCGGTGATACTTTTTGTCTACTTACGTTAGGAATAAGTACTAAAAAAGCTCATTTGGAAATTTCCTGTGCATAGGTGAGTTTATTGACCATGCTCCTCACTGTTGGGTAATTTTCTAAAGCTGTTTCCTTGGGAGGGATCCTCAATACCTATATCCTTATGTCACTTCTCTAAGGCTAGTCAGATTGCCCAGTCTACTACCTGGTGAATAAGGATCTGGCTGCCAGTGTTCTGGTAGCCAAGTGGGGGGAAAAGGCTAGATAGAGTTTTTAATTTGGTACATAAATATTCAAGTAATCTCTTTGCTTTTAATATGGTACTCCGCCCTCAACTGGACTTGGTATTCCCTAGTCCAAAGGCCTACGTTTTAGTTTTCAAATAAACATCCATTCTTCTGCTATGCAGAGGAAGAGGCAGCCCTTCAGCTGTGCCTAGTGGCATGGTTATCTGAGAGACTTGCTGCTGCTGGTTTCTCCTCCTCCCCATCCTCCTGCT
>NW_006443567.1:2757968-2766506 GCF_000325575.1 Pteropus alecto
CGTCCCCCCCCCCACCCCCCATTTATGCTCATTTAATTTTCTTTGGTAACAGCTTTTTTGAGATGTAATTAAAATGCCATAAAACTGACTCATTTAAAATGTACAATTCTGTAGTTTTACTATACTCACAGTGTTGCTCATCCATCACTGCAATCAGTTTAAAAACATTTTCATCGGTACAAAAAAAAATAAAAACCCTATACCTTTGAGTAGTCATCTCCCATTTTCCCTCAATCTTCACATCCCTCTGCAATGACTAATCTGCTTTCTATAGAGTCACCTATTCTGAACATTTTATGTATGTGAAATCATGAAATATGTGCCCTTTGGTGTTTGGCTTCGTTCACTCGGCATAATGTTTTTGAAGTCCATCCACATTGTAGCATGTATCAGTATTTCATTCCATTTTATGGACGAATAATATTCCATTGTATGGCTATTCCCCTTTTTACTTACTCATTCATCAGTTGATAAATATTTGGGTTGTTTCCACCTCTTGGATTCAAGTTTTCGCGTGAAAATATATTTTCATATCTCTTGGCCATATACCCAGGTGTGAAATTTCTGGGTCATATGGTAAATCTAACTTTTTGAAAGAGCGTTGAATTGTTTTCCAATGTTGCTGCACCATTTTACATTCCTCTCAGCAGTGTATGAGAGCATTGATTGCTCCTTACCCTCACCAACACTTGTTAGTATCTAATTACTTCTTAGACAGCCTTTCAATAACCATCTTTTTTTCACACACCACCTTCATCTCCTGCTTTCAGAGAAGACTTGGTGTCTGTAATTCATTGTAGGGGGGAAAGGTGTTCTATGACATTAATTGAGTTGTTCCCTGGCTTTTTTCTCTTTGCCAACTCGAGATTCACTTTTCTCTAGTGTGCTCAGTTGTTTACCAACCACTTCTCAGTTTGGTTTCCACTTCCAAATTTTGTCAATGACTTTTCTTCCCCCATCTTTGTAACGGGTTTTGCCTTGTAAAAATAACTTTTCCATCATTTTAGTTGTGTTTCATGAGTGAAAAGAGCTAAATGCATGTATCTGTCCACCATCTTTAACTGTAAGTTGATAATTGCTTGAATTAGATTGTATATTGGATTTAATCCACATCCAGAATCTTATATAGGTATATTGTCTCTCACTCCCTTTGTGTTCTGTGCTTCCTATACACACATTTCATCCTATCCGGCCCCCATCTTGCCCTAATTCTGGACCCTACAATGTTCCCAGGCCCCAAAGTCATGACCTTTATGTTTATAGTGGCAGTGAGCCAATAATCAAATGAAAACATAGCACCAGTTGATGAGGACTGTATTTTTCTTGTGATATTAGAAAAAAAAAAATTCTTCTCTTGCCCAGGTCTGATTTATATTCAGTACAACCTATTTCTTTTCTAGGCCTTAGCCTGTGGAGCTGAGCCTTTTGTTAACTTTCTTGGATATATTGAAGAACTTTTTAGTCATGTTCATCATTGCTTTCTCACCTTTAAGCATTCTACAACAATATGGATTTATGTGTAAAAACTTTTAGTTTTTGACATTTTGGAATTTTTCTCTCTTAAATCCTTGAAATAGTGTTTATTGTAGTTTTTCAGATATACTGCCTCTGATGGCCATACCATATATAACAGCCATTTTTCTGGTAAATTTTCCTTGAGATGTTAAGAAACCTGCATTCATTGGATCTAATCAATGAACACTTAGCATTCTCACAGCTATATGTCTAATTTAAATTTATTGATGATTATATTTTAATGACAGGAATGTCAAAGAAAATTAAAACATAGACTTGGTCTGGATTCCTATTTGCTCAAACCAGTGCAACGAATCACGAAATATCAGTTACTGTTGAAGGCAAGTACATTAAGCATTTGTTTATTTCTTTCTTTACTTCTTTGAATCAGGTGTGCCAAAGCCATTAAATTTATTTCTAAGAAACACTAGAAATAGGTAGACTCAATGACTGGGAAGCCTGCTTTTAGCAGTAGAATCAACGCAGTGTGCTTCTTTGGTTCCCTGTGGCTGTGCAAGTGCTGGAGGCATAGGTATAAAGCTGAGATTATCTTGTGTCTTTTTAGCTAATTATCCAAACAAGTTACATTGACGTATGTATAACATTTACTGCAGAACTTTTACTATTGTTAAGAAGAACTAAACAAATATATATCTCTTATAGAGTGGAGACTGTATTTCATGTGGGCCTTCTCAATGGAAAGTGAATATGGTATACCCTTCATGTAATGTAGAAATGTCGCGTTACATATGAATACAACATGGCTCGCTTTAAAATGTATTTTCACAATGTTCTATGGTATATGCATAATTAATAAAACAAATTGTTGTAAGTAGAGGACCAAAAAAATGTGTAATTGCTTTAAAAACTAACCTCTAGTGTGTCTTAATAGCTATTATTCGTCGGCTCAAAAACATTGAATGCCCTTTGCTTTATACTATTTAGTCAGTATTCCATTTCTTCTCCAATTTTGACATGGTTATTAAATATAGTATTAATGTGACAAATAGCATATGAAAGAAGCTACTCAAAAAAGTGACATCTTTGGCTTCTTCCTTGAAAGCTTGTTGGCCAAAATTATATTCAATTTTTTACAGCTCTTAATATATGCCTAATATTAAGTTTAATTCTTGACTTCTAATTAATAGGAGCTATTAAAATATAGCAAGGGCTGCGAAGGATTTGAAAAATTAAAGGAGGCACTTGACACGGTGCTGGATTTACTGAAATCAGTTAATGACTCTATGCATCAGGCTGCAATAAATGGCTATATTGTAAGTACATTTTAATGATTGTTGCAGTTTCAGGGGGAAAGCATGTTCATATTCCTTTCTTCTTTTCCTAGAATCAATTGAGAAATAAGAAGTGAGAGGCAGACAAACGGAGATCCAAATGTTAACATTATTACTGATAATTTCAGGTGGAGAATTGGCTTCAGATCACTAGCCAAATGGATGTGTGACATTCCCCTTGTCCTCAACAGCCTACCCCTAAGTCCAGACCTCAGGAGATCCTGCTCGAAGGAATGTTTGGGTCTTCTAAGGAGACATACTGTCCCAGAATTGCCCCTTGCCCTAGTCTAGGATAGATATGGAAGAAAAATACTAAATCTTTAGAGTTAGCTCCACTCAGTGGGGAAACTTGAGCTGGTGGATATCATTCACCAATCAGGATTAAGGAAGAGATGGGGAGTTACCCTATCTAAACTACTTACCTCTACATGGAGACATGAAGCCAGGAAAAAGGAGGTTTCTTAGATATCCCACTCCCTCAGTAATTGCATGACTATGTGACACGTGCCATGTTTCGATGTAAAAAGCTATGATGAAATTTTAAAGACTATACAAATTATGCTTCAGGATTTTAGTAGTTCAAGCCAACACTGTAATGTTGACACCAGGAATGCGAATGTCGCTCTGCCTTGTGCTAATGAGTTTTGATTTTCCATTCTAGGGAAACTTAAATGAGCTGGGCAAGATGATAACACAGGGTGCATTCAGTGTTTGGATTGGACACAAAAAAGGTGCTACAAAAATGAAGGATTTTGCTCGATTCAAACCAATGCAGCGGCACCTTTTCTTGTATGAAAAAGCCATTGTTTTTTGTAAAAGGCGTGTTGAAAATGGAGAAGGCGCCAGTAGATACCCATCATACAGTTTTAAGCACTGTTTAAAAGTAAGACAATTCGAATTGTATAATGTAATATTATTTCACACGTATATTCAATTTTGTGTACTTCTTCGGTTCAAATGAGTGGGTTTTATACTTTAGTGGCACATCCATTTGTTTAAACAAAATCTTTTTTAACTGAGGTGTAATGTACATATAACATATGAGTTGCAGCTATACAGCATAATGATTCGATATTTGTATATATTGTGAAATGATCACCACAGTAAGTCTAGTTTAGTTAACATCCATCACTACACAGTTAAAATTTTTTACTTGTGATGAGAACTTTTAAGGCCTACTGTCTTAGTAACTTTCAATTATACAACACAGTATTATTAATACTAGGCATCATGCCATCGTTGCACCTCCAGGACTTAGTGGTTTTGTGCCCTTTGACCCCCTTTACCTGTCTTGCCCACTCCCACCTATGAAATCTTAAGTAGAAGTCAGGTACAGCAGAACTTCTCTGCCTGAAACAAGTGAGGAAGAGCAGAGCTTTGCTTCCTCCCTAGTGCCCTGCAGAGCATAGTTTGAAATAAGTAACCTAGGTTCCCTCATGAGCATTCTTACCAGGAAGAGTTCTTGGTCTTGGTTACCTTTTATTGTGTAGGAGAGACAAGGAGGAAAGAATTCCTTCCTTTTCCTCGGTGTAATGTAAGAATTGATATATGATTAATAGCACACCCGCATCTTCCTTTTCGTATCATTCCTCCAGTCCCCAACTTCTCCCTTCCTGGGTGTTCAAAGACACCTACAGCTGAATCCCGTTCACACCTGTCCTGTCCTATCCCTTGAGATTACTTTATTCTCTCCTATAACCCAAACTACCATTCTGTTCTAATATTAGTTTGGTATCAAAATGAGAGCAGTATTGTTTGAAGAAGTCACTGGCAACCCAGTGATACTACCAGCTGGTTTCGACATTTAACAAGCGGTACTTCCAATTTGCATGAGTCTATAATTGGCGATTTTGATTCTTTTTACAACTAATGAATTTTATCTTTCAAGTTTTAAGTTGTAAAGGCAATATAGCATTTGTTGTAGGAAAAAATTGGAAAACTGAGAAAATTGTTACCCTTGATTCCCCAACCACTATCACTTTAGTCATTTTTTATGAGCATGTTCTTTCGTAGTTGTCATCACCAGTATATTTGAGAATTGATGAAATTTTCAGCAGCAGCAGTAAAGAGGACAGGCAGAGTGTCCTCAGATAGGCCTGAGGTATTTCTGCTAGGAGGCTACTAGCGGGCTCTGCTTTTGTTTCTTCCCAGAGGGTCAACAGTTCCATGCTGTTCTTAACAAAGTTTCAGACCAGGGTTAGGTCTCCTACTTCTTCCTACTCTCCACTTTCCCTGCTTCACTTCTGAACCCACAGCAGTGTCACAACTTCTTTAAAATTATTACTGTTTTCATAACAAATGCCTTGTTGCTCCTTTGATATTAGCAACCTATCTCCAAGCCCCCCAAATCTCCAAGGATCTTTTATGTCTCTAATAAACATTAGTTGAGAACCAAAAATCTGTAACCGATCTCGGACAGGGTTCAGATCTGTTTGACCCAAATCCGTTTATTTGGTTCACTTTTTATTTGTAGAGTGACCAAGTTACCACTTAAAGTATTATTTCTGGCCTATATTGATTTTTCATTTTACTTTTAATTTGCCAAAATGATGGACACACCAACAGAATATTTCTTGAGAACATTAGAATAAAGAGGTACTGGTATAAAGTAACGAAGTCATGAGAATTCAAACTTTAGTGGTCACTGTGGAAACAGAAGATGGGATAGATACAAGAAACATTTCAATGGAAGGTAGACAGTTGGGCTTGTTTACTGACTAGATACAGGAAATAAATAATACCTGACGTATGAAGGAAAAAAATAAGGCTGATTTTTCTTTAGTTCCCCAATAATTCCTACTATTTTTAATAAAACAGATTAGTCATATCTGCAAGGATTTAAATCAGGATTATAGAAAATTGGTGATGCCACTGACAGAGAAAGATGGAAGATGGGCTATTTCTGAAGCCTTACTATGCTTACTTCTTCCTTACCTATCATACATAGGATTCTAGAATTTAACTGCTGGTGTTACTAGTTGGTGTTTAGGTAATAATTTGGTTTACTCGTTTCAATGCAGATGCTCTCTATGGCTGAACAGCTTCTCTCCCACTATCAATGGACTGTTGCCTTGGCTTCATATCAAGCTGCAATTCCATAGCCTGATGATGTACTTTCTAATGATTGTGTGCTAGGTTTTAATTCAGCCACTTCTATGCAAAGGAAAGTCCCTAAGATTAGTCTCTAAAGGTCCCTACGGATAGTCAAATGGACAGATTTGACTTCTTCAGAGTCTTTAGTTCATGTCATCTATTATTGTCATCTATTTTTATTTAACAAACGTACGCATAGTGCTTACTATGTGCTAAGAACTATTCTGACTGTTTACCAATATTGTTAACTCATTTAATCCACATAGCATTTTATATGAAGTAACCCATTCCCATTTTGAGGATGGAAAAGCTAGGTTCTGGAGAGGTGAGTAATTTGCTCAAGAGCAAATAGCTAGTAGGTGATGCAGTGCAGCTTCAGACCCAGGCAGATGGCTCCAGAATCTATGCTCTCAATCACTGCACCATGCTGAGAGGCCTTGTTCTCGTTTGTTCTTTCTTTCATTTCTTCATTCATTCCCTTTTTTCCCTATTCTCTGCACTTATCTTCTCTCTACCTCTGTAGCAACCATTCTTTCGTTTTTTCACATGTGGTTTTAATTTATATAAATTATATTCTGTTATGATTCTCATTTTCTTTCTTTTTTTGATGTCAAACTATTTTCAAGATTCAGCCATGTTATTGTTTATACCCAGTATCTCGCTTCTAATGCTTCATAGCATTTAAGCCTAGCTACATTTTTTTGTTAATGTGATTCAAGATCAATTTGTTAATAATACTAACCCAAGAAATAACTAAACTCTATCCCAGAGACATAATTAAAAGTCTTAAGATTGGTAGTTATTGGTTATAATCCCAGAGTTCTTGACCCACTGGGTGATGTTTAACAAGGTAGTTAACATCTTCACACTTCCCTCATGACAGAAAATTAGGTTGAAATTTGGGGCCATGAACACTTGACACAGCAAGATAAAATGCTTTATAATAAAAGAAATATATATTCATAGCTATCAGGAATCATCAATGAACATATGAAGGGTAAGGGTCTAACTGTAGAATCAGCTTCATTTTATTATGTATATTATTTATTGTATATTATATAATTATATAGTTACACATTTAACTCTTCCTCTAGGATCTAAAATTGAGTAAATGTTCATGATATAGTGAACATTTAATAAGTAGTGTAACAACCTTTCAAACATTTATATTTTGTTATTGGAGAAAATATGTATAATTTACAGATGATTACAAATGGATTGTATACGAGTGGATCACATGTAATGAATTGTTTGGAACTGAAAAGATATTGTCTGATAGATATACTGGTTAGATTTCCAGGATAGCTTGAAAGAGCTCATTTAATCTATAATGATATTCTAGATGTATGCAATGAAAAATCACAAAAACTATTGCAGTTCAAATGAGGGAAAGTTTAGAAAGCAAGAAAGCAGACTCATACTTTAAAAAACTCATTGTATGACCCAGACACTTAATGCCTATTACTTAATTCTATATCAACTTTATGAAATAGGTAGTGTTCCCATTTTATAGTTGAGGAAAGCGAAGTTCAGAAAGATTAAGAAATCTGCACTAAGACACGCAACCAGTAAGTGGTAGGAATGAGGTTCCAACCCCAGCCTCTCGGATTCCAAAGCCCTTATGCGTTCCATCTTACCATGCTAGTAAGACAAAATCATGTATCAATTTATATAGAGATCAAATATTAGATTATTATTTATCTTTAATCCTGATATTGGAGCAAAAGGAGGTTAGAGTGGTTGAACAGGAATATAAAGATTTTGGGGGGCATTCTGAAAGTATCTTCTGACTACATTCAGGGTAGATGTCACAGGCTCTTTCATTTATATGTCACATTTCATTTCTAAGCATAATCCCTTTTCCTTGATATGGGGCTCTCACTACCACTTCTTTTAATGCTTATCAACTGTAATTAAGGTCTTTTAGGGGGCTCATAAATGGAATAGAGAGTGAGATATTTCTTTGGATAATTAATTAGGCGGGAATTGAAAGAAAAGAGAAGGCAGGAGGGGACTAAACGAGAATATGTGTACGAGGAAGTGAAATTGCTCAAAATAGAATTAACCGTGCCATTAGCACAGGATAAAAAAAAAAAATGGAAGAGATTGTGCTTTGCCCAATCACAAGAGAAGAAAAATTATGGTAAAGAAGGGATATTATATATAAAAGTTCCACTGGCTACAAGGAGATATCAGTCTCCCATGACAGATTATTTGTTTTCTAGAGAGGCCTAAGGATTGATGGAAATAGAGGCTGCCCTTGTGTACCTAGCTGGTTTTCCCTGCCCCGTAAATTGAATGTTTATAACATGCAGGCCTTCTATAGAGATAAGTAACAATTTGTAAAATCAACTTATCTGAGAAATGATTAATAAAAATAGTGAAATTAATTTCAGATGATCTTTTTCACTGATGTTTGGTTGCTTCTGTGTTTGACATAATAATTTGCTTTAAGAGTATACAGTTGTCTATGGCCATGCCACCCTGAACAAGTCTGATCCCGTCTGATCTCGGAAGCTAAGCAGGGTCGGGCCTGGTTAGTACTTGGATGGGAGACCACCAAGGAAGACCAGGTGCTGTAGGCGTAAAAAATAAAAAAAATAAGAGATTGTAAGCTGACAAGGTCCTTGCAATCTAT
>NW_006443567.1:2766547-2769749 GCF_000325575.1 Pteropus alecto
GTGCAGTTAAATAACAGAATTCAATCTTAGATGGAACACTTGGATGTTCAGATTTATAATCTTTGTTTCAATCACTAGAATGGAGCATACAATCTGTACCACAAAGTTCATAGTTCAGTGAAAACATTTAATTGCTCAGGTCTATGATAGAAATATCATTTCATATTCTTTAAATATGTGTATTTTGCCCAAGTGAGAAATTCTCTTTTGTTTAGAATATGATGAGGGTATTCTAAATGTAATGTAATTTCATATTCAAAATAAAATACTCATGAAAAATTCGACATATTTTGTAGATGGATGAAGTTGGAATCACTGAATATGTAAAAGGAGATAACCGCAAGTTTGAAATCTGGTATGCTGGGAAGGAAGTTTATATTATCCAGGTTGGTCATTTAAAAGTTATTCTAGAAAGCATAACGTGCATTAAGATACAAAAGTCTGAATTTGCAAACAAATAATTTTGGTCACATTACAAAAGTTCTCATTCTTTTCATGTAGTTCCCTTAAATATTATTTAGTTATTATTTATTGTGATGTAGTTAAACATTTTTTTCAGTAGCACATGTTTAACTTGAGATGTGCCTATGGTGCTTTCTAGGGCTTTTAAGTTTTCACAACTACATTAGGAGATTTATTAACCTTGGCCAGCACTTCTCTGCCCCCAGCAAGTTTCTGTAGTTCCAGATTTATATCGGTTTTGAGTTCCTCTTGTGCTTTGCATTCAGAGAATACCTGATTACGAGGCATGACGATGTGACAATTCAGATTTGATCATTGTTTCTAAAAACTGGTTAAAGCCCTGGCCAGATGTGCTATAAAGTCCAACCTGTTTAAAAGGAGGGGAGAGGAATGAGAACATTTCAAGAGGATTTTGTCATTTCAATGAGTATTTTTATCACAACTTGTGACAGGTGATTGTGCTGTTATCTGTTGAAAGTGCTCAGTGTTTTTTCATGGTTTTAATTCTGCACTAGGTGATTGCAATTCACACACAAAAAATGTTTTCTTGCTTTGATTAAGATATAAGACTTCTTGCTACTTTTTAACAAACTTATAAGTAATGGGAGGATATTTAAGGAAGCTTGCATGCTTTCATCAGTTATCAAGATTACTCTATAATAGATCATAAAATGTAAAACATTTATATTTTTAAAAGAACTCTCCTACAAAGAAAACACAAGTGAGATTATATTTCACATTTTCTGTGAGTGCAATTCAAAATGGTTTTGACTATTTTTTCATCTAATTTGATCACTAGTAACTTACTTGCTTCTTAGAAGTTTTACGAATCAAAATTTTAGTTTGAATATGGTGATTTAGGATTCATGTTCAGGTTCATGTTTGATGTACTTAATTACATTGGTTTTATTATAAAGTGTGCTTTTAAAAAGGAAACATGTTTCCTTCTCCCCCCTTTTTAAAATCTTTAGGCTCCAACTGTAGATGTGAAGATGACATGGTTAAAAGAAATAAGAAGTATTTTGCTGAAGCAACAAGAACTTATGACAAGTAAATTTTAAGCATGTATTCTTCAGAATAAGAAGTACAGTACTAGCTCATTGACTCAAGATTTTCTGATAATTTTTACAGGGAATGGGGCTGATATTTACTTTATACAATTCATAATGCCAGTGTTTGTTAAACTAATTAGTAGGAGATCAAGATTCATGGGGTTGTTTAAACTATTTTGGAGAATGAACTTTATACTAGGGAATGAACTCTAGTGCTTGAAAAGCAGTTGTGAAGTAATATAGGAAACTGTTAATTCTGAGTCCTTCCCATGAGGCAACTGCTTACAATCTCAAGTAGTCAGTGCTTGGTAACGTTGGGGTAGGGGTGGTTTTAGTAATAGATTTGAATTTCTTGAATAAAATATTAAATTGTTCAGTCTTTTTCCTTATTCCAAATTCAGACCGGCTTTCCCCATGGTTGTTTCAAGTCTGTGAAGGTTAGCTCTGGTGAGAGTGGGGTGTGTCTCCAATGTGAAAATCATTGGTCTTCAAGGAAGGAAGAAGTGCGGCTTCTGAATGATGCTTATACAAGCTTTCTTTTATTCCATAGTTAAAGAACAAGAGCGATATAATCAGTTAGCTCAACAGGATCAGAATTCTTCTCAGCGGAATGACGAGTAAGTGATTATACTTTAAGAACTGTCACTCCTGTGATCTTCTGTTTTCCCGATGTAACACAAAACAGTGTAATCAAAGCATCTCAGACAAAAACTATCCACCCTTTTAACAATAACTCATCAAATTCCATAAATACATCATTTTCTCAGTTCTATTCTTCTATTTGGAGACCGATAGTCTTTAATAGTTATACAGTTGTTTACGTTGATGTTAAAATGGAATGGGTAGTTTGTGCTAAACATAATTACAAATGCTTTATTCTCAGTATATCCTAGGGGGAGTTGGCATGTAGGCTAACCGTAAAAGTGGCTGTACTCATGACTTTCTCTTGCATGTATTTTTGGTCATCTTCGGTCTGATTGGAGAAAGAGTTTTAAGAGTGATAAAGGACTGGCAACCTCTACTGGGCCACAGCTTTGTGGTCCCTTGATGGAGACTACTTGCTGGTGACTTGGTCTTTCTTTCTACGTAGTTAGAGAGAAGGTATGGATCCCGGGAGGGAACTGTGCCTGGACACAACCATAAAGTCTTTGAGGAAGGTAGCAGTCTAAAAGAGAGCACTGATGATAGCGCTGGTTTAGAGATGAGGTCCTTGTATCTGGCCTCTAGGAATCCTAAAAAGTGTTGTTGCCATAGAACATTTGCAGATATGAAGAAAGAATCCTCATACTAATTCCAAAGCCTTGGCACCAAAGTTCACTATGCAGCATCTGCATGGGGTCAGGATCATTGAATGACTTCTTAAAAATACTCCTTTTCTCTTTGTTGTACATCATCTCTCAGAGGTAGCTAAAATCAGGTGCGAAGTGTGTTGGTTCATCTGGGGCTTTAGTAGAACCATTTCAAAGTCACAGTGGAAGTCTTTTTATCTTCCAAGGTTCACAATGCTCAAATCTTTGTCATATATTATGGAAATAAAATCCTTAGATTTCATGCAGTAATTGACTTTATAGTAGCGGATACAACTCAACAGTATTATTCATATTAAGGTTTCATCGTCATTTATATATACCTTACTTAATTCATTAAGGTTAAAAGTTCATAGAGCAGCAGGGATAGTATTTGTTGCT
>NW_006443567.1:2769780-2777189 GCF_000325575.1 Pteropus alecto
AACAATTCAATAAAATGTCATATGTATATCGCATTGTGTGTTCACCACCGAAAGGTAAATTTTTTCCTTCACCTTATATTTGACCCCCTTTACTCTTATCTACATCTTTTCCCCACTCTTTCTCTCTAATAACCACTAAACTGTTGTCTGAGTCTATGAGTTTTTGTTTGTCTTGTTTATTTGTTGCTTTCAGTTTTATATGTTGTTTATATTTTTTCCAATATTAAGTTATAGTTGACAAAGTTGTATATATTTAAAGAGCACAACTTGGTGATTTAATATACACATACACTGTGCAGTATTCACCACAGTCAAGCTAATTAACATATCCATCACCTGGCATTGTTATCCTTTTCTGTGTGTGTGGTGAGAACTCTTAAGATCTACCTCTTAGCAAATCTCAAATATACAATATAAAATACTATGAAGATTTTAAACACTATACCTGCCTTGGGTAAAGAGAGAGTAATTTTTTTCCCGTACATATTAAAGAGAGATCCTGCTGGCTCAAATCCTAATATTTAAGCTTTTGTATTTTATGAACTGTTGTCACACAGACTTAAATAATGGGGAAGTCAGCTCTGTTTGAATGGATTCTCAGAGAATGTTCTTAATACATGGTGTCAGTGGAAGAAATACCATTTTTAATTTCTCATTACTCTTAGACTATACAAAAGCTCACTTATTTTTATGTATGTACATATTTACTATTTCAGAATACATCAGGGAGCTTTTATAGTCCCCGAGGAAACTGAATCGGTGCACACCAGCAATGTGGTAGAGGTCGGTGAGGCAATCGCGTCAGCTCAGGCAGGAGCAACTGCAGGTATGTGTCATGGTCATCCGAAGTTAAGATTCATGGCTATGTAAATTATTTTCTCCCATTGTTAATTTTGAAAAGTTACCCATCTATTATCCGTGTATAAAGAAAACAAAATTAACCCATTTTTATAAGGCTCATGTGTCTTGCACATGTAAGACACTGGTGGGCACTGCAGAGCAGTGGTTGTCAAAGTGCATTCCCTGGACCAGTAGCCTCCGCATCACCTGGGAACTTGTAAGGAAGGTAAAATCTCTGGCTCCGCCCTGGACCTTCTGAATCAGAAACTGTGGGAATGAGACCCAGCCAGTTGTGATTTAATAAGTTCTCCATGTGAGTCTTTCTGATGCATTTTCAAGTTTGGGAACCCCTGCTACACAGGATACAGAGTTGAATAAAACACAGATACTTGGCTTTGAGGAATGCACACTTCATTCACTATAGGTTTAATTAATAGAAAAGAATCATTTCCAACTAGAATGGTTTTTTAGTGCAAATTGTGTCACTCAAGCTGATTTCAAACAGTTTGTTTCATTCAACAAATATAAATTCCTTGCCTGTGTGCCAGGAATTGTGTAAAGCTCTGGGCATACAGTCTAATTAAGATAGACTCAGCTGCCATTCTCACAAAGCTATAAGGATAGAAAGATAATTCAGGAAGCAATTTTACTGTGGCCCCCAGAGCAGTCAAGAGGGAGCATAGTACCAATGCCTTTATCTGACAAATGAGGAAACCAAGTCAAAGAAAGTTGACAGATTTTTCCAAGGTCACATGAATAGTTTAGTGTTTAGTATGGCCAAATTGAGATTCTGTTCATTCTCTGCCCTACAGTGGATTGCTTAATTTGTATCAGTTCAATATATTTTATTAATTAAGCACCTCTTACTTGAAAGGCTCTTATGAGACATACAGTGTATAACACATGGCCTTTGCCTAGTAAGGGAGCTAAGACAAGTCGAAAATAATAATATTACTAGATAGAATGTTATAAGTGCTAGCCGAATGGACCAATAAAATGCCATAGAAAAAGTTTTTAGAAGAGATCATTTTCTGTAAGAAGGAGTAAATATTCCCTGGAATGTTATTTAACTTCTTATTATTTTTAGTAACTCTCCCACCAACCCCAACTTGAAACTATCTTAAAAAGTTAAAGAAGTATATGACATTCCGGCCCCTTTCTAAAATATCAACAATTCTAAAATAGTACCATCTAATTGGAGGTTTTATTATAGTAAGTTATTATTCTTGGACCACTGAAAGTTGTAGCCTTGATTACTCCAGTTCATTTTACTTCTCTCCTTGTGGTAGACTAGCACCATTAAGTAACTGCTACCCTCCATGTTTTTCTTATAGTTTGGACTGAAAGGACTGTGGAATGGTCAAACAACTATTTCTACTCTTCCTGTGTTAACAATGAAGAAGAAGAAAGACCCCCAATGGTTAGTAATAGCATATTAAAATAGATGAATAGAAACTCTTGAGGCAATTTTACTGATAAAATAGATGAAGTATGGAGGGACAATCTTTTGTCAGTATCCTTGAAGTCATTAGGTGTATTCCATGGCCAAAAGATTTGAAACTTATTATGAACATTCAGTAAGCATTTCTTTCTGTAAGTAAAACTTATTTGAGCTATACATGGAGTTTTTTTCCTGAAGTTGATGAGATGAATAGCTAGTCATTCCAAGTCTCTATACATTGACCAGTTTTATCTTTAATTCAGCTCTACCACTGTGTTTTCAATTGAGGCATGTTGAGATAAAATCAAAGAATAAAGGAGGGTCAAATACACTTTAACAAGTTTAGGTTCCAGATTGGAAACTATAGGCAATGAACATTATACATTAAAAACTCTTTAATAACATCTGGGAAATATATTTTAGTGGGCTATCAAAAAAATGTGCTAACGATACCAAATCTCAGCATATTAGAGCAAGGGGTCATCCCATAAAACTAAAAGAGGTTGCTTTATAAGTGTTTTATAGAAGAAATCATTTGCAATGTTGTTAAGGTCTTAGGGGGTTATTAGAGGGGAGTGAGGACTGTTGAAGATGTATGTATCTCCAATTTTCTGAAGTCATCAGATCAGCTTGGATGGTGGGAATGATGCTTTGTAGTGGACTGCTCCTTTGTGCCTTTCAGAGGAACAAAATTGATTTGGCAGTTCTAATATTGGGGTGAGGAAATCATGGCATGGATAACCACAAAGCTGCAGAGAATCAACTCGAATGCTTTCTTTAAGAAAGTAACAGAATGTTCTTTCTATTAATAATACATAAACATAGTTATAGGGAAGTTTATAGTTTACAATATGATTTTACATTTAACATTCATAGTGTTAGTGAGAGGAAAGGTAGGCTTTATTATCTTCAATTGACAGAGGAGGAAACTGAGGCTCAGAACAGGTACGAGGTTTATCCAGAGGTAGTTGTCTAGACTGGCAATGCTCAAACATTTAAAGCAGGAACCCTCAATGTTATTAAAAATTCTCGAGAATTACAAAGAGCTCTCATTTGCATCTATTGATATTTACCATATTCTAAATTAAAACTGAGGAATATAAAAACTATTCATGCTTTTAAAATATTAATTAACCCATTATATTCATATAAATAACATTTTTATTATAATTTACATTTTCAAAACAAAACATTTAGTGGGAAATGTGGCATTTTACATATTTTTGCAAGTCTCTTTAACCTGCTGTTGCATTCAGTCTTTCGTGCTATAACACATCAGGCAGCCTCTAGAAAATACCACTCCATACTTGTGAGAGGATGAGAGCGAAAAGGTCTGTGTCGTCATGCAGGTTTGACCTTGCAGACCTTTGGAAGGGTGTCAGAAACCTCCAAATGTCTGCTTCCCAAACTATGAGAATTGCCGATTTAGATTAATAATAAAAATAACTTCCATGTCCTTAATTAATATAGTCTGAGGGTAATAGTTGTTCAAGTGTGCGTGAAAAGTCAGGGGAAGCCAATTTGGATTCAAACATTTGCTGTAGATGCTCTATGAGGGGATTATCAAGAACTGACAGAAACTTCAGTAAGCATTTTCCCAACTATGGGGTCAGAAAATAAAGCAAATATGCAAAACTGATTAATGCTTTAATCATAGAGGATGGGAATATAGAAAAACCTATTAGTTTTCTTCTCCCAATAATTCACTGAGGTGTACTACTAAGGAAAATATACAAAAGAACAAATCAGAACATACCAAAAAAAAAAAGAAAGAAAGAACCCCGTCCCCCCAAAAAAGAAAAACAAGTTGCAATGAATTGCTCATTTAGCCTCACTTTACCAATCAAAAAGTCAGAAATAATGGGTGCTGCTTCCCTCATAGAGGCCCGTGTCGGAGATGGCTCTTCTATTTTGATGAAGCTACTGTGTTAAATGGCGAGTTGCTCTCTCCTGCCTGCTCCTCAGCCCATTCGATAAAAGTACTGCTCAAAGACGCTCAGCCCAAGTGATGCGGATATCGTTTTTAGCTTAATTCCTTTGGATGTGCAAAGAATCAACATCACATATTATTTTTTTTCTTTCATTAATTTTTTTTAATTATGGTACTCTTTGAAATTATGTATTCAATGTATAAGATATTATACTGGAAAAATTCTCATCTCTGAATACTTTTGGAAATGAAATTTATGATTTTTTTCCATCTACTTTGTAACCAAATGCAATCAGTGTGCCTTGGATTATTTAGCTTATTAATGAATCAAATTAAAATTTTAGCTGCAAAAAGATTAAGGCCAAGTAAAGCACAACATTATGATTTATCTGCTTTTATTGGACCCAAAGTTTTTGTGCCCATTATTTTTACTGGTGCAAAACAGTAGAAAGCCTAGAAATCCTTTTGAGGGTATTAGTAAATCTTTGTTCAGGGCCATTGCTTTTTGTATGCACCAAGATAAATTTTTCATGAGAGTAGTTTACAAATAATGGTATTTAAAAATTATTTTCATGTTTGTTTTTTTTCTGGATTTATGCTTACAATTCAATTAGTTGTGCTCTGTTATTTTCTGTGTACTTCATGCTGTAATTCTCTTTTTGCAAATAAAAATGAGTTCTTCAGGTAAAATAAATACACGTTCTGCTTTTTTCCCCATCACAAACTGTTTCATGTTTATTTTGTTCCTTCAAAGCTGCTGCAGCTACCACATTTACCATTGAAGTAACATGTGACTTCTTTATATCTCACAGCGTGCAGTTGTGTAAGTACTTTTGCAATCAAGTCTATAATGTAATTTTTCAAAACAGCCTTGTAGTGTCCAGGCAAATATAAAGTCCTATCAGATTGCAGGAAGAGAGGCTCAGAAGACCTCCTGATTAGAAATGGAGATGTCATTCAGCTTCTCCATGAGGATGCTGAGGGTCAATGGTAGGTGCGTTCTCCATGCCTGTGATGACCACCCGGGGCACATGGATATCTAATCAAATGTTCTGCTTTACTTGAATCTTTGTTATACAGTCTCCAGAAGCAGAAATATCACATTTATCAGCGTTTCATTTTCGTTGCTTCAGCTATGCCTGTATAGCTCACTGAAAGGAATGTTAACCTTTGGTGAGTGAAAAATGCTCTTTTGTGGCTTACCTTTGATGTTTCAGCTGATACATCTGGCTTTGTAATGGCTACAGATCATATGACATGTGGTAATTTAAGTCATTCATTAAATCATCACATCTTTAATGAATGCCTACTATGTGCTGGAGACCATGCTTTGCTCCTGGACAACACAACCACCCTCCTCTTTATCATTTCAAATACTGACTTTTTAGCCTTATTCGATCCATATATGTTTGACTTCACATAGCACCAATTGCAAAGATGGTTTTGCCAAATACACTGTTAAATCCTAGAGAACCCAGAGCAGGAAGGGAATATTGTTTGGAAGAGGAATGAATGAAGCTTTCATAAATCTTGGAAATTTTATATGAAATAATTCTGTCTTCATTATGTCAATAACTTTAACTTAAACGCTGTGAATTCTGACCATAAAGGTGGAAGCGAATACACATGAGGGTGAAAATCAATGACATAGCATTAAAATAATAACCATTTTTGATAGTAACCTAAGTCCTTTGTAGGTTTTGCAGAGGACTCAAAAACAGTCTCATGATCTTTGAATACATGCAATAGCTTTGTAAAAATTTGAGCTGCAATTTAGTCTTTGATTTTTATTAGCTTATATTACCATTGTTGGCTACTAATTCATTTATTATTTAGGTTGATGAAAAATCTAAACAGAAGAAAAGAAGGCCTCATTCCAGGGAACAGTTTGCAGATTTTAATCGGTGACTGTAGGTTTTGGAATGCCAAAATTACAGGTATAATATGAACAGACTGTACACTACTTGTTTAAAGGCTAAAATTTTTAAAACTTGCCGTTGGCATAGGATAAGAACCTCTTTGCACTTAGAAATGAAGCTGCAAGCCTATTATGTTAGTTAGGATTTAATTTTTTCCTTTAATGATTTTAAATTAATGACTAAAGATTTTTTTAACATGTTAAACTTTCTTCTACAAGATTAATAGGTTTGAAAGGGAGCTTCAGATACTGTCGTGTCTTATAAGAAGAGATCCTTCAGAACTAAATATTGATGATAGGCTTTTAAGGTACCTTACTATCCAAGAATGCTCTACCAGTATGTTTTTACTCAGTTCACAGAATATGTTATTTTCTTATGATAGTTCCTGCTACACACACACACACATGCACGCACGCACACACACACACTTCCTTCTTTGTGTCTGTGCCCAAGACTTAATGTGGGAAGGTAATCTGAAGCCACGAGAATTACCCTTATGTTCCTTTCTATTAACACAACCCTTCATATATAAAATTTCTGTATACAAACCAGTATTGTCGCTTTTCGCCCTAAGCAATACTGAGCTATCTATAAAAAGGCAGCACAAAAAAAGAAACCAGACTTGTTTGTGAATAAGATTATTATATATACATATTTTCTTTGAATTTCTAGTTTTAGACTTGTATTTAAATTCCAGGGAATGGTATACTATGTTTAGCTGAATCTCATAGACTGGGAGTAACTTATTTGGTTTTAATTTTATTTATGACATGAAACAAAAATCTAAAGGTGATAAGGCTCAACATAAATATCAGGTCATTTGGCAATGCCACAAATGGAGTCATTTCTTGTTTGTTTGGTTTTTTGGCACCCTAAATCTGAGTCACTTTTCAAAGATTTTCTGTACTAATTGTTGAATTATTTAGATAATTATTGGAGTTACTGAATTATTTAGATAATTAGTAATCAGAAGACTAAGATATACCAACAATCTAAACTAATTGACATTTATTTAAAATCTACAACCAACAACTGCAGAATATGCCATTATTTTTAAGTATACATGGAACATTCACTAAGGTTGATCATATGCTATGTCATGAAATAAGTCAATAAATTTCAGAATTTTGGAATCACATAAAGCCTCATAAGGTATTATATTAGAAATCAATAATCCCTAAATATTTGGATGGTAAATGGTGTATGTCTAAACAGCACACGAGACAAAGAAGAAAGCACAAGAGACATTAGAATTATTTCAAGTTGGATGAAAATGAAA
>NW_006443567.1:2777264-2791329 GCF_000325575.1 Pteropus alecto
TTTAAATACTTATTACGCAATTAAAAGTCAGTGTAATTCACCATATTAACATAATGGAGAGCAAAATTATGTGATCATTTCAATAGATGCAGAAAAGTACTTGACAAAATCCAAACTCATTTATGATAGAAACGCTCTAAAAACTTATATTCACTCAAAAATACGTATGCAAATTTTTATTCTTAATAGCCAAAATCCAGAAACAATCCAAATGTTCTTTAATGAGTGGAATGATTAAAAAACTACCATGGAATGTTAGCAATAAAAAAAGGCATAAATTATTGGTATTCTACAACAACCTGGATGAAGCCCCCAAAAAATTTGTGTGAAAAAAAAAAAAAAAAAAAAAAAAAAAAATGCAATCTCAAAAGATTATATTTCATTAATCTATAATATAATATTCTTAAAATAACAAAATTAGGGAAATAGAAAACAGATTAGTAGTTTCTAGGGTTTAAGAAGGGGTGGAACAGAGGGAAGTGTGTGTGTGCTATACAAGGGCAACATGAGGGATCTCTTAGGTGATAAAAATATTCTGTATCTTGACTGTATCAATGCCAATATCCTGGCATTGATATTGTACTATGGTTTTGTTATATTTGTCATTGGAGGAAACTAGGTAAAGAGTAGATGGTATCACTCTGGTACCATTTCTTAAAAATCTATGTGAATCTATAATTATCTCACAATAAAAGTTTTAACTTAAAAAAATGTTTGTTGAATATCCAAGACATGGAAACAACATAATTCCTTCCATGGATGATTGGATAAAGAAGATGTGGTCCATACATATGATGGACTACTACTCAACCATAAAAAAGATAAAATACTGCAATTTGTCATATAATGGATGGATCGTGAGAGTATTATGCTAAGTGAAATAAGTCAGATGGAAAAAAAACTCAGTACTGTATAATTTTATTCTTTTGTGGAATATAAAACAAACAAAAAAAACAACAAACGAACAAACAAAACAAGCTTATAGTTAGAGACAACAGAATGATGGTTACAATAGGGGAGGAGAATTGCAGGGAGGACGAAAAAGGTAAAGAAGGTAAAATACATGCAAATAGGTGGAGACTAAACTTCGAGTAGTAAGCACACAATAGAGAATACAGATGTCATATTATATAGATGTATACCTGAAACATACAATGTTATTATCAATCAGTGTTACTCCACTAAATTTAGTTTTTAAAGTTAAAAATAAAAAAAGAAACTCTCACCAAACTGGGAATAAAGGGAATTTGTTCAACCTGATAATGTATACTTATGAAAAAACACAGCTAACATACTTAATGGTGAAATATTGACAGTTTTTCCCTTAAGATTGGGAACAAGCCAAGGATATTTACTCTCGCCATTTCTATTCAACATTTATACTGGAAATCTTGGCCAATGCGCCATAACTCAAAGAGATGAAGAACAAAAAGATTAGAAAAGAAGAGACAACACTGTTGTGTGCTTAGCAGATCACTTGTATGTACAAAACTATTAAGAATCTATACACACAAATACTCCACTAGGAGTAATAAGTAAATTTTACAAGACCATAGTATACAAAGTCATTATATAAAATAAATTGTAATTCTATATCCTAGCAACAAAGAATTTAAAAAATGAAAATTCAGAAAACACCATTCACATTGGTAATATAGAACATAAAATAAGTAGAAATAAATCTAGCAACAGATATCGAAGGCTTCTATACTGACAACCATGAGTCATTGCTGAGATATGTTTAAGATGACCTAATAAAGGGGAAAATATACCACATTTAAGGATTGGAAATCTCAAAGTTGTTAAGAAAGTCCATTGTCCCCAAATTGACCTATAGAATTAATGTAATCAAAATCTCAGCAGGCCCTTTTGGAAAAAAAAAAAGTGAAGACATTTTAAAATGTATATGAGAAGGCAAAGAATCTAGAACAGAAGAATATCAAAAGGACAGCTTAAATACTTGATTTCAAGACCCTATAAGGCTATAGCAGTGAATATAGTCTGGTGTAGAAAAGTAGAGATTTCAGAAATTAGATCCACATATACATAATTAACATTCCATCAAGGTGCCAAGCCGACTGGGGAAAGGAAAGTTGTTTTAACAAGTCCTAGAGCAACTGGGTATCCATATGGAAGAAGAAATGAATCTCCATCCTTCCACCTCACTTTATACACAAAAAAGTAATTCGACTTGGATCATAGACCTAAACTTAAAAGCTAGAGTCATAAAGCTTCTAAAAGCAAGCATAGGACGATATCTTTATGAGTTTGAGTGGTTAACAATTTTTTTCTTATACAGGGCAGAAAAGGCACTAACCGGAAAAGAAGAGTATCAGACAAATGCAAAGAAACATTGCACATGCTGATTTGAGCACTTTGTAACATCAAAAGTTTATACCTGTTAGAACAAGATAAAATCTAAGATATTAACATTTTAAATACTTTTGAAAGCCAATTATGTAGTTGTAACAAATCACATTTTCCCCCAAATGAACTGATTCCATCTGTACATTATTATTAGTGTTAGAAATCATAGCACAGACAACATTTTTGGCCTTAAAAGTCACATGACTATTAACATTATTCTTCATTATTTTGTAGATGCTGCTCTGAGTAACACAAGGAAACTTTAAGTTCCCCTTGAATTAAAGGAGAATGAATAGACTTTTTTTTTTAAAATAAGATTTTCTTTAGAAGTGTGAACTAGATTATATTTCTTAAAAATGTTACAAATAAACAGCACATGAGTCAGGATGATCCTATGCTGCCCATGATATTCACAGTATTTCCTCAGGACTGAGGTGGACTTCACATTCACGGTTTGTCTCATTCTTGCAAGAAGCCATCTTCACACCTTCCATTCCCCTCAGGTGAAAATTGCAGTGTTATTTTGTTTGCAAGTAGGGTTTTTCATGGCATGCATCAGATTCCATCTGAAAAAAATGGAAATCAGTTCTTTTGAATATTTATAGATAATAAGCTTTACCTGTAATTCTGTTGGTAACTTTTCAGTAACAAAACAAAAACCCAAAGAGAGGTGAAAGCTAATCTGAGATTTTAAACCCACAGCCCTTTTTAGCTGATAGTTTGTTTCATTATTTAATTCTATTATTTATGTGACTATAATGCATAAAAGGGATATGTTCCGAAGGACCTCTTTTGCACTTTGGCATTTAGGGTTCTTTTAGTTTTAAAACGATCCAAAGCTAAAAATCCTGTAGTTAGAATGTGTTAAAGTTTACATTTTATGCATTGAAATTTAGCTATACTTGTCACAGCTTTAAATATTCACATTTGCACAAGAGGTGTTCCTGTAACAAAGCTATACTTTCCAGTGTCTTTACTTGCTTTTGAATTTTCTGGAAGAAAATCTGTTCTAGTAAAGGTTTACTTAAGTTACAGTATGTTTCTTCCTAGGGTTTTTCTTTGATAATACATACATAGATGTCTTTCTTTTAAGTACATGAACAGTGCGATCACTTGTTTTAAAGCACAGGGGCCAGTTGTTGTATGCAGTGTTGAGTTTATGCTGGGAGTATTTTGTATCATGGATCACCGAAGGCAGTGCTTTGAAATTGCTGCCTTTGGAATCATGGATTATGACTTTTATTATCAAGTTGACATATTAGGTGCATGTTTTTGTGATGAATGGATTTACAATTAGCTATATGATACATAAATATTTTATCTTTTAAATGGATTTGTGTATCAATTAAAATCATAGTTTATGCCAGTGGTATCATTCGATATAATGATTTGTATGACAAACCAGTTGTATTTTATTCTAAGGTACCTGCAAATTATAAATCTAATGTACAATTGCTAGAATTTATGATGGTTTATTTATAACTCACTCATGAAACTGTCCATATATTTGATAGTTCACTTAATGCTTCTGCAAAAATAACAACAAAATGAAATTAAAATTTGTTCTTTTTGTGTGCTAATCCTGTGGTTAAAAGAATTAGCAGATAACATTTTTGAATAATGATGCCCTTATGCACCAAATTTTAATTTCATGGTATTAAACTAGGGATTTTAATAATTTAAGACAATACTGAATTTGATAGATTCAAACATATATAGTCTTTTAATGTTTAATTACTGTACAATGAATGCTATATTTGTATATGTAACTGCACTGTATTCATTTTATTGGGCTCTAAATGTGTATTACTATAAAACATAGCAGCAATTTCCCTTTAAGTCTTTAAATTTTAATTACATTGTAAATGTACTTACAATGTAAAATGTACTTGTGTTAATTCCACATTAAAAATATCCAACATTAAATTCACTAATATATTTTTTCAGCTTAGTATAGTAATTTCAATTATAGATGGAAAACTCCTTTCCTCTTGTTTATTGGTGATACGCCAAAGGCACTATGAGTATTTTGAGTTAAATGTTTATACTCAGCCTTAATTCATGATTTCTCTGAGACAAAGACACAAGAGACAGAGATAGATCTAACTAGGGTAAAATGTTCTGCTCGAAAAGTTTCTTCACCTAAATCTGTGATTTCTGGGGTTAGATAGCCATGTTTAAGAGTGGATATTTCCACGCACCGAAAAAATCTGCTTCCATATAATGGAGCCCAAGGAAACCTGGAAAGCATCTAGATATCTGCAGTTGTTTTCTGAACAGTTGCTTGCAAAAGGCTCTTAGTTAGGTTTGCCAGATTTAATGATTTCTTCCACAGCTCATTAGGGTTCTAGAATTGTATCTTAATATAGATGGGAGACAAAACCTAGCAAATTGGTTTGATCGAATCTTCCATTTAAAAGAAAACAGATTGTTTCAGCTGTCTTAATGAGCATCCCATCAGAAGATCAACTATTTCTGGTCTTCAAATTTACATTGAGTTCTTTTGAGGACGCACCATTAGTGAACTAGTTAATAAGTTAATCCATCTCCAAAAGACTCCTTGAAAATTAAAATGTGTATTCAAGTTTTTGTTCCTGTGTTGGCTGCGGAGTAAACATTACTGTCGACATTTCCAAAATCGTGTGTGCATCTCTCAATGTGGAATATATAGTTGTCATCAAAATCACCCTGACATCTGTCAAGAAGAGAGAAAATTTCAGAGTATATTTTTAAAAGTGTAAGGGAGTATAAGAAATGCTCCACTCGAAGAGAAATTAGGTCAGTGATTTTGTTTTGGGTTTAGTCAGAAATCAATCCAGTTTCACAGTTTCTCTGAGAAAAATCCTTATTATTAGTAGGCAATAGACCACAGGAATCTGCTTCCCATAGAGGCAGTAGACTAGAGTGCTTAATGAATCAAGTCTCAAGCAGTTAATTGTCAAAACAAGTCATTTTTATTACATTTCAGTATACTTCTCTACATTGATTTGGAATGGTCAGTTTGAAGTTGATCTTACAGGGCCTGCCCAAGGATAGCGAAATGCTTAGGAATAAAGCAGTGTTAAAGACAAAACCTAAACTCTTTGTATTCAAAAGCAAATTAATAAAATCGACAATGGGAGCTTTTTAAAAACGTAATTCTTTTTTAGTTCAAAATTTATTTTCTGTATTAAAGATTATGATATATTCAAGTCTTAAGATTTTTTCTTACAATTGGCGAGGGCCTACCTAATATTTGTTGATCACTTCATTTTCATATGTACTAATTAGCACTTTAAATTCTGAAGAGAGAGTTTCAGCGCATATCCACCAAATAGGGCTAATAATGTGTATTGACAACAGCCAGAGAAGTTGGACTTTGTGAGGATGCGTTCCTTAAGCTACATGACATTTTCCTTAAACCCAAACCAAAAGAACATGTAAACCGTTTCGAAGATACATTTTGACTAACTATTTGTGGGATAGATTCACTGACTCAATTACTGTGAAGATGACCAACCAAATACAACAAGGCTGGAGAAGAAATTAAAATTTCATAATGCAACAGGAGAGGAAGTCAAAGACTTGGAGCATAAGAAGAACTGGATGTGCCGAGAATTTTCTTAGTTAATAGTTTTAATCTCATTTTGATAGTGAATGCCCTCTTTTCCATGGCAAGCTATGAGAAATCAAATGAAGACAAATGTTATTAACTAAGTGGACTCTAACTTTTCAACCATAATAAAAATGCTTATAAAGGAAAAATCAGAGTGGAAATTTTGGAATTTAATATTAGAAGCTAATATGACCTCTTTACTGACACTGGGGACACAAGACTATACCTGTACATTTGCAACTAGTTTTAAAACCCTTGAATTCAATGCAAAGCAGGCATTTTACATATGAGTATTAGTAGCTTAAAAACCTGCCCATATTTCTAAAAACACTGGGCGTTAGGAAGGATGTGAAGCTACTGGGAGCATGAATTTGCACAACCCTTTTGTGAGCAATTTGCTAATACCAAGTGAAGTTGGAGTCAATACTATATGGCTTAGCAATTCCACTTCTAAATATCTACCCCAGAGAAACATGTGCTCAAGGAGACAGATGTTAATAGCAGAATTGTTTGGAAGAATGAAACATTTGGAGACTATATGAATGATCATGAACAGAAGAATAGGTAACTAGATTATGGAATATCATACAATCAAATACTATATAGAAGTTAAAATGAATGATCTAGACTATACATGTCAATATCAATGAATCTCAAAAAACATTGCAGGATAGATACAATATCCTCACATTTGTAATAAGTTTTAAGATATGCAAAACAACAAGTATACTTTTTAATGGCTAATTTAAAGTAAAAGTATATGGATATGCTAGATAGTGGTTAACCTCTGAAGATGGGCGGGGAAAGAGAAAGAATGGATGAATGTTGATACTTGGAAGTTCCTGATATTATTCTCGGTGCATTTTTATATGTCTGAAACATTTCACACTAAAAAAATTCTCTCACTTTAATTCGGTATTGGAAAAGTGGGATATAATGCCTTGCCCTATGATAATTGAAATGTAGTGAAACCTTGTGCCAAACTTACCTTCCATACATCGCTGTGGGAATTTTCTTTTTTATCTTACATGCTGGCTGAAAATAACTGTTAAGAACTCTTTTCCACAGTTTATAAATATCTTACAAATTACTGTGAACTAACAGATCAGTAGAAAACTACCATAGCATAAACTTTCATTGACTTGACAATATATGAATGTGTTACGTAGGGGAAATATTTGCACTTCAGAAATGCCATGTTTTATTTTACAGCATAAAATAACCACCTGTTGCCAACTGAGAACAACTTTAAAGGTCTGATTTTCAATATTTCTAACTCATGAGCATTTAGCTTCCTTAACTTTACATTTTAATTTAGTGTATTTAGTGCTCACTCATAACAGTAATTGAGTAGCAGGACTGTAAAAATGATGACGTTTTAGTCAAATAATGAGGTTATGCCCATTGGTATGTTGGTAAATGTTAAACAACTGGATCTCTTAAAAACATGTATTTGTACTATGTGTCATTATCTATGTTGTAAATATCCCTACCATGGTGGATTTCAAGCTACCGACTGAAGTCTCTGAACTGGGAGTTGGAAAGAGATATGCAAATTTACATTTTCTAAACTAAAGAAGCAAAGATTCTGATCTTAAGCATGATCATCTAGGACTAGAAAAAGCATATGGAAGAGAATATGGACAGTAAAAAATGTGGGACATGTATTAGTAGAAATTAAATCCCTGTGGCCAAGAATGACAGTTCGATTCAGATATAAAACTTTGAAATCCAGATGAAAGCCAAGAGCTGACTCCAAAAAACAAGGTACGACAACAAAATATCTACCAAAATGAGGATATGAAGCATAGACGGGAGAAGTTAATACAACTTTGGAGAATAGAAACACAAAAGCAATAAATGTTAATAGTAGAGGAAAAGGCCAAGGCCAGAACGATAGTCTTCTAGGCTAATCTTATTACATTTCCTGGAAATTAATGACAATGCCTTTTTATGTCCTTGGAAATAAATGAATATAGGATGTCTCTATTTGTCTGTCTCCCTTCCTATGACATATTCAAGATGACTATCTCATTCCTACCTGAGATGACTGAGTTTTGCACTAATGTGGTCAATGATAGCTTTTTTTCTCCTGTTTCATTCATACATGTGTTCATTACCAAGCAGGCACTGAGGTTCTCAGACATTCGTTACATTCTTAATTTTGCTTTTTACTTTTAGAGCTCAGTTTTAATATCACGAAAATGCATGCTTGTTTTTGTAATATATTCCAAGAAGAAAATAGATTTTTACATATGCATCTTTACTAAAGCATGTAATGTGTAAATCATCAGACCCCTTTTTTCTTTATGAGGTCAGCACTTAAGCCACTTCACAGTTATTGATCTGCAGAAGCTATATACTACAACATTTCTAAAAGTTTAAGAGTGACATCATCCGGGAGAACTATGTTGGCACTTTTTACAGATTAAGATCTCATATTTAATACTGCAGTGAAGCAGCCTTTTGAAAGGAAGTCTTTGGAATCAGGAATATCCCTGTTCTTATTCTTGTTCCTATTCTTCTATCAACCAAGAAGGTAACTCTCCTACCAGTGTGAAATGGTCTGGCCAGGAGTTCAAAATACTACTGTCCTGTGAGAGTGTGGAGAAAAATTGGTCCTGTTCCAGAAGCCATTGTCTCTTTGTATGTATGACAAAGGGTCTGCCTGCTGTTCTTCCCCACTAATGCCTTTACCCATGCTAGAGGTTGAGATGAACTCTGGAAATCTCAAGGCAAGCCATAACCTTGAGGAAAAGGTGAAAAAGGTCTGCCTTGAAAGTACTGTTAGAGAAAACAGTGATCTCTGTATCTGGGCTGGTTGAAAAGGGTAGGGGTGTCACAGTCTTTTGCCTGCTGTGATTCCTTCAACAGCCTCCGTGGTTTGCAGAATGTGTTGATTTGTGTGGCTTTATTCATGAGATTTCAAGATGGCATAAGCTTCAGATTCAAAAAGAGCACCGATTCCTGAGTGCTCTGCTCAGACAGGCCTGTCAGCTGTTGAAGTCTGTTTCCCAGTCACCCATGTCTGCACTGCATTGTTAGAGTCCCAGCTTCAGTGGGCCTTTGAAGCCTTCCTTCAACCTTTGAACAACAGCTTCTGGAGTAGCCTTCTGTCTCGGTGTGCCACATATGTCTAACCCAGCAGAGTTGCGATGAAGTGAGTTGAAATGTTGCTGGAATGACTGTGTGCCAGATGACACTGATGAACTTGCTCTAGAAGTCAAATGTCACATCTGGAAGGCATAGTGCTTACAGCTGGGCTATAAACCAAACAGCAGCAGCACAGGTTCATTGCATGTGTATTTACTGAATGCCTGCTATAAGACGGGGACTGCAGCTCGAGTTTGTTATTTGACTGCCACTCTGCTTTCTAGGCTGTTAGTCTTCTTGATTTGGTCACCTATTTGTCAACTAGAGCACCACTGGTAAGAATTCCAGGCAGTTTTCAGTCCCAGGTTTGCTGACAGGATTGACATCAACACAGAATTCCCCAGCTGCTCTAAGCATATAGACAGTGCTCCAATTGAAAATACTATACTTTCATAGTATGGAGTGGGAGACCTGAGTTCTAGTCCTGGCTCTGCCATTGTGTTACTTTGGGCCTGGTCTTATCTTGGCCTCAATTTCCTCATCTGTTAAATGGGCAGAGTGGTTTGCATGATGTGTAGAGCCCTTGCAGCTCTGACATTCTTAGATTGGACTATAAGCACTCAGAAGTTGTAAAATTTATAATTAAGCGATTTTGTGAACTGGTCTGTCATGGTTCAGGAGAATCAGGAAGAAAACCCTTTCTTTTTCCCTTGGCAGAGAAAATTGGATTGTATTTAGTTCATGTCACCATGAAGCAACTAATATTCAAAAGAACCAGAAACAGTTATACTTAAACAAGTTAAAATGACTGCACTGCATTAACACACTTTTCTTCACTCAGCAAGAGTTCTATTTTAATCTGTCACTTTCAATATTGGAGCAGCATGTTTCAACCCATTTAGGTTAAGTTGCTACAGCGATTTTGAAAGCACTAATGACTCTTATATGGCAATTGCAAAAGTCCTAGGTAGAATCTAGTGAGAGCCTGGCTCTGAAGCCGCTGGCTGTTAGGTGGGCTTAAAGGACCTACATGTTTAATAGTAGCAACATGCTGCAGGTGGTTCAGGATCAATTCAGTCATTTTCCAGCTCATGGGAAAAGGATGACTGTGGCTTGGAGATCCGTGGGCCCAGGAGCTCCTCCTTCTGCCACAGGGAAGACCAATCATAGAAGGTGTAAGGCCATGGCCCCACTGGCAGCCTTTGTCGTGGTGGTCTCCATGGCAACAGGGCCACTGTGGCTCGTTTTTACCAATTGCGGAGCACTGTGACTACAGACCTTAAGGCCTTCAAATTTGATCATGTTTCCATGCATGAATTAGTATCCTCCTTAAACCTAAGGCAAACAATTACAGTGTCTTTTCTTCCTCTTCCTCCAGCCAACAATAGCAGAACTGATTCCTTTCATTTGCTCAATCTCAATCCCATTCATTTGTATTTCAGTATGGCCTCCTTTCATGACACTCAATACAAGACTCATTCCTACTCTGGAAAAAACGTGCATTCCAATTCAGCTAACATTCATTGAGCATCTTCTGTGTAGTAATGTAGTACTGACAAAGTAATGTAGTAATGCCAAAGCAATTTATATACATTATTTTAGTTAATTCTTAAATATATATAAATATGGATTCAAATTTAATTAACGCTGTTGGTGTTTGGCACACAGTAATCCCCCCTTGACTAGTTTTCTAATAAAGGAATGAAATCATGGACTAAGTCAACAAGGGCCTTTGGAGCATCCTGTCAAACTCCCCTGTTAGACAAATAGGGAAATCAAAGCCCAGAGTGTAGTGTGACTTATGTAAGACCATATTAATAGCTATTTAAACTCAGTTCTGTCCGAGGTGAATCCACATTGCCTCACATGAAAATTGAGTGATAACAGAGCATCAAATTTCTGATGTGTTGTATTGCATTTGGACACATAATTCTGATTGTTCTGCTGAATGTAGTGTTGGGGATCCTTCTTTGTGAATGATTCAAGAAGAAACACTTTTTGGGAAATTGAAAAATAAATTTATTGATACTTACATTTAAAAGTAAAAATGTATTAACTAGAGTGACTTGAAAGAAATCAGCAGTAGTGAGACTGGGCTGGGGGTGAGGGTAGGACAAGGGAAAGCAGCAGCTCAGTGGGGTCAAAGTGCTCCCAAAGATGATTTTGTCAGTAGTTCCGCACATAATCAAATACAGAGTGACCAGTTCACATCAACCAAATTCACCGAAAGCTGAGGTATGAACCAGAACACCAGTTTATTAATTCATAAAGGGAAATATTCTAACGGATTTAAGTACATGTATTGGCTGGTCAGCAACCCTCTAGAAAATTCAATGTAGAAGGTCTAATTATAATAAAAAAGTTGCTTGGTGAGTTTGAAACCAGAAAAGGGAGAGTTAGTTGGCTCATTGGAATGACTCATGTCTGTGAGCCTGGTGCACCCTTGTCCACTGTAGGGTACACTAGGTAAGGAGACATGATGCTCATGTTCTCTGGTCTGGGCAACTCTTTCCTTAGCCCTGGTCACTGGAGATACACAGATAAGTTCTTTCTTGCAGATTCTACTACTTCTAGATTGAAAACTGTTCTTTCTGTTAACTTTTTTTTTTTTCAGATGGGACGATACACCCGGGTTGATGTCAGCTTTCCTAGTTATGTGATATGTCAGTTTGCCTCATGGAACCATCTCTAGTCAGACCTCCATAACAACATGATTACAGGCTCTTGGGGAACTATTCTGATAGGTCATTCCTCTCATTATATATTTTAATAACGTGATGCTCTGAGAGGAACTTCTCCTCCAAGGTCTTCAGGCCTTGACTTCATTCCCAAGCTCTAAAAAGCACGTCCAAGACCAAACTGAAAGCTAGTCTGGGTTTGTCAGACATATATAATTATGTACACCAGTAAAGTGGTATAATGCTCCCCTTCCCTCCTTTTAAGCCTGAGTTCAAAAAACAGGAGAGAGGGAGAGAGAAAGAGAAAAACTGTTTTGGAGATTAGAAGTTGAAAGAGATAAAGGATGCAGGAATAGGGATACAGAAAAAGTAGTGATGGGCTTTAACTTGTCAGCTGCTCCCATGTTCTTCCTTCATACATGTGGTGCTGGCCTTGTGATGTACTAGACCAAATACCCTTGATACAGATCTAATAACGTTTGATGTTTTGGTGGGAGAGGTAAGAAATATCTGGAATATGGAACGCTGCTGAGGAGGGAGAATCAGGGAGTTACCTCAGTGGAGAAGAAGAAAGCTTGATGGCCAATATCAGGAAGTTAACTTCACAGTTTTGTCAAGGGCTGGACCTGTAGGAATGGTCACAAATTCCTACCACAGTATATTTCTCTAGTGATTACGTTTTCTAGTCTACTTACTCTAGTAAAATATGAATCGTAAATAGACTTCTCCCCATAAAGAGAAAAAAAAACTGTCTTTGTAGAATGTATATATTCAAATCTAAAGATATAGGAAAGTGATTAGTTAATAAAGGGCCTTGTTCATTTTCAATCTCAAATATGTCAATCTTGCAAATGCATTTTTTCTTTAAGTGAGCTTTGTTTTTTCCTTAATCCAGTTGACATACTTGGATACCTTGGTATATATTCCATACTTTCCTTTCACTGCACACTCTTCACCCCAGCTAATAATTCCAGTTAAGAAACTGATGCCTTCCACTTCAGTAACATGGGGCCCCCCACTATCTCCTTGGCATGAATCTTTACCTCCCTCATGGAAGCCGGCGCAGAACATATTATTATAGATGGTGAACTTTGTGGAGCGGAGGCATGTGGCTCGGTCAACAAGTGGAACTTGAAGATACTGAAGAATTGAAGCTGATCTCCCTCTGTTGAAGACTCTTCCCCAGCCACTCACGTAGCCAGACCCAAATTTGAGGAAGATGTTCGTGTATTCCTTGTCAGCAATGCAAATAGGTGTTACGTAGCTGTTTAGCGTTAAGGGTTCATCGAGTTCCAGAAGAGCAATGTCATGGCTGTACTTATTAATAGTTGCGTTGTAGCTGTGGTGAGGAATAGCACGAATCACATTTCGCTTTTGCTCTGTGTGGTCCTCCTTCTCAGTGTTATGTTCACCTATTGAAAATAAATTTCTTTTTCAGTCACTGTCTTTCCCCAAAAGAAACACATTTTCCAAGTGTCTACCTAGCATCAGTTACTTAACTGGCATTACTTAAACAGCATTTCACCCATTGAAAAGAAATTTATTTTCAGTCACAAATAGTCTTTCACATGCAGAGATTTTCAAAGTGTTCACTCGGCATCACTGAATGAACTGGCAGCCAGGTGTCAAAGATCTCAATCTTAACTTGATATGATTTGGGGGAAATGGAATGAGGGCCAGTACATACTTTATAGACCAAAAAGTGATTCAGGATCCAGCATAGAGATGGTTCCATTCACCCTTGCTGTTAGAAGTCTTACACTGTTCACAGGTGATGATGAATCTGCTTGTCATGAATTATCCTAGACTTTTCCAATTTCAGGTATTTGGACCCCTTTGAGGGGGCACAGATTCATTTGGTCTTTCATTCAAATGTTAGCTGAGGGCCCTCTCCAGGTTGTGCCAGGCAGCAGTGATACAAAGATCAGTGATATGACAGAGCTTTTGGGAAGGATCAGTCGGGTGCGGAAATGAAGATAGTAATAAATAATTGTTCTCCACTGATGTGAGTGTCAATACCAGAAGTACACCAAAAGAACTCTGGGGGGTTTGGAGACTGGAACAAGTTGGGTTTTGAAAATAGGGCCCCTCTACTACTAGCCCAATTTATTTAGCAATGATCTTATCAGACCTTAGTAAAATATGATATATCAGTCATATAGAAGACCTAGTGATGCTGCAGACGACTATACTTTTTTGTTTATTTACCTGCAACAACAGTAATAGGGACACCAGGTTCGATACAGTGGGCTGCAGTTACGACCCATTTTTCATTAATGATGCAACCTCCACAGAATGCATCAATTTTACCATTCAAAAGGACCTGTAGGGA
>NW_006443567.1:2791432-2800632 GCF_000325575.1 Pteropus alecto
TATTACATAATATATTTGATTCAGAGCAAAATAAATATGTATGTTGTTTATAGGAGTGGGCAAAATGTTGGCTTCTAGGTGCTGGCAGAACTGGTATGTTTCTGGAAAGTGTCAGCTTTGCAGATGAATTAGTGTTTCTGGAGCACAATCAAAAAAGCCATTTCTGTGACTGTTTTGAAGAGAACATGCAGTGAGAGCCAGGTGGAGCTCTAAATGACGCAAATATGAGGAAATGGCTTCTTTTGAGGATTTGGGGCCCTCAGTTTCCTTTTCTAGGTGAGTCAGATTCTCTGATGGCATAAGTTGTACTTTCAGAAATGCACTGACTTGATTCCTCAAGATCAATAGTTATTATCAAGTCTTTTGTCCCTGCATGTGGAAATCTTTTTGCTACAGGTTACTTGAAGAGAAAAACTACAGATTTTTTCAGGAGGTCTTTTCAAGGCCTTTCCAGACTGTAATGTTATTAAATGAGATTTATGGCCTCCATAGGGCTGTGCTTATGGCCATCCAGGCAACGAGGAACAGCCGGACTCGTGTATTCCTTCCATTGTCCATAACCATATTCAACTGCCTTTGTCCTAAAAGGTCTATTTAGCTATGTCTTATTTTGGGGGCAAATTGGACAAAGGTGTTTGGGTGCTGCTTTGAGCCTGGGCATTATTAAATAAGAAGCCAAACCAGTCTTTGCTCTGCACATTCATTGCATAATCAGAATGGACAATGAATATTTTTACCACCTCAATGTCTAGATCAATTTAGAGAATTTCAATTCCAGTGTAAGCAAGTGCCTTGATACACACCTCTTCGGTATGAAAGCTGAGACAGTGAACACTAGAGGGCACACTCAACATTTGGTAAACTGTTGTGGGTGCGCTGACTAGCTTTTGTGAACAAATGCCCTTTTATTAAAGCACGCGTAGCCCCAGGAGTAAGCCCATTCATGAATTTCCTTTTAGTGGGAGTGTAAGAAGGTCCTTGGGGCATGTTCTAGTGAAGATTCTTTTTGTCCTGAATTCAATTTACTGAACAGCTACTAAGTCCTAGATATACCGAACCGGCAGCCTCCTACCTGGAGACCCATGGGGCTCACTCGTTGCAAGCTTCTGACCTCCTTTTCCATGCTCTAGCTTTTCCTCTCATTCTAGTTGTTGCTTTTTATTTTGAAAAGTTGTAAAAATATAGGAAAACTCATATTATAGTATAATAAACATCAACATATCCATCACCTGGACTTAACAATCTTCTTAATATTTTTGAAGATTTATTGATTGCATACTATGAACTAATTATTATGCAAAGTGTTTTATCATACATTTAATGCAATACTTTGAGGAGTGATATTAATATTTCCATTTATAAACGAGCTAACTGAGGTTCAGATAAGCACATTAACTCCCCTAAAGTTAGTTAGTAGTGAAGCTAGAATACAAACCATAGTCAGCCTGGCTTCAGAATCTATGCTCCTAAACACCCAGTAATTTAAGTGTGGTCAGTGGACCAATTGCAGTAGAATCATCTGGGATGCTTGTAAAATGCAGATTTAGGGCCCCACCCAGACTTAATCAGATTATTCGGTGAGTGGGATGGGAGAACATGAAGATCCCCTGAATATCCATATATATATTAAGTTTGGCAAATTTTGTTTCAGAATTTCCAAGACTTGGTGACCTTTATGTTTTAAAAATGCTCACTCTGGGCAGATCTGGCTACGTAATTTGTGGGGCTCAGTACAAAATGAAAATGCGGGACCCCCTGTTCAAAAGGCAGGAAAAAATGGCATTGAAGACACTAAAATAAGGAACTCTTCCCTTCTGTGGTTTCTGGCAACCTATCATGGTGTTTTTACTTTACTATTTAATGTCATGCTCCCTCAGGCCTGGGGGATATTTACTGGGAGATATTTACACTCTGCAATTTAGCATATAAGCACAAACACACCCTTCAGCTGCCAGGTCTCCCCCTTCTGTAAGCCTCCAGACGGATGCCCTGTGTCCCAGCAGTGGGAAGGGTAAGTCAATCTTTCTTTCCCACTGGCCCACTGCAGCAATCAACCACAAAGGAGGGATACTCATGGGATTGTAACTTCTATGCCAGGGTGTGCTCAGTACCTGGAATGGAGATGGGCAAGAAGCTCACCCCTACCATTCACCTTCCAAATGTACTGTGACACATTTTTGGTCCTGAGATGCCATGTGGTCATGTCTCTTCCCAAGATGGCGTAGGGTGTGTGCACCCAACCTCATTCTTCCCTTTGATTGTGCAGGAGAAGAGTGACAGTGGTAGCTATTAAGAGTGAAAGGAGTATGCCAGAGTGCCATGGGTTGGGGGGTGGCAGTAGTCATTGGCCAAGTATGGGGAGGGGGAGGCAGGGCTGGCCAAGGCACCAAGGGACAGGGGAGTGGGAGGTAAAGAGTCCATCTCCTGAAGTTGGTGAGAGATGCGACTGCAGTAGTTTGAGGTTCCAAGTCCCCAGAGCCTACATGCCCCATCGTCTGACTTGAAACATAAATGCTAAGCATTGAACTCCTAATGTGGGACCCTTCTGAATGCAGGGTCCTGTGCAACTACACTGGTCACAAGCTCATGAAGCTGGCCCTGACCCCAAGTGTTTTTCGATGCCAAGCAAATTTGGGTAATGCTGTTCTATACTAATGGGTACAACTGAATACCTCTGTTCAAGTAGCTGGAGTTAAGAATTCACATGCAATGATAAAAGGGTGCTTCTCCTCTGTAGTAGAAGTGAATTAGACATCTCTCAGTTTAATGGGCTACTTAGGCCGGACGGAATGATATGCACAGCCCCTGGGCACAGAGACTATGATGTAGCTAGTCTGATTCTTGCCAAAGAGTTGCTGCCTGGAGCTTCTACTGCTTTCTGATAGGTGACTGAGAATATGATTGTGTTCTTTTCAGCCTGAAAAGCAATTTTTGCCAACCCCTGATTGGTATTAGAAATTTTAGCAAACATCTTTGCCAAGAAAAAGCCCTAAATATATATTTGCCTTAAAAGATATTACAAACAACTTGGTTTGGGAATGTTTACTTGGCTACCTCAGGATCACAGCTATCTAAATATTAGCTATTTGAGAGTGAGCTGCCTGCTTGGCCAAGGACAAGTTCTTGTAAGATGTCACTTCGGAAAATGATGGGAAAAGTAGGAAAGCATATGTTCTGAGCAAGGCATCCGAGTTCTGACCTGTCAAAACATTTTCATGTTTGTCATGTCAGAACAGGAGCCTGTTTTCTCCCTTTCAGACACACACAGATACACACCTAACACATCCACATTTACAAAATACACAGTCACATATCTGTTCTGATGCTTTTCATCAACAATGCCAATCCAAAGTAATAGCTGTTGCCTTGTTCTCTTCCTAACATTTCATCCTAAACCTGACCTTTCTCTGTGATTTCAGTAAATCATTATTCTACCTACCTAGCCACTAGCAGCTTTAAAATAATATTTTTTCTATGTTTGCATACTATTTCTTTCCCATATAAAAAGCAAAACCATTTCTACATGATGTGTAGCTTGCTATGCCCACAGGTATGATTCGCCCAGCCCTCGACCCTACTTCATTTTTCTGGGCACGGAGGTGATACTCACTTTTGGTTTTTAATGACTGGTTAAACAAGACTAGTCACTGAAATAGATTTCATCAAACCATCCTGGAGACTAATAGTCTAAATGTTCTGTCCAAAATAGTTTTGTGGGTCCCAGTGAGATTACATATGTCATCTTTTTATTTCTCCTAATCAGAACTCTATCACCTGAGCTGGGAAAAATAGAGGGTTACTTTTTCCAGGTGAAGATATTTCTATAGTTTTAGGATTTTCATATAACGTCTTTCTCCCAATCCCTCGCCCCCGCAAAAAAAAAAAAAAAAAAAAAAAGCTTTGGGTTGTCACTAATACTAAAAAAAAAAAAAAAAAAAAAAGGCTCTGGTTCATACCTATCGTAATTGCATGGGGGCGTGTCTGCCATGGGGGCGTGTCCTAATAGAATGTGAAGGATTGGGTCTGTGTAGGTGGCTGTACGGGTCAAGCGGTCATGTACCTTTATGTCTGCCATGGGGGCGTGTCCTAATAGAATGTGAAGGATTGGGTCTGTATAGGTGGCTGTACGGGTCAAGCGGTCATGTACCTTTAAGGATAGCTTCAGGCCAAAGCTGAGGAAAGCTGAGACTACGGAAAATGCCAAGACATTTCAAAGATTATTTAGGCCACAAACAGAAAAAAGAATAAAGAGACTGTTTCTCAAGACATATTTTGTCAGTTAAAACAGTTAAATACTGGCAATTGCATATGATACAACCTAATATAAAGGATAAGGAAAGGCTACGACTTGACTTCCATTGTATTCCTCCCTTGATAAAACGGAAAATAGAAGACCAGGTACTTGGCTTATGGGGCGGATGGATCCTAAACGCCGCAGAAGAAGTGGGAGGAGCTCTTGGGGAAGTTTGCACATGCTCATAATTGTCCGCTGACAGAATCAAGGACATATTAAGAAAAAAAATATTATTTTAAAGCTGCTGGTGGCTAGGTAGGTAGAATAATGATTTACCAAAAGAAAATTAAAGCTTTAGAAAGCCCAAAGAGCATGTCACTTTTTCATATCTTTCACTTTAAGCTGTTGGCGAAGTGTAGGCGTAGCGATTTCCCTTTTTTCTCTAATGTTCAAAACTTTTCATTGCTTTCCTACGGAGCTGTATGAAATCCGAGTCTGGTTTTAGTTTCCCACTGCACTAAGGATATACTGAGTCCTTGAAATATCCTTTCTGTTCCTATATAGTGCACTTAATCCTGTAGCTTCCTCTCTCCCCTCCTGAGGTGTCCCTGCAGAGTCCTTGATTCCTTTCCCCAATTTCTCAAAGGGCTCTGAGCCCACCACTGGGCATCTGGAGAGGAAATGAAGGAAATCGGTCTTGCACTTCCCTCCGCTACCCGCCTCGGCTCCAGTCGTCTCTCAGACCTTCTATCACAGTGATGCCTCCGCGAAGTCAGACAAGTCCGCTTGCACCTTCGACTTTGGGGGTGGGGCAGGGCCCCGCGGGCCGGAACCGTAGGGGACTCTGGGAAGCGCCTGTCGCCATCGAGGTGCAGCTGTGGGGCCCTTGCCTCCAACCCGGGAAGCTAAGGTGAAAGCCCTAGAATAAGGTAAGAAATGAACGCGACAGCGGACAGGCCACGTGGAAGGCGCGCATCGCTCCTCCGGGTCTCAAAGCTGTCTGCTAGCCAACTCTAATCTCACCCCCGGTGAACCAATGCCCTCGATCCTCTCCTGGATGGGGTTATCTGGCCTCTGCTGTCCCCAGTGACAGAACAGCTCTTCAAGTCAACAATTAGACAAACATTTATTCAACCAGCGTTTCCTCCCAAAGCTACCCAGCCCATGTGACCGACCCTGTGGTTGGAAAGCACTTTCGTAACCGGGGCAGAATCTGCCTGTAACTTTCACCTGTAAATCCACAAAGAAAAAGTCATCTTCCCCTTCTCTCTTTGGCCCTGTAGCTCTTGAAACAGCGCACTTAAACATTTTCTGTAAACCTTTCCAGTTCAAACTGTTCATTACACCAGATGTTCTTTGTGGTATTTCTTCACCCAAGTGGTCGCTTTTTTCCCCACCCCCTTTTATGAAGCATCAGTATTTGGAATTATTCTTTTCTAGGTAACACTGCTAAACAGTATTTCATATTTCAGAGCCACAGGTAGAATAATTTGGCCTTTGAAACCCCAGCTGCTGCTTGCTTTCTCTTGATGCCTTGGCTGCAGCAGGTGCGTTGCAGTCTTATCTGCAGTGAAATCAAGCATTTCCACCCTGCAGATTAACCATGATGGGTGGAGCTGGCTCTCCTGCAAATGAGAGATTCTGGTTTGTTTTATTTGTTTCATCTTTGTCTAAAAGTGACTTTTGTACACTCGATTTATCTCATATATTTGAAAACCATTAACCTTTCGTGAAAAACTGGATGGAGGTAGTTATGGAGAGACAGTTTTCTGGTGAGGACAAAAATAATGCAGAAGTATGACTGGGTCTTTCTCAAGTATCCTAGAAAGTAGCTCAGCTCTTCACCTTTGGGAAAAAAAACCTTAAAATCTAGAGTTTTGTACCTCTCCAGTCAGTAATCTTACTTCATATGGGTAAAATAGGGAGTGAACATGTGTGCACACATGTTAGTGAGTGATCTTGAACATTCCAAATGATCTTTGCTACACTTGATATGAAAGACACAGCAGATACACTAACTACAAGTGTGCAGTGAGGAAGACATGATAGATTTGAAATGATGTGTATCATTTATGTCTTCCTCATAGTACAACTGCAACCATCATCAGATAGTTTCTGCTGCTTAAAAGAAAAAAAAACTCAGCTTGCTAATTAAAATTTCTATTAGGAAACATTGGCATTGTTAAAACATTGGCAAGCATCTGGCTTAAAGGGAGTGACTCAACTGAGACTGTATAAAACTCCATTTTTAAACTCTCATTTAAATGTATTTGCCATTTCATTTCTGGAATGACAAGGGGACAATGCTAAGCCTACAATGCATGCATCCTGGGATTTTCATTTTTAATCCTCAGGTTTTTTTTTTTAATGGAAAGTCATCTTCTATGCTAATAAAACACCCTGAGTGACTGGATACTCCATTCTAGGCACTGCTTTATGTCCCACAAGCCCAAGGAAGATAATAATTATAAAGTAGAATCTTTTATTCTAACCACCTTATCCATGGAAGTTGGATACAGAATGAATGAAAATGCACAAGAACATGAAGAGTAAAATTAGAGAGAATTAGATATATGGATGTTAAATAGAATAAAGCATAATTAGAGTGACTGGACCCAAGAGAGATTGTTCAAAAAGAAGTCGGTGGAGAAGGTAAAAGGTCATGAAAGAAAGTAAAGATGGGGGTGAGTGAAGGAAGAGGTCATGGTGGGTGAGGGAAGCAGCACTGGTAGGATGCTTAAGTAGATGACAGAGGGGCGTAAAGGAACATATAGCATATTTTATTGGCTATAAGATCAAGTCCAGCATATATTATTAAAAGCGAAGGTAAAAGAAAGGCAAACATAAAGTTTTGGTTGTGATGGTCTGCAACTCTTCAGTATCATTCTCAATAATATCTGTGCCAAATCCCTATTTTCCAGGGATAGGTTCAATATCTTACACCGATTGTGTTGGCAAATGGCAGACAATCTGGAGAATCTTGGATAGACACATAGCTAGTCTCAAAATTCCAGTGGTGTTAAACCTGGGGACATTTACCTGATCCTGGCTTAAATTGTTACCTGTTTGATAACTGAAAATTCTTTAAAGCTGTTGGTCTCTGATGGCAAAAGTTCAGACCTCAGTAGAGAAAATGTTTTAGAGTGAAGCATCTTTGAGATTACTACACATTCACATGATTGTGGTCACTATGGAGTTTTATGTTAGATTCAACTCTTGTAAATACTGTCCAATAGAACTTTCTGCAGTGATGAAAGTGTTCTGTATCTGTATCCAATATGGTAGCCACTAGCCACATGTGGCTCTTCGGTACTTGAAATGTGGCAGGTGTGACTGAAGATATTAATTTTAAATTTGGTTAAATGGTAGTTAACTTAAATTTAAATAGCCACATGTGGCTAGTAGTTACCTTATTGGACAGCACAGTTTTATATAAGGACCAGTCTGGCTCTTTGCCTCTCAGGCTTATTCCTTCTCTCTGATGGAATCATTTATGCTTTATCTGTAGCCAGTTAAAACCCAGGTTTTGCTACAAATTTAGCTTTTGTTAGTTGCTCAAAAATGTGCACAGGTGATTCTCATGTTGGTTGTCCGCAGATCATCCCTGGAGGAATTTGGGTCTAGGTACCATGAGTCTACTATTGGGTGTTTTGGATCTTAGCTTCTGTGACAAGATTGTTTCCTTGGTCCAGTGGGTTTCAAATTGTAAGGTGCATCAGAATTACCCGAAGGGCTTATAGCACACAGATTGCTAGGCCCCAACCCCAGAGACCCTGATTCAGTAGGTCTGGGATGTAGGATGAAAATTTGCATTTCTAACAAGTACCCAGGTGATTCTGATGCTACTGCACTTTGAGAACCACAGCCTTGGACCAAGTTCCTATCTCATATCCTGGTTCCAATAGCCAAATTCTTGCCTTAATCCTTTCTACTTGAGTCGTTTTAAAAATCCCTTTGAAATAATCTAGTTTTTCTGGACCTAGAGACTTTCTGACTCTCACCAGTTCTCCTGGGGGCTGAAGCTGAAGTGGTACCTTGAACCTCAGTACCTGTGACCTTGCTTTCTAGCCCTCCTCTATTGCTTGTCTGGAATTCTGCTATGCTATTTCCTTGATGCCAAACTCTCCTTAACCTTGTATGGTAGCTGTCCCTGGACTTTTCTTTCTCCAGCTCCCCACTTACGGGAGCTCCTCATATTGCATACTGTTGAAACTTGCCTAAACACTTCCCTCACCCTGATAGGTCTGTCTAGTGTCCTAGCCTCAGCCTCTCACCTGGCCTACCCCTTGCCCACTGAACTCCAGTTTTGACACACCACCGATAGAGAGTACCTGCCAAGGGAATTGACCTGGTTTGGCATTTTCTCCACCAACAACTCGAGTGAAGTCGTTAAATGGTTGAGTGCTTTCTGTGATGTTATTCAAATTTGTTTCATCTTCAGTAGAATTTTCATAGTCCATATTGGAAAATATAGACTCAGAACGGGTGAACTTCGTAGAAGCATGTGAGACAGAAACTCTTCCACATGGAAATGGCACTAGAAAATGGGGAAAAAAAATAGTATTAGGGTATTTCTCATTGAAAAGTAGAAGAACATGTATTCCAAAAATTGAAGATGAGGCCCATCCTTGTCACTTCTAAAAAGCAGGCCCATCAATATTTTAAAAAATCTAATCAATGAATATAGTCTCAGACTATAATTGTATTATTTTCATGAAAAGTTTTCAAACCCTTCCTGAAAGGAACATTTAGCCCAGGAATCCATCATCTTTATGGAAATAGGATAAGTGGTGCGGAATCAAATTTTGTAAGACTTTTTATAATGCCTAATGAGTTGACTTTCTGTTCGTTTGTTTGTTTGTTTGTTTATTTATTTATTTGTATTTGTGGAGTGGGCAGCTGGCTAAACTCAGAGATCTGCCCAAGGTCACACAGACCTGTTCTAGGAGTTGCGAGCCCGTTGTTT
>NW_006443567.1:2800764-2805965 GCF_000325575.1 Pteropus alecto
TTACTAAAAAGTCTTATTCCCAAGTACTATCCCTGAATGGAAGTCTGATGATTGGTGCCATGTAACTTTAGAGTGAGGTAAATGGACTCCTGCTGCTCATGGTTAACAGGATTTCTTTTGTGGACTAGAATGCCTTCTGGATTCCAAGGTGGATTTTAGGTATCTGTTGAGGGGAGATCATCGTGATTTGATTACCTAGCTATCAAGTATTAAGCAAATAAATTATTAATATGATTATCACAGCCATATCCATCTGGAAACTAGCCACCTTCTTACCTTGGGTTGGTTTATTTCCTATAGAAAGAAATTGTCTACTGATACATTGGGGACAAGCAGAATGGAAATTTGCAGTCAAGCAAAATCACCTCACATTTCATTTTCATATCTCACTTTCCTTCCAGCCACATTCCTTATAACAGACATTTCTATAGCAACCAGCTGAGGCAAAGTGTCATGAAGACAGCATGTGGTTGGGAAAACAGGAAATTAGTTCAAAATACTTATGTATAAATATAAATCATCAACAATGGCTAGAGAAAAGGGACCATTACTATTGAAAAGCAGAAAAGCTTATTTTAGATTTGGCCTACTTATTCTGCTAAAGCTAAGGCTATATTCAAATATAACATTTAATAGTTGGAGGTGGTTCTCAATTCTTTTTTTCTCTCATAGTATAGAAAATTTTATGAGGCTTTAGCTACTATGCCATCTATCTATACTTGAAGTTAGGTTTTTAAGGTTAAAAAATATATATGTTTATATTTTCCTCCGAAGGTAGGCTGCCTTTGAAGCAGTGTATGTGAAGAACCCAGTAGAAGGACAGGCAGGCAGGCCCTTGAAGCATTAGAAACTCTGCATTTTTCTTGCAGCATGAATACTCTTGGCTTTTGGTCCTTTCTTTAATTTCCTCTGCTGGGTGCATTGTGAGATAGGTATCGAACCCAGTTACAGAGAATGGTGCATAATTTAATGTACAAATTTAATAAGATATCAGACTTTGGAAATGCAAAAGAAATTATACAGTGCTTCAAAAAGGCCCTTCATTTATCAAATACAATTGATATGATTTTTATGAAAGTTTCTACTGCTTTCATTTTCAGAGAAGAGCAATATGAGCATGGAGTGGCGATGTTCTGAGTGCACCAGTCGGCTGTCAACATGGTGGCATGCTTGACATGACAGGGAAACTGCTTTGTCCACTGCTGTGTAGATCGACTGTGCTGATCAGCCTGAGACCCAAGGATAGGAAATAACTTTCTCAGAGTAAACCAGCCACACCCTGGCAGAATCACACTTAAATTTCACCGTCCTTGTACTAGAAGCATATCAGTCAATCATTTATGTGTCTTTTATGGTATAGGATCACTACATTAATTTGAGTAGAGCAATTAAAAATATGTATAAAGAAATCCCACAAATCAATCGCTTCATGACATAAAAATCAGAGAAAAAAATTGGACACAAAAAAATTCAGACTGAAGACATTTACAGAATTTCTATTTAAAATGATGATGCAATTTGGAAAATTAATTTTTCCAATCCAAGCAACTAATCTTTATTATGATTTCAAAAGGAAGTAGAAACAAGTAGGGATTATAATTATGTAGGCTAGTGAAAACGCTAATGATTCAAATGTAGATATGGAGCATATATCTGCTGAGCTTTAAAAAAACTTATTTAGATTTTTGACCTGCTGGTTCACAGGACTTTTGGTCTTCTGCAAGTCGGTATCCTGTAGTACAGGAACAGACCACCTTGTTATCAGCACCCTTTTTACAAAACTGCTTGCACCTGCCATTCTTAATGTTACATGTTGCATCTAAAAGAAAGCAAAATCAACAGTAATAGTATAATTTAATATGCATTTCTAAACGGTACATGAAACTACCGATTCACGTATAGGTGAAACATAAGCTAAGGACATTCATGGAGAAAAGCTTGGGAGCCCTGAGTTAAGAGTAGAAAGATAAAATAAAATTCCTAATAGGGCACAAAGTGGTGGCAGCAATACATTTGATTGAGCATAAAACTGAGGGTTTGGATATTCTACTTTCACTAAATCATGTACTACAATTAAAAAATGTTCATTAAATATAACATGTATTTAGGAAAGTAGCCAAAGTATAGTATGAGCTTTCACAAAGTAGGCGCACTGGTTTAAACAATAAACAGATCAATACATAGGACATTATCAACACCCCAGAAACTCTCCTGATGCCTCCTTTCAATAACTATACTCTTCCTCCTTTCCAAAGTTACCATTACCTCAACTTCTAAAAATGAATGAGCTTTGCCTGTTAATGGACTTTATATAAATAGAAGCTCACAGTATGCACTCTTATGTAGCATTCATTTAACGTTTTGTCTGTGAGAGTCATCATGTTGTTTTGTATAGCAGTACTTCATTTACATGCTGCATAGTTTTCCATTGTATAAATATTACTACCTTTATTCATCCATTTTCCTATTGATGAATATTGGAGTTGAGTTTCCAGTTTGGGGCTCTTTTGTATAATGCTGTTAAAAACATTCTTGTACATATCTTGTGCTAACATACACATGCATATTTACTAGATGTATATTTATGAGTACAATTATTGGATCATATGTTCAGGTTTAGTAGATAGTGACAGGCAATTTTCTAAAATAATTGTACAAATTTAAATCCCCACCATCAGGGCATGAGAGTTTCAGTTGTTGGATATATGTGATGTAGATTTCTCCTCCCACTCTGTGACTTGCCTTTTAACCCTACATAGTGTATTTTGCTGAAGAGAAGTTTATAGTTTCAACATCATCCAATTTATCAAAGGAAACTTGAAGCTGGCTGAGGGGGCTATGCATCAATACAAGAGAAGGAAATAGGGTCCTTCAAGGCAGCTAATGTCAAAGACATTACATGTTGACATTTTCTTTACTCTCTTATACAATCTCTCATTAATATAAAATATCTTTCTTTGTCTCTTGTAATTCTTTTTGTCTTGATTATGTTTTGTCTGATATTAAGATTGCTTTGCCTGTTTTGTTGTTGTTGTTATCGTTAGCATTTACCTGAAAAATCTTTTTATACTCCTTTATTTTAGCCTCCTGGTGCAGTTTTATTTTAGGTATCTTTTTTTTTTCTTTTTTTTTGTCAACAACATACAATTTGATTTTTAACTCCACTGAAAATTGTTATTAATATCAATTCACATTAATTTGTGATTCCTGCTATATTTGGTTTATTCTTGACATCTTATTTTGTATTTTCTAATTACTATGCTTTCCCTTTGGTTCTTCTATGTGGTCTCAGCAACAGGAAGTAGTATAGTTCAGGGCTTACTAGCTGAGACGAGCTGAGTTAAGAGAATAGGCTCTGCCATTGGGCCTATTTCTGTCTCTAGAGTAGCACAGGAACACAATGAACAGAAGACACCTTCTCCTTTACCTACGTGCTCAACAGCAGTACAACTTTCAATAGAAATGCTCACTTGTCAGTGCAGTTAGAACATGACTGTATTAGACACCTCCTATGTACCACCTTACTTCCTCTCAGCTTCACCTTTTCCCGGCACAGTGATGATCAGCTCTGCATGGACTTCCACTGACCTCACATAGGTGTGGCCTTGAATGGCCTTGACTCATATCTGCACTACATGCCTCTCACCTTTTATTGTGGCACTTCCCTGTTGACGCTGAGCCATGGGATGCCACATGACTTCTCCGGGTGTCCCAGTACATACCACCTGGAGATGTGTTCAACCTATAGGCTGAATTTTTGACCTTTGGGAGACAGATGCTGATGGACAAGTTTTTTCACCTCTTTCCCCACTCCCACATGGACTCTCCTGAGGCCAGTTCATATGGCTTCTTGGAAAACAGACCCAGGAGATCAAGCAATCAGTTGCAGATTAAGAGATGATTTATCCTATTGGTTCTCCTTTCCTCATTGCCTCATTCCACTGTCCCTTACTCTTGCTCCCTAGGATTGGATATCCCAATAAATAAGCTGTGTCACAGACTCTTTTTTTCCTGGGAAAATCCAGGTTAACAGAGCGACTGTATGGTTTTGGATTTTTGAGTGACAGATATAAATTTTTGAATTGTATTTTACATAGGCTAGCATAGGCTAAGGTAATAATTAGCTCGAGTTCCTTATTGACACTTCAGGAAATAAGAGAAGGCCAATCAACTGTTGCCAGGTAGATAGAGAAACCAGCCTGAGCTTTAACCTTTGCTACCAATAATAATCTATTAAGTGCATGATCTGAAAAAAAACGTCACTTGGTCTTTTTTGTTTATTTTTAAAGACCTTTCTCCTCCATCACGGTGACTACATTCCTGGCTCTTTCATGGAACTAGCTATCATTTTGTTGCTACAAAGAAGTACTAAAGTGTTCAGCCAAATCAAATACCACCTGCATAAAGTGTTCAGTCAATAAGAGATTGTGATACGTTAACAGAGGTAGGTGGTAGGTGTAGCCTGGTGTAGTTCAGGGCATGCCCAACAAGTATGAGTAAACTTGGTGTGGTTTTCCCAATTCTGATTCTGTGCCCTTGGCTAAGTAAATAGACCTCTCCATGATTTTCCTCATTTGTTCTTACTCTTTGTGGCCCAGAATGTTGCTATTGCTCTCTACCTTGGTTTGTGCATTCACTGGGAAATATTTATGTTCAATCACCAGTCTTTTACCCTCAGATAAAGGATTCAAGATTCTAGAAATTGAATAATTACACAAGGAATTAGAGTGGAGAGATCCATAGTCCAGGATCTAAGGAACAGTAACTATGGGACTCATTCATCAATCATTTACTGAGCACTTAGATGTCAGGCACTGTGTTGAGTATGGGTTCTGAGGCTGGTCTCAGTGCATAAAACATCTGTTGAAGGACATCTCAAACCATCTGGTTCCCTCTCCATGTTGGCACGAACTCTTCCTTCTCCTTCCCCTCATGCCTACACAGAAATTATCCTGTTCTGCTTTATTTTACTCTGCCTTCTTCTAACCTGATACATTCACGGATGTAAAAACCAAACCTTGGACAAAAGATGTTTTGTTTAACAAGTTTACCACAGAATATGCTGTTATTCAGCTAAACTCGAGGTATTTTCTTTTCTTCACTCCCAAGAAATACATAGCAAATAAAACAATAGTGTCTGTGATGTGTTAGCAAATGAAAAAAAAAGTGTTCATGTGCTTGTGATTTTTTTTACTTTCCAT
>NW_006443567.1:2806078-2814746 GCF_000325575.1 Pteropus alecto
GACAGGAATGACCAAGTTCTTACAGATCTTGACCTATCTGAAAAGGACTCAAATGTGATGGGTAGCTGGGGACATACAATGGTCTTTATTATAGCCGAAGGGATACAATAGCCAATTAATTGTTACTCTTCTAAGTAGAAAGCATGCCCTGAATATTCGTACCTCTCTCTCCTGGAGAGGAGCCCCAAAGACAAGGAAAAAGGAAAATAACAGGTCTTAACAATGGAAATCTCCCTTCCCTTTCGAAGCCAGGATGAGGCAAGAGACTTAGGGCTCAAGTACTCCATCAACTGTGCTATCCAGCAGCTGCTGAGATTTGTCTTTAGTTCAATTTGAAGCAACAGCTTAAATGATAGTTTTATGTTTTCGTTGTTGCTTTCTTTTTGTATCTGAGATAAAGAGCTTTTTGAGAGAATTCCAATTTTGGTTCTGAACTAACTGAGTTGAAATGATTTTTCTAAACCTTGATCAGATGGACTGGGGGAGATCAATACACCCCAGAAGCCAGGTGTGGAGGTGGACGCAGTGCAATTGCCCGATCTTGATCAACCAAAATGTGGGGAACCCAAGAGGACTGAGATGGGGCCAGTTTTAGACTTAGCACTTTTTGCTATGTGGATTGTAGCCTCACACATGTAGCAAAATCTGTTATGGAATTTTTGTGCTTATATTTACATTCCTCAGGGCTATTCTCCTCCTTAAAAGTGTCTTTAGTTTGAAACTAAAGACATTTAGGAATATTTAAAATAGTGCTTAATTATACTTTTCAATTATACTTTACTACAATGTACCCTTCAATCTTAACTGAGACTAATTGAGTTATTCATTCCCTCAGCTCCAATGGTTATATTATTTAAGTTGAAAATGAATAACTACTCTAAAGATTTCTGTAGGTTTGCAGAAAAGCAGGATCAAACTTATCAAGGTAAATCTGAATTTGAAATTATAACCTTTTAGGTGAAAGTAACACTTCAGAGATGTTGGACCAATTAACATACCCACAGGAAAGGTAACCCAGGCATTGGTTTGTACCCACACTGGGAAATCTGAGAGAACAGGAATCCAGGCCAGATGTGCCAGTTCATCCACCTGCTTTCACTATTTCTTTTAAAATGATTTGTCCCTGCCACCTTGTCCTTTTCTTTTATTCTTTTTCATCTTTTAAATCTCAAAGGAAGATGATCAGTGGATTTCTCTTTAATACTGAAAGGATTTCTGAACAACATTATGCATGACTTTTTTCCCTTTTTCAATAGGACAAGTGCAGCTGCTGTGTTTCATTTTGTTTTATGCCTTTTTCATCTATGTGTCAAGTGGATTGCTATAACGCCTTAATAGAGCTCTGCTAATTTTCTACTCTTTGCCCTTAGTCATGTAGCCTGTGGTGTTAAATCCTCTCCCTAGGTATGTATCTCTATTCTACTCCAGAGTTTCAGAGTAAAAAGAGAATATGTCCTTAGCACTGTGTGCTTCTCACAAGCATCCAGAGGTAATAAATAAGTAGGTAAAAGACTGAGGTTTACCGCTCCAATTGCAAAAATCTCAGACAAAAATATTCTGGGTTATCTATGAGAGGAAAAGATGCACACTGAACCTAAATTTGCTATGGAACTCTTTCAAGTGTAATCAATGCAGTCAAATTCAGGAATGAGCTCAGATTTTTGTCAACAAATTTAACACATGAAGAGGTTTGTATGCGTAGTTCCTATTACGGAGAGAACTGACCTTGCCATACCCCAATTCTATAGTTACTTGACTTCAACTGCCTATGTTGATAGTGATTTAGTCAGGAGTTTAGTTTTATGGGTTCAGTTTTCTTTGGGTTTTGTGTATAGTAGTTAGGAGCATAGGTTTTGGTCAGACAAACTGAAGTTCAAATCCTGGCTTGACTATTTACTTGCTTCTGTGATTTTGAGCTGTAGTTTTCTCATGTGCATAGAATGGGAATAATAATAACGGTACTGACTGCATATGGTTGTATTGAAGATTAATAGGTGAGATTAATAAGTGAAATTAATACGATTAATAGATAATTACACATTACCTATTATTTACCTAATTATTATTTACCAATTACCTATTATTTACCAAATATTATTATTGATCTTAATATAGTTTCTTGAACTTATCCTGGAAACTACGACTACAGAAAAATGAATGTTTATAAGCTCTGAACATATGTTTTATACAATGGAATACTATTCAGCCTTTAAAAAGAAGGAAATTCTGTAATATGCAACAACATGGATGAACCTGGAGTACATTATGCTAAATGGAATGAGCCAGTCACAGAAGGACAAATATTACATGCTTCCACTTACAGGAGGTAGCTAAAATAGTCAAACACATAGAAGCAGAGAATATCATTGGCTGGGGGAAGCGAAAATGGGAAGTTGCTAGTCAACAGCTATAGTTTCAGTTATGCAAGATGAGTAAGTTCTGGAGATCTGCTGTACAACACAGTGCCTCGAGTTAGCAACACTGTATTGTGTACTTCCAAATTTGTTAACGTGAGAGCACACTGTATTGTGTACTCTCACGTTAAGTGTTTTTTACTGCAAAAAATGTATATGTCATTAAGAGAAAATTATGATACATAAATATTACGTTTTCTAGTTTCATTTGGTTTCGAAGGAAAACTCTGAACTGTGAGTAATCCAAAAACAGTTACTTACCTAATTCACAGTTCTTTCCTTCAAATCCAACTTGACACCAACATTCATAGGAATTAATGTCATCCTTGCACAGGCCACCATTTAAGCACGGACTGGATTCACACTGATCTCCATCTTTGAGATAGGTTAAGACATTGAATTAGCAGGTAAAGTGCTTAGAATGCTCAGTCCTCCCTACACAGACTCACGGGGAGGGGAGCCTTATTTTAGGGTCAGAGCAGAACTGCTGGCTTCGAAGTCAGCTGCTTATAGGATGTCCCTGTCTTCCTGCATTTCTAAAAGCAACCTAAACTAAGATTCTTAGGCTAGCACTAATTTCCTAGGATATTGCTTGGAGGAACACAAATCACATCACGTCAATGATTATTATCTGTGTGTCATATAAGTACTGCTCTATCACAGGTCTTGCAGTGCACGCTGAGCCAGATAACATGTGGTACTTCCACTCAAAGAACCTGTGGCCAAGGTGTAGAGCGAATACATCTGCTTCTTTGTGTTATCATTTAACTTTTAAGTATAATTTGTAGTAATGTTCAAAACAATTAGAGAAGATGCCAGAAGCATCTGTTACTGCTTAAAGATATTCTGTCTTAGTGAGATCTCAAATGGTCTAGGTAAAGTGAGAAACAACTTTCAGTACAAAGAATTAAGAAAGAGAAGATTCTGAAAATGTCCTGTATTTATGTATAGATTGACTATGCGTCCTTTCTACATTTCCTGAAGTTTCTATATTTATAGAGTTCTTGAGAGCCTTTGAAGACACTGGTAAAGAAATAGGCAAAAGGGGAAATGTCAGGATGAGAAGCAAACATTTAAGTTCGATTTCTTAGAGCTCTGCCTCCATCCATACTTTTAAGGAAGCTTTAGGAGAAAGGGATGAATAGAACCAGAAGAGAGACTGATATACATTTTGAGCCAAGCGAAATAGCCCTGAAGAAAAAAATAGGAGTCAGATCAGCAAGACAATATATGAGAAACAAAATAGTAAAGAATGAAGTTGTCATAAGACTAAAAAAAATAAGAGAAGGAAGGCAAATAATTTTGAATTCTCAGTCATGCTTTAGAGCAAAACTCCCAGATATATAGAGTGTAGATCCCTGCCTGCTCCAAGGCGAGCTATAGCATGTCTGTCATGTTCTCTGTCAGTAGCATGTATCCAGGTCCCATTGACTAAGGACTAACATTCCTTTCTCAGAAATAGTCCCTCTCTGGAAAATCTGCTTGCTATAAAAATTAAACCTTGCTCCCTCTGCCCCTTGATCCAATGTGCTTTTGCACAGATACTTCAATGTGTTCCAATTCTATGAAAACAAATTATGTTATCTCTGGTTTATTATTATTGATGTTCGGAACTGGTCTAAAAAATGAGCTGCATTTGCACTTTATATTATAGACCAACGAATCTGAATTATTTAGGATGTTTCACTGAAAGGGTCTGGGCTTGCAGCCAGCTACACAGCAACTCATTTGCTGAGACACATCTTTAAAATGAGTGTCATTTTAGCCATCCTTTGGGTGCTTGTCTGTGTGTACTTTGGGCTGAAGTAAAGCCACAGACAGTAGGGGTCAAAGACAACAAGGGACTAGATCTTGTCAAGTGAGAAATTTTTGTGTAAGGCTACTAGGTTGGTGTTCAGTGAATAACTACATTTAGATTTGAAGGCCGGGAGAGGTAATAGTGAAAGCAAGGGGTTGGGCATTAGAGAACTTAGATTCTTTTTTGGGCTCTATGACTTCCTAGCTGGGTGACTTTTGACAAGTCTTTTAACCCTCCTAGGCCTCAGTTTCCTCCTCTGTGAAATGAAGGGAATACTGCTTTGTTCACAGGGTTGGTGTGAGGATTAAATGTAATAGACGCTTGATGAACTGTAAAGTGCTTGATAGATGCTAGTTAATGTGATTGGATGATACTGCTTCTTCTTCACCCAAGGTTTTTATGTTGAGCTGATGGTACAGAATGAGGCAGGAATGAGGGCCCTGTGTCCCTGCTCTGTGTAGAAGCCTGTACAGTGAGAAATAGTATAGACTATTTGGGGGTGGTTAGCAATCTCGGCTGCAAGTGAAAAGAGGCATGGAATTATTTTCTTTTCCTTTTTTGTCCTCATTCATGTTTTATTTTCTTGGTAGACAAAGCAGTAGTAACAGAATTATATCTTTTACGTTTCCCAGGTATCTTTACCCAAGACACAGTAACTACGGCCTGTGACCCAGAAGGCGGGGGCCCCACTTCAAAATATGGAGCTTAACAGACACTGACCCACACCTGCTACGGGGTGGGAGGTCAGGTTGGGGATGGGCAATGAAGGGATCATGAGAGTTTAAATACACCTAGGAATATTTTGGGGAGAAAAAGTAGAAATTGATGTCCTTTAAAAAATATCAAAAGATTCAAAGTTTTAAATATAGTAGAAATAGAGAATGAGAAGATGTGTTCAGACTAACCGTAGGGGAATACCTCAGTGGAGAATTGGCATGGTAGCACTCATAAGAAGAACAAGGAAATGTAGCTAAAGCAAATACAATGGAGCGGACCTCTTCTTCCCTTATTATTTAAAAACAAAAGTGGAAAAATTATGACTTATGAGACTATGTCCAACATACCTGTCTAACAGTGTCTCCAGAATAGAAACTGGAAAATAGGACTTGATTACAGATTGATGGAACTCAGTGAATTTGCTGTCCAGATAAGTCCTGTGAAACTTACACTGCCTCAAAATCCTGCTGCTGGATCTTAAATTAGTTTTAAAATGTAGTTGTCATTAACATTTTGACTTTTCCTCTTTTTGATCAATTCATTCAATAAATATTTACTCAGTGCTTCTGTATCAGACATTGTTTAGGTACTAGGACTACATCAATAAACAAAACAATTGAATACCCCTGCCAATGTGAAGCTTGATGTCTAGTGAGGTGGAAAAATATATAGTATAAGTAAGAACATCACATAATATCTCAGATGGTGAAAAGTTCTATGAAAAATAGTAGAGCAGGTGTCTAGAGTGAAGGGGCTATCAGGGGGCAGATTGAAGTATTAAAAGATGATCAAGGTAGGCTTCCGTGAGATGGTTACATTTGGGTGAAGACCCGAAGGAGGTGAGGGAGTGCGCCTAGGGAAACCTAGCAGAAGAGCATTCTACATGAAAGGAACAGCCATATCAAGGACTCTGAAATCAGAGTTTTCTTTGCTTTTCTATTTTCTTTCTTTTCTTTTCTATTGCTCTTTCCTGTGTGCAAGGAACATCTGGACGCCAGCAGGCTGAGGTCCAGTATGTGAGGAGAAAAGATGGGAGGGGCAGTCGGAAGGGAGGGGCAGGGCAGTTGTGGAGGGCCTTGCAGGCCATCATAAGGAGGACTTATAAGCAAAAAACATTTAAGTCAATCAGCATTTTCTGATTCTCTACCGCAACTCTCATTCAGTCCCTAGATACAATCATCTCTGTTTCATCCTTCCAGCTTCCTGGGGTGGAACGATGTTCTTTTTGAAGCCCTGTGGAAGAGTAAGCTTACCTGCCAATTGATATCTCCCATGCTGGCATAAACCTGTAGTATATCACCATTCGACTTTGGGTAAAAGAGTGAAATTTATTTTCTGAGCCATTTTGACAGAGTTTAATATATTATCTATTTACACAGAAGGGGAAAAAACAATTCTCAAATGTTTCATATACCAGCTAGAGGATAAAATGAATTGCTTACCAACATATTGCTTCCAAAATTCAGTCTATAAAAAGAAAGAGAAGTTAATGGTGACATTTAAAATGTTTTGGATTTGATTTCTTCTCTTTTATAGCATATATAATACACATATATGTATAGACATTTTAAAATTACAAAGAGAAGTTTCTTTTTTTAGGTTTACTATTCTTTGCTCTGCATCTGAAAGATGGTATGTGGAAATACTCACAGTTTTTTCAGTGTTTTCAAAAACTTCTCGTGCTTCTTCAAAATTACACTTTTCTTCTAGACATTCTCTCTCAAGGTTCCCTCGAACAAACTCTTCCAATTTACCTGAATTATACCTCTTTGGCCGATTCAGAATTTTGGTAGCATTTTCATGATCGAGAAAAACTGAAATTTAAAAGAACTAGTCTTTAGCTTTAGGAATAAGAAAACATCATGAAAATTAAGTGCATCTCTTACAGAAGGCTTTGTTTTTAATCCAAGTAATCCCAAAGCCAATTTATCTTTGGGGCATGGAGCCAAAATTTATGATGTTCTCATGGTACTGTATATACATGGAGAGTTAGGAATTAAAATTCAATTTTGCTTTTAGTCAAGAGAGCTCCAGTAATAAAAGGTCAGATTTTTCAATTGTATTTGAATTTACTTTGGATGAAAAAGAAAGTTCTTAAATAAGCAGTTAACTTCACACTTTGTCATCATTTGAAAATAGCTAATTGCAGATCCTTTGCAAGGTGATCCGTCACCCTGGCTGGGCTGTGTTTCCAGGATGCAGTTGCTCAAATGACTTTGCAACAAATTTCTCTGGGAAGAACAGAAGCCTAATTGTGGTCTAGCTGCAAATTCAACCCCAGGGTCTCTCGGTAGATGTAAAAGAAAACCACTGCATTCATTTTTTTTTTTTAATCTTTAGACTCACAACACCTTCAGTTGGCATGTGTTATAGGAATTCCAGTGATGTAAGTCAGGATGTGGTTTATTTTAGCTATGACTGCCTAGCCTGTAGGGACACTCCCGAGCCCTGGAGAATTGAGGTCTCTAACCTAATTCTCCCCCTCCCTTCCTCTCTCTCTACTCACAAGTCTCAATCTCTCTTTGTCTTTCTGTTTCTCCCTCTCTATATAGATAGAGATATAGATATAAATATAGATACAGATATATTATTTATATCAAAATCTCTAATTAATAACAGGAACTCCAGAAGTTGTCTGGAGTTGTTTCTTCAAAAGACTATCTGATACCATCTCAACAGGACCAAATGCTTCTAAGACTGAGATGAACTTTCCAGGGCATTTTGGGGCTGCTTTCTCATTAACTCCAAAAAAAAAAACATAAGAAAAGAAAAAAAATTAAACTATATTTCCCTATTTTCATTGTAGCTTTTCACTTTATGGAGCCTTCTAGTCCCTTGACAACCTTGCTTTTCTCTTGCTCTGCAAATCCCCCTCGGCTTCACTTATTTTCCTGAATTTAGGTAAGACTTTTTCTCTTAAGCTCTTCACCTGCCAGCTTTCTCAATCCCCTTCACCCCTTCTTCAGTGCTGCAATTACCCTGCAATCCTAAGCTCTAGATCAGTGCAGCCATCTTCCTTCTTTCTTCCCTTCTGAAGCAGCTGAGCACTGTGGGAGATGATTCTCAAGGGGAAGATGGTTGCTTTCACATACCGATGCCTCCCAGCTTCCACTAGGCCCTAGTCTCTGCTCTGCAATTCATTTGCTTGGCCCTGGGTATATCCGCAATAGCATCTGTGTCTGCATCAATTTACAGTGTGGTCGAGTGGAAAAACAGGAGTTTGGAGTCAGATCAGACACACCTGGATTTGAATCACATATCTACCCCCTATTGGTTGTGAGATCTTGGGCAAGTCACATAATCTCTGAAGCTTAATTTGGTCAAATGTAAAATGAGTATACTGGTGGTATAATAAGAATAGGTACCTTACAGTGTTGTTGACAGGATCAGTGAGATAATATATGTAGGTTGGTGTATGTTGATTATCTTTCTTCTTCCCTCCCTCCCTCCTTCCTGGAAAAATAGAACTAGATCTCAGATCGATGGGACTCAGTGAATTTGATGTTCAGGTTAGTTTCTGTTCATGTAGTTGGTTTTAGGTAAGTGAACCTGTGAAATTTACACTGCTTCAAAATTTTCTCAATTCCCTTTATCCCTTCAGTGCTCTTTCCTGAAGCTCTGTTCCTCCTTTACACCCATTCATATAATTAAATGACGATTTTCAGGATCAACCATGACCTCCTAAAGGATAATATTGAGTTTATGTATTTTGTGATTGCTCTGAAACATTTCTAATTGT
>NW_006443567.1:2814786-2820893 GCF_000325575.1 Pteropus alecto
CTCTTTCCATAAAATCACTCTATTCTGGTTCTCCTCTTTGCTCTAACTCTGTTGTTCATCCGGTACTTGAATCAGTTAATTCTCCTTCTTCTGCCTGCCTCATAAATGTTCAGAGTTCTCCCAGGCTCTAGCCTTAGCCTTTCCCTTTTCACTTCATATACCTTGCCAGGGCAGGGACTAGGGTGAGGTAAATAAGGCATCTGGGGCACAAGATTGAAGGAGGCACTCTCTCTCAGTGGGTGCAAGTACACTGATGTCCTACTTGCCTTGCTTCCTTCACCCTAGGCCAGCCCTGACACTTTCAACAGAATTTTCTGGACACTCGCTACTGCCAGGCACTGTACTAGGTGCGACAGTATCCACGCTTCCTGGATCCTTATACACACAGTTGTACCTATTGTTATTCTACAGTGAATTTCAAATATCCATCTCTAGTCAGATATATCTTCTGAATTCCAGATCATCTTTCTAGCTCCTTAACTGTATTCACAATATGGCTAAGGAGAGCTGATGTTTATTTAATGCTTCTGATGTGCTGGACACTGTGCTCAGTGCTTTGCATCCATTATTTCATTCCATCCTCACAGCAGTCTGATGAGATAGGTACTGTCATCTCATTTTTGTAAATGAGAAAAGTAGAGAAGTTAAGTAATCTGCCCCAGGTAACATACTAAATGTCAAAACCAGGATTTCAACTTTGGCAGTTAGACATATAGCCCATGCTCTTAGGTACTAGACTGTGTCCGGTAATCACATCAAATGCCCAACACATACTCTGTATACTTCTTCTAAACCTGTTCCCCTTCCATACCCAGATGCTTAATGTCACTTGAATTTCTTTCTCTCATCTCTGTCTGTACAGCTAATGTCCAGGTTCAGGCCTTCCTGGATGATTGTAATACCCTCAAAACCAGTCTCCTCTAGTCTTGCCACCCCTTCTTTGAATAGTTCATTACAATTTTGCCAGACTGAGCATCCAAAATCGGCTATCAGTGGTGTTCATGTTTACAACTCTGATGACTCCACATTGTTTTCTGTTGTCCAAACTCCTAGTTTGGGGCCTTCATTATCTGGTGAGCTGACCCTGCCTAGCTATTCTACCTCACTTTTCATATTCAATATTCAAAACATACTGAGTTCCTGAAAGCCCTCACATTCTTTGTGGATCTGGATCTTTGCACGTGAATGATCCTCTCCATATAGAATGCCCTAGTTTAGACATTTAAAGAGAGTGAATCTACTCATTTTTTAAGACCCAGTTCAAAATATTGTCTCTCTGTCAAATGTTTCCCCACTTCATGTATTTCTTTCTCTATGCTCCTTTAGCAGCTGGTATACATTTTATCACATTATATTGAAATCTCTCTCCTGACTTCATGGTGTTTTAGGTGAAAAAAAGAATCTGGTTTATCCCCATGTCTCTAGTACCTTGCCACAGTGATTACCTGACACCATAGTACTGACTCAGTATTGTAAAGTTTTGTAAAGTATATGGACCAAAGTTGTCTTTCATTCGTTCATTCATTTTCTTCATTCCTTCTGAATGAAAGACATCTTTGGTCCCTATACTTTACAAAACCGAACTGCTTTCACAGAACAGCTTTGATTTCAAAATCCAAATTGCTGCAATGATACCTACGGATAGCAGCCATGAAAATGCAAGAGCTCAGTAAATCATTCATAAAACTGCTTTTTGAAGCCAATGACAGTTTAATAGCAGCAGAAAGTGTTGCATCAATAATGTCCATCCTTAAGAAAATCCCCTGGCTCTCTCTTCAAGGGCTATTATCTTTGACTCCAGTGACTCCACAATCATACCGCCTTTCTCCTCAGTATTTTCTAAGGGTCATATATCTAACCTCTTTTCAAGTTTACCTCTTTTAGTCATTATTTCCCAAGCTCTGAAATCCCAGTCCCTCTTTTTTTATTCATATCTGTCCTTTTCCTAACCTCTGAGGTCTTCAAGGGGGCAGTAGCCCTCTTAAAATCTCCATCATTTCACCACTTATCCTGAAGGAAGGGCTTGGATCCTCTGTCCTAGATCTCACACTGATGAGACATGTATAAAGACTTAGTTTTATGGCCTACTTTGTGGGTTTTCCAGCTAAATTTCTTTATTCCTGGACTCTACCCACTTCGCTAGTTCGATTTAACCTTTGCATTCTTGTATCATTATTTCTGCATTTCTGTCTGACATCATGTCTGGAGTGGGAACTATGGGGCCAGTCTGCTTTCTGGGGACACTTAGGTTTGGCACCCCTGATCCTGGCACTGTCAGCTAATAGATTTGATTACAGTAGGCTGACAAGTAAGTGTGATAAATGCTTCCTGTGAGAACATGCTGTTTATCTAAATGGAGTAATTTCTTCCCTGTATGCCTTCCTTTGGGGAATGTATAAAGTCACTTGAAGCTGTGAAAAAAACCAAGCGATATACAATACGTTAACTAAGTTTCTATTCTTTTCATCAATTCTTGGAGTGGCTTTGCTCTCCTAAGAGCTCAAGTGAGTATTGAGTTTCCCCATGTATTATCTGGGAGATGTTAGACTCAGATGTTTGGATGTTTAGATGTTTAGACTCAGAGACAAAATAATTTCTTTCGAATGACATGAAAAACATTAGTGATACATAACAACTTACTAATAAAAAGATTGTTTTAACTAAAACTTGAAATTGAAGGTATATAATTGTTATGGATTTTTAAAATTAGAAGCATGCCTTATTTTATAGCTCTAAAAATTCCAAACACATCATCTATCTATCTTAAAATCAAACTTCTTGTATAGACAAAACCATTTTTGTGACTTTAATGTTTTCAATCTTTATTTCAAAGTGGTGAGTAAAAATAATTAAAAAGATAGTTAATTTTTTCTCCATATTCTGCTGCTTCCTTGTTAAAACATTTTTCTACTTCTAATTTTTTTAACCAAGGAGATGAATGTTTTCTAAGAGGAATTACATTATCAAATCATAAATCCAACAATATCTATTCAAAAAAATCACCATAAGTATTGTAAATCTATTTAGTTTAAAAATGAAGAAAACACAGCTACCAGAGAACCAGTACTTGCCAACCCAAATGCTGACTACTAGAATCTTAAACACTGCTGTCAAATCCTGTATTCATTATTTAGTGAAGAAGACAGCACCAGATTTCTATATCTAAAAGACAAGCATACTCAATGTTTCTTTTAAAAAGAAAACAAACCTGTACATTCAGCACTGAGTAGATATCCTAAAAGGCAGATGATGATGAGGCCTGGCGATTCAGCCATGATCATGTTCAGGCACTGCATAACCTTTGCTAGTAGATTATGCAAGTAGAAAGGTTGACCAATTATTCCAAAGTACAAACTAGGCTGTATTTACTTCTGGGAAATAGTGTCCATCTCCCTCAGTGAGTCTTTAGGCTATTTGCAATGGCCTTTTGAGTTAAGTGAAGAAACTAGGCAGTGGCCACCATTAAACTTCACCAGTGATTCCACTGGCTTCTGCCACTGTGACTGATTAAAATAGGAGGAGAAATAATGGCTACAGTTGTGGTGGCAGCAAAATTCATCAGTGGGATTCATCTTATCCTTGTCAGGGAGCATTGCTGTCATATGGTTTAAAGGTAAACAGATGGAAAGAACAAAGTCATTTGATCACCCACCTTAAACCTCCCTTCCTAATGCTGACATACCTTGAGTCACCTGGTGGATCTTTTATGTTTCTCCTCATAATAGGAGTTTATAAAGTTTGTTGTGCCATATATAAATATAATAAATCATATGGACCCTGTCTCAGAACACATGTATGCATGTGTGAATGTGTATGTATGCAAATATATATTATGTATATAAAATAAATGTATGAACATATAATAGTTCATATTAATATATTATGCCACTTCACATATAACATAAAACTCATAACAGTACACCAATATTTACCTACCATTCTTTGTGCTGTTATTGTGATACCTTTTATTTCTACATGTTAGAAACCCTATATTACATTATCATTTCTGCTTTAAGCAATCTTTCAAAGAAATTTTAAAATGAGGAGAAATATTTTATATTTAGCCACAAATTTACCATTATGATATTCTCCATTTTTTTGTGTTGATCCAAGTTTCATTCTGTTATAAGTTTTCATCATTCTGAAGAATTGTCTTTAATAATTTTGATGGTGTAGGTCTCCTTATGATGAATTTTCCCAGCCTTTGTTTATTTGACAATACCATTTTACTTTCATTTTAAAAGAGTAATTTGGCTACATACACAATTGCAGTTGACAGTTTTTTCTTTCAGCACATTAAAAATGTCATCCTATTGCCTTCCGACATATATTTTTTTCCTCATGAGAAGGCAGTAAATATTATTATCATTAATTTTCAGCAATTTGACTACAATGAGCCAAGGTATTCTTGGGGATCATTGAGATTCTTGGATCTGTGGTTTGACATTTTTATTAAAATTAATAAAATTTTTGGATCTGATTTTTCAAAATTTTGTCTTGAAATAATTATAGAGTCACAGGAAACTGAAAGAACGGTACAGAGAGGTCCCATATACCATTAACCCAGTTACTCCCAGTGTTTACATCTTACATAAACATAGTATAATATCAAAACCAGGTAATGGACATGTGATACTAATGTATATGTGATACTAAGTGATTTTATCACATGCGTAGATTTACGTAACCACCACTACAACCAATGTACAGAATGATTTTATTACCACAAAGCTCTCCCTTGTGCTACTATTTTATAATCACACCCCCTTCCAGCCTCCCAATTATCCTTAACCCTGGGCTCTAATAATCAGTTTTCAGTCTCTATAATGAGAATGTTATATAAATGGAATCATAGACTATGTGAGCTTTTGAAATTGGTTTTCTTCATTCAGCATAACACCTTTGAGATCTATCTAGGTTGCCTCATGTTTCAATAGTTAATTCCTTTTTATTGCTGAGTAGTATTCCATGGTGTAGATATACCAGACTTTAACTATTCACCTACTGGGGGGATATTTTGATTGTTTCTAGTTGTTTCTAGTGCAGTAATGTGTTATGAACATTCATGTACAGGTTTCTATGTGGATGTAACTTTTTAAATCCTCTTGGATAAATGCCCAGTAATGTAATTTCTGGGTCATATAGTAGTTGAATGTTTAGTTTTTAAATAAACTGTCAAACTGTTTTCCAAAATGGCTGTGACACTTTCCATTCCCACCAGCAATGGATGAGTGATACAGTCTCTCATTCATTGAAAGTACTTGGTATTGTCACTATTTTTTATTTTAGACATTATGATAGGTATGCGTTTTAATTTGTATCTCCTTAATGGTTAATGGTATTGAACATCTTATAATTTACTTATTAACTATCTGTATGTTCTTTTCAGTGAAGTGTCTGTTCATTTCTTTTGCCTATTTTCCAATTAGACTGTTTGATTTTTTTTAATTGTTGGATTTTTAGTGTTTTTCATATATTGTAGATATGAGTCCTTTGTCTGATATATGGTTTGCAGATATTTTCTCCAAGACAGTAGCTTCTCTTTTCAAACTCTTAACTGTGTCTTTCACAGGGGCAACGTTTTTAATTTTTAAAAAAATTCTTATGTAGTTCAATTTATCATTGTTTAATGGATCACACCTTTAATGTCACATTTAGAACTCTTCACTAATAATCCTGAAACTTTTTCCCATTAAAAATGTTTCATAGTTTTAAGCTTTATATTTATATCTGTGCTCCATTTTGAGTTAATTCTTATATAGGTATCAGGTTTAGGTTGAACTGCTGCTGCTGCTTCCTCCTCCTCCTCCTCCTTCTCCTCCTCCTCCTCCTCTTCCTCTGCTTCCACCTCCTCCTCCTCCTCCTCGTCCTTTTTTTTGCCTGTGTATATCTGATTCTTCCACTACCATTTGTTAAAAAGACTATCCTAACCGACAGCTAACATCATACCCAGTGGGGAAAGGCTAAAAGTGTTTTCCTTAAGATCAGTAACAAGACAAGGATGCCTACTTTGACCACTCCTCTTCAACATTGTATTGGAAGTCTTAGCCACAGCAATAAGATAAGAAAGATAAATAAAAGGTATCCAAATTGGAAAGGAAGAAGTA
>NW_006443567.1:2822104-2827164 GCF_000325575.1 Pteropus alecto
CAAAGAAAAGCAAAACAACAATTCATAAAGATCTATGCACCCCTATGTTCATGGCAGCACAATTTACAAAAGCCAAGATATGGAAGCAACCTAAATGCCCATCGATAGACAATTGGATAAAGAAGTTATGGTTCATATATACAATGGAAAATTACTCAGCCATTAAAAAATGAAATTGTACCATTTGCAATGGCATGGGTGGACCTAGAGGTTATTATGCTGAATGAAATAAGTCAGACAGAGAAAGATAAATACCATATGATTTCACTTACACGCAGAATTTCAGGAACAAAAAGAACAAACTAATCAAAAAACACTCACAAATATAGAGGACAATCTAGTGATGGATAGAGGGGAGGGAGGTTGGGTGGCTGGGAGAATAGGGTGAAGGGTTAAAGAAGTACATATTAGTAGTTGATAGATGGTCATGGGGATGGGGAGCACGGCATAGTGAATGCAGTTAACATTAATGTAATGGCTAGGTGGAGAGCCAGAGGAGAGAAAGAGCAATTAGGGGGATTATTTTATAAACTATATAAATGTCTAACCAATGTACTGTATACTTGATGCTAATAAATAAATAAATAAAGTAAAAACTATCCTTCCTCTATTGAATTGCTTATGCATTTTCTTCACAAATCAGTGGAGTTTATTGGTTTGGGTATATTTCTTGGTTCTTTATTCTGTTCTGTTGCTGTATGTGTTTATCCCCCTGCCACACCCACTGTCTTTATTACTATAGCTATATAGTAAGCCTTTTTATCAGGTAGAGCGATTCCTCCCACTTTAATATTCTGTGATAAGATTGTTTTAATTATTCTAGGGCCCATAACTTCATATAAATTTTAAAATAATCTTATCTATAGCTACAAAAAAAATCTTGGTTTTGATAGGCATTGTGTTAAACTTACATGTAAATTTGTTGGAATTAACATCTTCATTATGTTGAGTTTTCCAATCCATGGACGTGGTATAGACATGAATGTCTTTCCGTTTATTTAGGTTTTTTATTTCTTTCATCAGCATTTTGTAATTTTCAGCATACAGATCTTATTCATGTTTTGGTAGGTGTGTATCTAAGTACTTTATTTTCTTTGGAGTAATTGGAAATGCTATTGTGTTTTTAATTTCTGTTTTTGCATATACATTTTTAGTAAATAGGAATGCAATTGATTTTTGTGCATTGATTTTGTATGTTCTGACCTTAATGAAATAATTTATTCTAGGAGTTTTTTGTTTCCTTTTTGTAGACTGCTTGAGGTTTTCTATGAGGAAATCTGCAATTTCATGTATCTGCAAATAGGTTTAATTTATTTCTTCATTTCCAATTGGTATGCCTTTATATATACTTTTTGCCTATGATAGTTGCTGGAACTTCCAGTACTATGTTGAATTACGGTGGTGAGATAAAAATCCTGCCTTGATCATGATCTTTGTGGGAGAAAGCATTCAGTCTTTCTACAGTAAGTATGATGTTAGATGTAGGCTTTTTGTAGATATCTTTATTGAGTTGATGTAATATCCCTCTTTCTTAACTGAGATTTTAAAAATCATGAATGGATACTAGATTTTGTTATACTTTTTCTTTGTCAATTGATATGATCATAAGATTTTCTTTCTTTAGCTTCTTGATAACGTGGATTACACTGACTGATAATTGAATATTGAACCAGCCTTGCATACGTAGAAAAATCCCACTCGGTCATGGTATAGATATTTTATACATTGTTAGATTTCACTGGGGATTTTTGCATGTAATTTCATCAATAAGAATTGGTTTTTAGTTTTCTTTTTTACACTATCTTTCTCTGTTTTGGGTATATGGAAATTGGCCTAAAATGAGTTGGGAAATGCTCTCTTATCTTGTATTTTCTGGAATAATTTATGTGAAATTGATGTTAATTCTTTGTATGTTTGGTAGAATTTTCCAGTGAAACAGTCTGGGCCTGGAGAATTCTTTTTCTGGAGCTTTTTAAATTATAAATTTAATTTCTTTTATGGTAATAAGCTTATTTGGATTATCTACTTCATCTTATTTGAACTTTGCTGATTTGTTGTTCTCAAGGAATTTGTCATTACTTTTAAGTTGCTGAATTTGTGAGCATAAAGTTATTTGTAGTATTCTCTTATTATATTTGATGATTGCAAGGATCTGTAGTAATAGCCTCTATTTCATTCCTGATATTGGTGATCTGTTCTCTCTCTCTCTTTTTTTTCCTGTCAGTGATGCTAGAGGTTTATCAATTTTATTGACTTTTCCAAAGAACCAGCTTTGGGTTTCATTAATTTTCTCTATTGTTTTGCTATTAATTTAATTGGTTTTTGCTCTGATATTTATTATTTCCTTCCTTCTGCTTGCTTTGGGTTTATATTGTTGTCATTTTGTTGTTGTTATTGTCATTTAATGTGAATTCTACAAGGCAGTATGATTATTACTTTGTGAAGTCAATATTTATTTATATTTACCTACATATAAGTTCATTCTCATGTTTTTCATTCCTTCCTGCATTTACACATTTCTGTCTGGGATCTTTTTCTTCTGTCTCAAAGAATCCCCGTATTCTTTGTTGTGGTGCAGGACTTGGAATGGTTGTATACTCTCTACAGTTGTAATTCATCTAGTCCTAACTGTTGCTGAAGCTTTCTTGGACATTTAAAATATGACTTTTGTAATATATCCATATTTAATTACTTATTACAGCAGAAATGTTTATTTGCTGTGGTTTATTATGTTCTACCTGGAAGCAGAAGTCATGTGATTATTTTTAAATGTGTCTTTTAAAAACTCGATTGTAATCTACATGAAGGTAGGAATATTTTTTGCTGTATTTATTTTGGATCGTCTTACATTTATAGGTTATTATAGGAATAAATGAATGAATGAATGATTAAATGAGATAATGTCTATAAATTGCTGATCACATCGTAGGTACATGATAAAGTAAATGGTACTCTTCTTTCCTAACTCTTTGATTCCTGTCAACTGTATATCATAGTATGATGAAGGCTAATATTTGTACCTATTACCATTTTGTCTGCCTTTGAGTAGAGGGAACAAAAGAAAGTATCAGGGAAGGCTATAGAACTGGAAGGTTGAGGTACAACTGGCTGACCTACTTATACAGGTTTACTGGAGTTCAGTCTTGTAATTGACAGCATGAGGATTTAACTTTTTTCATTTTATGGTTTTGAAATTTAGGTTGCACCAGTGGATGACTTGTGAAGTAACCACTCTCATATTTCAGCTACAGAAATGTAAGTTGTACTTAATCTATTTATGAATTTAAACTGAAAGATGTCATGATAATCACTTAGCATCCTTTCTGTGTAAGAATCTGCAAATAAGCAAAGGAACCTGGGGAAAATGAGGTACAATTGTACAGCATAATGTGACTACATGGATAAAAGGGAGCAGAGAGGACATCATTCTACCCATTAGATAATAAGGTTTTTGACTTAGAAGAATTAGTGCTATGTAAGTAAGTAGCTTTCAGTATGTATATCTTTAAAAGTATCTCTGTAAATATGTAAAAATAGTTGCTGTCCCCCTGCATTTTAGAATCAAGAGCCATGTTGGTAGGATGTAGCCAATTATAAGTTAGCCAGCCACTCTGGTTATCGATTGTTGTGACACAAATTGAGGGTAAAGGACTTATTCTTGATCATTTTTCAAAAAGGATGTTCTAAGAGAAACTCATTGGCATGTCTGAAACTCTTAAATTATTATCCTCAAAGCTGTGACATTTTTAGAAGATAAGCATCATATTGCCTCTAAGGATAATAAATCATAGCAGATGAAACATAAAAGGAATTTCTGAGTGATTCAACACAACAACATTATTTTGCTTTTTAAAGTGTTTTATTTTATTTGGGAGCCAAAAGTTTCTACATTTTAACAATTCCATTTGCTCTCCCATCTTGGTAATCTAGTAAAAGCAAGTTCCTCCTAGTTCTCCCAGTACTTTGGCTTATACATGAATAGCACTTTACAATGGTCAGAGCCCACACCCCTTCATTTTCATATTTGAGTCTCACAGCAACTCTTTGAGATAGGCAGGAAAATAGTTATTGTCTTACAAGTGTGGAAACCAAAACTCTGAGTCCTGGCCAGTGTTCTTGACTTTATCTCACTCTGCTACCCAAAAGCTGAGCTTATGTTTGGACCAGCTAGTTATTCTTTGTTCAGCCTTCTCAAACCTGCCACATTTCACTTTTAAGTATACTAGAAAGGAAATGAATAAGTAAAATTTTGAATTCTTGCTGGATCAAAAGGCATATTTTCTCAGATATTTAATTAGACTTGTGTATAATAATCTACCTTGAATTCTGCTTTCATCTGAGAAATCTTGTCACAGTAAAATATGTCTGAGAAGAAAAATATCAAAAGGTAAAAAAAAATGCAGGTTAAAATGAAGTGTCTGACTTAAAAAAATTCTTACAAAGATAGCTTGCTTCTCAAATGACAGAAATGAGTTGTAAAAAAGGCAAGGCTTTACAGTAGAAAGGGCAAACATGATTATTAATTTGTTAGTAAACCACATTTTTCTCCTGTAGCATCTATCATTTTCCTTCTTTTGAGTCTAGTATGTTTTTCTATTGATGGTGAACTATTGGATAAAAACTAATCAGACTTCGTTATTCTGTTTATATCTATAACTACTTATAGCCATTTTATGTAATAAAATGAAAAGTTTTCCACCTTGGGTTGGATGAATCTGCATTTTTTGTATGGCTTATTGAATTATCAATACTTCATCATAACTTTGCAAGTTATTTTTATAAAGCATTAGGCCTAAAAGTTGACCTTGGCCTTGGTTGTGCCCCAGGGGCTGGGAGCATTTCTGCTTAGCTATCCCATCTCCATTCCTGTCTCTATCACTTCATTGCTAACTGGTATACATTCCCTCTCTGTCTGTCTCTTAACTCTCTTTCTCTCTGTCTCTGTCTCTGTCTCTCTGTTTATACACACACACACACACACACACACACACACACACCTTATATGCATATATATATTCTGAATTGACTAGTTACCTTGGACAAACAGAGACTCATGGACG
>NW_006443567.1:2827350-2831409 GCF_000325575.1 Pteropus alecto
AATAAATAAATTAAAAATATTTTTTAAAAAATAATTTATTTATTCAAAAAATATTTATTGAACACCCACTGTGTTCTGTGTCCTAGGGGTAAAGCAGAGAAGATAACAGAAATAAATCTCTGACCTCATAGAATATATATTTAAGTGCAGGGGAGACAGAGTTAAACAAGAAATAACATTTACTATATGTTGGTAGTAAGTGCCATGGAGTCAAACAGAGGAACATAGGGGGACAGGGAGTGTGCCTGTGGTGTATGGGAGAGGGTGTCATTTGGAATTGGGTGTCAAGGGAAGGGCTCATTGGGAAGGCACCCTTTGAGTAAAGACTTGAAGGAGTTGAGAGAATGATGCATACAGATATCTGGGGGAAAGAACATTTCAGACAGAGGGGAAACATTAAGTACAAAGACACTGAGATGGACCTACGTGTAGCCAGGTCTCTGAAATGCCAGACTGGAGCTGAATAAGGGAGGCAGAGCATCATAGAAGACCATAGATCACATGGAGGACCAGATCATGGAGCACCTTGTAGTCCAGAGCAAAGACTTGAAGAAGTTGGGAGCCAGTAGAAGTGTTCATATAGAGAAATGATATTATCTGATATGTGTTAACTGATCATTCTGCCTGCTGTGTTGAAAATAGACTTAAAGAAGCCAGGGCAGAAGCAGACCCAGTGAGGAGGCTATTGCAGCAGTCTAGCACAGAGATGATAGTGGCTGGACCATGGAAATAAGAGTGGAGGGGAGGAGAAATGATGGGGTTCTAGATGTATTCTGAAGATATTGCCAATAGAATTTTCTTACAGATGAGATGTAGGTGTGAGAGAAATCAGGATGACTCTAAGGATTTTGCCGTAACAACAAGAAGGATGGGATAGTTATGAATTTAGATGGGGAAAATTGAGGAGGAGCAGGTTTTAGGGGGAAAGTCTGAGTTTTGTTTTTGGACATGTTAAATTTGAGATGCCTATCAAATATTCAGGTGGAGTTATTGAGGAGGCAGCTGGCTACACATATCGGGCTTCAGAAGATACATACACTTACACACACACACACACACACACACACACACATATTGGGGGCTTTGTCTGCATGTAGATGGAGTTTAAAGACATGAAACAGATGAGCTCACCAAGGGAGTAAGTGTAGAGGAGGGAAGAAGTTCAAAGACAGGGCCCTGGGGCCATCTAACATTTAAAGGTCAGGGAGATGGGAAAGCGCTAGCAAAGGTGGCTAAAACAGAGATGCCAGTGAGGTGACCTGAGAGACTACAAGCGCATGCCTAAAACAGTAAATGCAGAACAAAACTTATTTCCAGGAGTCCCATCACTCTGCTAGACCATGCACTCTATCTCAGGTGGAGGGGCTTCAGAATTGACTGTGTAAGGGGACACCTCACTCATTTTTAGTTTCGTGGGGGTAATTTCCTCAAATTTTTGTTATAAGACTGCAAAGATATTGGGCAGTGACAGATATGTCAAAGCAAATATTATAATGGAACCACTTTTTGTTCTAGCGAATGCAATGTGTTATAATTAAGACATTGTTGCACTCTGTCATCATGACAGATCAATTTAGTACTTTGCCAATTTCTTTCTTTTTTTAATTTTTGGTGTGGGGTGTGGTAGGATAGAGATATTAAGGTCAGCATGAGCCAAGGGAAACCAACCATTTGGACATTTGACATTGTTTATTCTCACATTTAAAAACAGGTCACACAAAAGAGGACCCAAGAGCTGTTTTTTCCCTCTGCTGCCATTAAATGTCATGTCACCAGTGACAGCTTGGAGGCTGATTCCATATCCTTGTTTGTTTGAAGAGCCATCCTTGATATACAAATGTCTTCTGAAGTGGAAGATCAAGGCAATATGTATTGAGAATTTAACACTCGGCCCATTTTTGGTTTTTCGCTCTTTGACTTTTACCTTCCCCAAACTTGCCCGCCAGGGTCTATCATTTGTGAGAATCAATTTAGAAAATCTGTGAGATGGTGCAAATTCTGAGCATATCAAGTCCCAAATGAGCTTTCCTAAAGCACAGTGGCACTGCAGCATCCTTACTGGATCCTAGGACTACTACTAATGAATTTTTAGTGCTTTTTCCCATCTGAGAATTTTAGTCAGAAAGACTCATTTTGGAAAGATAGCTTAGAGCGGATTTAAGCACAGAGCCCTGTAATTGGTATAAGTGAGCAACAGGTGGACTTTCTGAATTGAGTTCTTCCACGGTTAACCAGAGTGCATAGAGACAGCACTAATTGCCTCTTAGCTCCCAAAAGGAGAAGAGAGGAGGGAAAGGAGAAAGCAAAGCAGTGAATGGTCTGACTGCGTTAGTCCACGGACATTGTTTCTGTGGTTTCTTTGTTCATGCCAACCCTACTTTGAAAAATAATTGCATTATAAACAGGTAATACAGCAGCTGGACTATATCATAATTTTTGTAATTTGATATAAAATTTCAAAAACCTGTTTCTGTGAGTCATAACTTGAAGGGAAAGGGCTTAATGTTTGATCCTGTCAGGTTTTCTGAAACCTTCATTTTCTTTTTCAGATGTGCTTATCAAATTTAGGCCTGCATTGCTTTAAATACTAAAATATTCTCTTGGTTATGACACACACACACACACACACAGAGCTAGTTTTTGAGAGCTTTTCATTTCAAGAGAGCTGTCAAATTAGAGAATAAAGAGTGTAGAGTATGTGCTTGATTATAAGATATCATGTTTTATAAAGAATGAATTATGCTCTTAGTCAGGTAAGCAATATATAAATTCTTCCCATAAATATACACTATATGTATGAGTCCAAGAGAAATTGGGAAGGGAGAGAGAAATACTGGTAATGTTGTCATACTTGTCTTCTGTGTTGTACTATATTCTTAAGGCCACTGTTCATGGTTAGGAGACAAGCTAGATACCCAGGGGGCTCTTGGCTCATGTGCTGTACCTTTACACTGACTTGCTAAAAGATCCTGGGGAAAGCATTTCAACTTTCTCTAATGGGCTTTTCTTAACTTGCTGAAATGAACATGACAAGGTGGCAAGCATCATGCTTTACCAAGTCCCAGGTCAGCAGCACCAGGGCTGATTCTATGAAACACTTCTGGCATCACTGGTGTGCCACTGGCTGGTCACTCACCATGTCCAAAGTGTCTATTTTCAAAAATTCCCATCTTCTACCAATTTGTAGGAATTGCCCTGTATGTAGTAGCTTCCGATTTCGTAAACTGGTTAGAAATACTGAAGTTTTAGGCAATAAGGCATCTTTTCTTTATTCAAAGATGATAAAGTTTTCAGGTCCACATGTAATTGCTGCTCGCTCTAGCAGGAAATGAAGATGAGAGGTTTCACAGTTGTTTCTTCAGAGTGTCCTCTTATTGGAGTATGAACAGCTGCAAATAGAGGACTGTTCTCCATCACTTGTCTTGGCACAGGCATATGCCTTGTTGACATCCTTGCTCAATGCTTTCTCCCTGCCTATACCCACAGGCCTTTGCCTCACTGCTTAACCTCAGCCATGCAGAGAGCCATGTGCTAAGTTTAAGTTTAAGTAAAGAACTGATTATTTTGCATGATATTGTCTCCTTCTCTTTATATTTATGCATTCATTTCTTCACTCAACCATGCAAACATTTTTTCTAGAAATGACTATGGGAAAGCTCCTGTGATACATTGTATCTAGTGGTAAGCGATACTTGAGAATTATAGAGCTGCAAATCAAATGGTTATAAAGTTATAAAGTTATAGCTGCAAGTTACTGAAGAAATATGAGGGAAGCTTCAGGAGAATCTGGGATGAGATTGGGGCTGAGGTGGTACAGACATCTCCAGAAATGCACTTAAAGATCAGTTATTTAAATCTTCTCTCCTCTCCTCCTTTTTAAAATTTATTTTTATATATTTTTTTAAATTTTAATAAGTTTCAAGTATACAGTACATTGGTTGGACGTCTATATAGTTAGTAAAATGATCCCCTCAATTGCTCCCTCCCTCCCCTGACCCTCCACCTAGCCAATGTATTAATGCTAATTGCATTCTTAATGCCATGCTTCCCATCCCTGTG
>NW_006443567.1:2832151-2836314 GCF_000325575.1 Pteropus alecto
TCCTGGAGTTTTATGTCCATTTCCTTCACCAGGTTAGGGAAGTTTTCCATCATTATTTTTCAAATAGCTGTGCAACATCTTGATTTTCTTCACTTATGCTGATCAGATGACTATTTGGAGACTTAATGGTATCCCATATCCTCCTTAAATCATCTTTATAGTCTTGGCCTCTTTTTTCTTGCCATTCTGTTTGAGTGTCCTGATTCCTGTTCTTTAGATAGGGCATGTGATCTTCTTCTTTATTCACTTTGTTTATTCCTTTGTTTATTCCATTTAATATACTTCTCATCTCATATAATGTGCTCTTCATTTCAGACTGATACCCTTTTATAATTTCCATTTCCATTTTTATGTTTTTTTTTTTTTATCTCTTTGTTGGAGTTTTCTACATTTCTCAAAAGTTCATTGAGCATCTTTATAACCAGTGTTTTGAACTCCGCATCTATTAGGTCGCTTGACTCCATTTTTCCAGGATCTCTGTTCTGTTCTCTCATATGATTTCTGCTTCTTTATCTTCCCATTTTGGCTGTCCTTCGATGTCTGTTTCTGTGCACTAAGCAAAGCTCCTAAGTCTCGCAGTCTTATTAGTGCGGATTTGTGACGTAGGTGTCCAGTGGTACAGCTACGTCACCTATGGTTCAGCTGCAGGCCTAACTTAGTCTAAGTCTCTACTCCTCTGGGACCACTTGTTAAGATTCAGCAAGCAGTCCACAGATGCTGTGCTTATAGTTGCCTCAAAAGGCCACACCAGAAACCAAGGACAGCTGGCTGTGAGTCTAGGCGCTGCTCAGCAAGGAGCACCAGACTCGCTGAGGACACACCTGGATGCGGCTTGGGCCGGGCCTGAGTTGAAGTGGGCGGGGTTTCAAGGAATCCTCTTGGCGGAGTCACCTCTATTATCCAGTTTGATGACGTCACAGCTATGGTGGCGCTGTGTCTGCGCACTGGGGAGGGAGGACTCAACAGGGAACAATGGATACCACTGGCACTTCTGTACCTAGTGAGTCTCGCTTCAGCTGTAACTCCGACAATATCTCCCTGTAAGTCCCTCATTCCCACTGCGTACAACCGAGTCGGCACTGGTGCTTAGAGCAAGCAGGTCCGTCGCAGGGAAAATCCGCTCGTGGACGCGGCCCCTTTAAGAGGCGTCTGCCGCTGCCACAGCCTCACTCAGCCGCTGGAGACGGGGCAGCCCCATGTCCTCGCCCTGTCCTACCTTCTGCGTTGCAGGGTGATTTTTCATAGTTCTCTCACTAGTTGTATGTCTTGTTCATCTAGATCCCAGGCGATTTTTCCTTGCTGCTGCTTCTTGTTTCCATCACAACTTTGGTCGCCAGAGGGATGAAGAGAGCCTCTGTCATCTACGCCATTTTGAAGCATTCTCCCCTCTTCCTTTTTTTCAGAAGTGGTACCCTACCTTCTTTCTGATGATCCACACCCCTCCCATTCCCTGAGAGACTCTGCTCCATTTATCTTCTCTCCGTAGTTCTCAAACTTCTTCTCTTCTAGGAGCCCTCCTAGAAAATATTTTCAAGCTTCCTCTTGGTCCTGGTCAATTCCCATGACCTTATATTGCAGTTCTCAATCCCCTCCCATCTGTCTTCTGTAGTTATTATTAAACTGAAAGTGTTCATTCAGTGGGTGTTAGGGATTGAATTGTGACCACCTCCTCAATAGGTATGTTGAAATCCTAACTCTAGTTCTTCAGAGTGTGACCTTATCGAGAAATAGTCATGTAGAGGTAATCAAGTTAAAATGACCTAATTAAGGTAGGCCCTAATCCAATATGACTGGTGTCCTTGTAAAAAAGAGAAATTTGGACACAGAGAGAGACATGTACAGAGGGAAGACCACGTAAAGGTACGGGGGAATGCCATTTACAAGCCAAGAAACTCTTGAATCTACCAGAAGTGTGGAAAGGGACACAGAACAGATTTTTCCCCATAGTCCTCAGAAGGAATCATCCCTTCCAACACCTTGACCTCAGATTTCTAGTTTCCAAAACTCTGAGAAAATACATTTCTGTTGGTTAAGCCCTCCCAGTTTGTGATATTTGGTTTGGATCGCCCTAGTACACTAGAACAATGGGCACAAATAAGATTTCTTAATGATGAAATCCAAAGACCCCTTCTTACTCTGGGAAACCTCTTAGTACTTTTTAAACCCGTTAGCCACTTTCCTTTTTAAAATTCAAGAGACAGCCTGGTGAGATAGAATAAACCAGAACTCCAGAGTTAGGCCAAAGTGGGCTCAAATTCTTGGATAATTGTTTTCATCTTCTCTACACCAATGAATTGAATTTGCATGTACCTCATATGGTGTTTGTGAGGATCACATGAAATAATTTATGTAAAATATGTCATACAGTAAGAAAATATAAATAAAAACTAAATGTTAGCTCAAGCTAAACTAAATGTAGTCAAGCTAAGAAGAACCTACTAGACCTTGAGTGGTTACCTGAGATACGAAATCAAATGGCAGGACCCTGGGATTGACAGTCTGAGGTTAGGTGTTTGCTCCTCTTCCATGTTCTTACCTTGCTCCCTGTGCTTTGCAGGCTGTATGCTTTCAGCTGTGTGTTTCCTCTCCTATTAGATTTTGAGATCATTAATAGTAGACAGTAAATATTTGGTGAATGAAGAAATGACTGAATGGAACAAATCTAAAAGAGCATTCTTGGCCAATCCAAGGTCTAAAGTGTTCGTGTTGTTATATCAAGGCTCGGTGTGGAAAGCAGTGAACTCTATGAGTCTGCAAGATGGCAGAAGCTGCTATTAATGAGCTGTTTGTTTGTACTGAATTTTTTTTCCTGAAGTTCTCAACAACTCCCTCTTCCAGGACTGAATAAAAAAAAATATTTTTGGTAAATCACCATTGGAGTCAACCTCAGTGAGTGATGAAAATGCACTTTCAACTTATTTTTTTGGAAACAGAATATGTTGTGTATTACTGTCACTTCTGAATTGTCCACTTGTGATACTCAGATGCAGAGATAACATCAAGACTGACCTTATTTTTTATTAAATTTTTTAGCAGTTTCTCACTTTATGAATGCCAAATGCCAAACCAGTAAGAGCATTCACTTCATGGGCCAAAATCTTATGGCAGTAATCAGAAATATAAGTAGTCAGAAATATATGTAGATTGGAACTTGCTATTTCCTATGTCATTTCAAAAAGTAAGCTAGCTCCTCACAAGAATAGGCTCTTCAGCAAATACTAATTTTCTTTAATGAACAGGCTCCTTGTCGTCTTTATTAGATGAGATTCTGAAATGGGTTGGCATTAACTATTGTAATTCAAACATAAACTCCCCTTCTTTCACATCGATCTGAGGGCTACCTTTTCTGGTTATTCAGGAATCTGAATAGCTTTTTCAAACAACTCTCTGTTTACTCAGTTTACCTACGATTCCTCTCCTACCTTGCATCTCCTAACATGCATTTATTCTAGTCTAGATACATATATTTCTCAGTGCAAGTATAGAAAGAAAAGAATCATGACAGATTTTTCTAGTGCTATTCATTTCAGGCTTTATAATGGGGCTTAAAATAAAAAGCTGTATTTATACTTCACTGAATAAGAAGATTTTCTTGGCTAGATAAGAGGGTAAGTATTAATAAGATTTACAAAGGGGCAATGTTGTGTTACCCCTGCCCTTGAAAATAAAAAAAATTATATAAGGCAGAGCATGGCAGGAGATGAAGCTGAATAATGATGCATTTTTCTGAGAAAGAGAAAGAGTAGTAAAGTGATTTGGAGCTCCAGGCCAACTCCTTGGCCTAACTCTTTCCTGCTTCATTGCAGTCCAGTGTACACTTTACTATAAAATTCAGTGATTGTAGAGTATACGCAGCTAATATCCCTTTGTATCATACAACCTAATTCTTCTTTTAAATACCCTAGGGGACCTAAATACTCCACTGTCGGATATGGACAGATCATCCAAACAGAAAATCATTAAGGAAATAACATCGTTAAATGACACATTAAACCAACTGGACATAAATGATGTATACAGACCTTCTATCCCCAAACAGTTGCTTATACATTCTTCTTGAAATAATATGTATTCTCTGATCATAATGCTTTGAAACTAGAGATCAGCTGCAAAAAGAAAGCAGGAGGAACCACAAATACATGGAGATTAAACAACATAACATG
>NW_006443567.1:2838248-2896432 GCF_000325575.1 Pteropus alecto
TAAAAAAAAAATGAATGGGACTACATCAAACTAAGAAGCTTCTGCTCAGCAAAGGAAACCATCAACAAGGTAAAGACAACCATTTGAATGGGAAGATATATTTGCAAGCAACGCCTCCGATAAAGGCCTAATATCCAAAATGTACAAAGAACTCATATAACTCAAGAACAACAAAAAAACAAACGATCCAGTCAAAAAATGGGCAGAGGATCTAAACAGACACTTCTCCCTAGAGGATATACAAATGGCCAACAAATATTTGAAAAGATGCTCAATATCACTAGCTATTAGGTAAATGCAAATCAAAACCACAATGAGATACCATCTCACACCTGTTAGAATAGCTATAATCAACAGGACAAGTAATAACAAATTTTGGAGAGGATGCAGAGAAAAAGGAACCCTCATGCATTGCTGGTGGAACTGCAAATTGGTACAACCACTATGGAAAACAATATGGAGGTTCCTCAAAACACTAAGAATTGATCTACCATATGATCCAGCAATCCCTCTACTGGATATTTACCTCAAAGACTTGAAAACCCATATCCGAAATGATACTTGCACACCGGTGTTCATAGCAGCATTATCACAGTGGCCAGGACATGGAAGCAGCCGAAGTATCCTGTGATTGATGATTGGCTAAAGAAGCAGTGGTACATATATACAATTGAATAATACTCAGCCATAAGAAGAGATGAAATACTGCCATTTGCGACAACATGGATGGACCTCGAGATAATCATGCTAAGCAAAATAAGCCAGATGGAAAAAGTTGAAAGTCACATGATGTCACTTATATGTGGGATATAAACCTAAAAGCAACATACAAACAGGGCAAACAAACAGAGACTCATGGACATAGAAAATAGACTAGTGGTTACCAGAGGGAGTAGAGAGGGGGAAAGGGAGAGGTAGAAAAAAATACCTTAGCATGCATTTTCTCCTCTCAGTGTTACTTATAACACTGAAAAATTGGGAACAGCCCAAATGTCAAATAGTACAGAACTAATTAATTAAACTATGATACAGCTATATGATGGTGTGCCATGCAACTGGTAAAAATTTTGTTGTATAAAGAGATTTAATGGCATGGGATGATGTTCATAATGTATCAATAATTAGAAAAAAGCAGATTACTCATAGTAAGTACTGCAGGAGCCTAACAAAATATGTACATACATTCATAGAAGTCTGGAATATAATTTCTCAAATTTTTAACAGTGCTGTCTCTGAGTTGTGGAATTAAAGATGGGTTTTGTTTTTCTTTATGCTTTTAAAATATTCTCTATACTTTGATAATGAACATGTATTAACTTTATGGTCAGAAAAAGTAAAAGAGAGGATGCCTCTCCCCCTTGTAAACACTGTTGTAGTGGGTGGAATGGTGGCTCCCGCAATATATGTCCAGGTCCTAAATCCTAGAACCTATAAATGTGACCTTATTTGGAAAAAGTCTTTGCAGATGTAATTTATCTAAGGCTCTCGAGATGAGATCATTCAGGATTATCCAGGTGGGCCCTCAATCCAGTAACAAGTGTCTTCATAAAAGACAGAAGAAGAGGAGGCACAGATACAGAGAAGGCCATGTAAAGTTGGAGGCAGAATTTGGAATGATGTCGCCATAAGCCAAGGCATACTGACAGCCAGAAGAGGCAAGGAAGGATTCACCCCTAGGTCCTCCTGAGGCAGCATAGCCCTGCTGACTAACACCTTGATTTTAAACTTCTGGCCTCTAGAACTGTGAGAAAATATATTTCTATTGTTTTAAGTTTGTGGTAATTTGTTACAGCAGCCAGAGGAAACTAATACATGCTACAGTGGGCCATGCAGCCCATTGGTTATCCCTTCTACATGGACATCTGACTGGAGTCTTCTCTCTGGCTATCCTCAGCCCTGCATCGCTATGTTCACTATCTTCAAGGAGCCATGCTTAACTATGTTGCCAGTTCACTGGCGTGCCTCTTTCTTCCCGTCACTCTTCTCTTTGCTCTCATTTGCGAAACCTTTGTTTTGATCATTATAGACTGCACCTGTCATTTGGTCCTGCCTGAGAGCTTGTCCTCTAATTTTTTTTGGCAATTGGACATTTGTTACTGCACAGTCACAGAAGGGTCTAATGGCTGCATAGGGCCTCTGTATTTTCAAAGGAGACCCAGTGACTTTTACCACCCTTTAAAATATGGTAAGTCTTCCCTTAATGTCATTGATAGGTTCTGCGACTTCATGCAAAATGACATATAAAAACCAATTATACCATAGGCTAATTGATATAAACAAGAGTTGTGACATCTCATCAACTTTATAACAAAAAGATGTTATCTGAGGACATGCTATATCTGCAGTCACTTAAAGACATTCCCAAATAACATCAGCACCCAGGCTACTTGAGATATATTATTGTATAGTTAGAGGAGAAAAGGAAATTCTTTACAGCAAAATGGGGAGAAATCATTCCCAAAGTCACTGAAGAGGTTTCCCAAATACCAGAGGTAGATTATTTGCAAATATTTTGTTGTTCCTATTTGTCAAGGAAGTTAATAAAGCTAGCTCATTGGTGACCTGACTCAGTCTACTGTGCCAGCTTCATCTCCCATCTCTTGCTGGTGGTCCAGTAATCTCCTGGTGCTGTATTCCTCCCTCCATGCCATTACTCTCACTATCTGCTCTCCCTGGAATGAGGCTCTCCCCCACTATGGTCCTTTTGGTCTGACTCACTCTCCTCCTGCTCCCCAATCTTTTAGATCTGGCTCAAGCATCATCTCTAAGAAGTCTTTTCTGATCCACACTTCCCAGCCTGGGCCAGGTACCAGGCCTGGTTTCTTGTGTTTCTTTGGCAGCATGGCCTCACCTCTACCTCTCCTCTAATCACAATATATAGAAGTAATCTCTTTGTGGAGGTGGGACATTTTCAAATTAATGTTACCTGTTGAGAGGGTTTCCACAAGACAAAGGAAAGAGGAAATGAAGCAAGCTCTCCTGTGGATAGAATATCATCTATGGCTAAAAAATCTCTGCAAAAAGAGCTATAATAAACCACTGCCATGAAAATCTTTTATCTTCTGCCCACTGGATCTACATGCAGATTTCTATGAGCAAAACTGTCATCTTTCTCTTGCAGAAAAAAGGCAGAACCTGTTGAGAAAAGGTTGAACAGGAGCCCTCCAAATGTGAGAAATTCATGCTTTGAATGATTATAATAAAAAAGGGAAACAATCTGTTTGGTTTTTCCCTACTATACTGCGAGCTACTCAAGGCGGGCAACCTCTGGATTCCTGGCACTTGGCACAGAGTTGGTGCTCCTTAGGTATTTGTGGAATGAATGAGCAAATATTTTCTTCATGGCCCCATGTTTTTTGTTCAGGAACTGTGAAGACAGAAGCAGAATAAAGAGGATGATACCAGATCTGCCATTTGTCTGGTTTAGTGTCCCGAAGCCCTTTAGATAAGACCTTCCTATCACCCATCTCAGAAGCATAAAAACATGATATGATTTTCGGCAGGTGAGAATGGAGAAAAGCAGATAATGCTTTCTCTTTTCGGTCTAGAAAAAGTAACAACAAGGAGCTTTATGCCGAGAAGTGATAACGATGCCTGCCACATACAATGGGGGAAATCAATTCCTCCGTGGTCAATAAACATAGTGGTTTCAGAGATTTTGCTAAGACACTAATTAACTTTGGTCCTGACATTCCTCCAGAATAGAACCCAGGATTTCAGTAATAACTGATAGAAGGTGTACTCAGGCATTTGCAAGCTGTACCGCTCACGATAAGACAGGAGGTGGTTTTCAGTTACTTGAGCACAAAATTTGAAAATAGCTCCTTTGTTGTATGAACCATCCTGGAATAGGATAGAATTATGCTCTTCCTAATCATAAGGTCCTGGAGCCAAGCCAAATGGTATCTTGAAAGAGTCTCAGAAAGTTCTGAGTTTAGAAGAGGAAACCATTTATACTCACCACCTTCCCTTGCAGCTATTTGTGTAATATGTTTCTGTTAGCTTTGTATGAGGAACAAATTTGCTTGTTCAGTGTGTAACTGAGAAATCATAGGTTCACATTACTACTTTTTTAAATCAGTGATTGAGAGAGAGAGATCAAGACCAAGACTGATGGGTCGCATTCATTGAAGTGATCATTCAAGCCACTGAGTAGATGAAATCACTGAGGGAATCTTATGGGTTGAATTGCGTCCTCCCAAAATTCTTATATTGAAGTACTAACTTCCAGTACTTTGGAATGTCATCTTATTTGGAGACAGGGCCTTTGCAGACATAATCAACTTAAAATGAATTCATCAGGGTGGGCCCTAATCCAATATGACTGATGTCCTTACAAAAAGAGGAAATTTGGATAAAGAGACAGACATGCGTATGTAAAGGAAGAAAAATAATTTCCATTCTATCCTTCTAGAGTCTTGACTGAAACCCCCATGTAATAAAAAGACATATTAATAGGAGAAAAACAAACAGAGGTTTAATAACCTTTATATCTCCTGTATACATAGAAGATACCCAGGAAAACTGAGCAACTCTGAAGTGACCCAAGCTGTCACCTTAAATACCATTTCCAGTTAAAGACAAAAGATATTTGGGCGGAATAGTCAGTTATAGGAGATTACCAGGCAAAGCTCAGTAAACAAGGGTATGGTTTTTATGCAGATTAAGGCCATTGCCTTCTCCAATGACCAGAGTGTCTAGGGCTTTAGAGTCATCCTGCTCCTCCTGGTTCAGAGAGGGAGACACCCTTACAAATGGGGATTTCCCTTATAAATGTAAATGTCTCTTACAAAAGGGTAACTTCTACTTGGTTTTTAGAGCTTCTCCCCTGTTTATGTTTCTTAAAAATAACTAGCTCAAGATAATCCTTCTAACAAGGAGGCATATTTTGGGGTGGCATGTTCTCCTCCATTTAGGCATGGAAAGAATATGGTATGAAGAGAGGTGGGGGAAAAGACAGCTGCCTACAAGCCAAGGAGAGAGGCCTGGAACACATCCTTCCCTCACAGCCTCAGAAAGAACTAACCCTGCTGACACTTTGACCTTAGACTTATAGCCTCTGGAACTGTGAGACAAACTTCTGTTGTTTAAGCCATCCAGTCTGTGGTAATTTTTTATGGCAGCTCTAGCACACTAATAGAGGACGAAAGTATATAATGGAAAAAAGAGCAGAGGACTAAAGTTAAAAACTTAGGATCACATCTACTGAGGCTGAAAGAAAACAGGAAGTAACAAAAAGGAAAAATGTATTGATCATAGAGGTGGAAGGAGAAAAGCAGTACTGTCCTGTCATGAAATCTAAGGGAAGAGAGAATTTTAAGAAGAGAGTGGTAGATAATAGTGCCAAATGCTACAGGAAATTTGAGTAGGACAAAGACTGAGTGGTTTTGCAATTAGGAGATCCTGGAAGTCTTACTTGGCTTATGGTAAAGGGTAGGAAATAGAGAAGCCAGGTTATGGAATGTTGATGAGGAAATGGGAGATGAGGAAGTAGAGACTGTGGGGGTTTATTTGTGCTCAAACATGTCTGAAGAGTGGTACAGGCTGGCTGTCTCAGAGTCAACTGGAAAGACTATGAAAAGGTAGATTTTTAGGTCTCGACTCCAGAATTGTATTTTGATTCATCAGGTCTGGGGTGCGGCTTAGAAATCTGGTTTCTTAAAAAGCACTCCAGGTATTTCTTATGCACAGGAAGATTTGAGAACTACCTACTACACTGTTTTTTTTTTTGTTGTTGTTGTTGTTTTTTAGTGTAGAAGAAAGAGAATATTGTACTGACTCCCAATTTCAGTGTTTTCGACTCATCTCTCAGTGAGAAATGCTGATTTTTGACTCATACTGGATGATATCAGAAGGCAGGGGGAGAGGTCTTGTTTAACCCAGAGTGAAAAGACTTCAATCATTTTGCTGCTATACCTTCTGGAACATGAGATCTCCTTAGTTGCCACTTCAAGGAAAAAGTACATGGACAGTTCACACCTGCTCTTCTAAGTGTCTGTCTCAAAGTGACATGTTACCTCTACTTACAATTCATTGCCAGAACTAGTCACATGAATCTAACTAACTGAAAGAGAGCCGGAAGTGCAGACTCTACATGCCTGGGAGGAGAGGAGAATTGGATATTGGTGAGGATGACTCAGAGATGCAGAAAAGCATGTTTTTAGCCTGGGAGAGAACTATGCATGAGTGTAGGTAGGCCAAGAGAAAGTGCCAGAGGAAGAAGAATTTGAAGTGGGAAAGGAGGAGGGTGAGAAAATGCAAGAATTCAGAGAGTAAAGTCCTAGAAGAGGGATGAGCACAAAAGTGCCTATTGGGTGTGTCGGCGATAGTGTTTTACCTTGGAAAGGAAAGATGCATTTCTTCATTAAGAATCAAACATGAACAAGAGGGAGAATGAAGCCTCTGAGATTTTATAGGGCACAAACATTCTCATCATCACTGTTTGCAATAGTATTCTGAGACTTGTCTCGTCCTTCTTGTCTTCTGTCCAGATTTCTCTTTACAATTCTTTCACATGAGAGTTCAGACAGCTCTAGCACCACCAAAATTACCCCAAGACAATTAGTCAACAACTGAATTAGCAGGGCATTCAAGAGTCAATGCCATCTTTCCCATCTTAAAGGTAAAATTTACAGTTCAATCAATGCAGATACTTCAGGATCCCGTATGGACTGGCAGTTCGATGTTTTCCTTTAGGGGCTGCATTTTCTTGTGCAGGTTCCTCAAGTGTCAGCTCTCCTGGCCATGGTCATAGCATTACAATTTGAATAGTGAACTACCCTACCGGTGAGGGGAATAGTAATGCTATTGCTTCCATCATACTTACAATTCAGCATCATGAGAAACAGGATTCTAGGTCTACAAGAGACCTTGAGGTAGGACCATACTAATCTGACTGAAGTAAATGAAAAACAGTTTTTCCCTATTTTTTAAAGTCCACATCAGAAGTTGATTACCCAGTCACTTCTGTTCTTTCTTCTGGCTAGCCTAGTTCCCTCATCTTGCATCTACCCTCTTGTTTGCTTTCATGGACATGAAGAACAACTGTACAAGTCCTATATATGTGAAAATAAAATGTCAACCAGATATTCCTCCATCAAAAATAGGTTTATTTGGGAATAATTAAGATTTGCAATCCAGTACCTGCAACCCTGGTGAGCCAAGTGCAAGTCCATTAAAACAAAGGAGAGGAATTTCTTTTATAGAGAGGAAGAGGAAGTTGGGAGGGCTATCTCCCTGCTGTGCTTTGCCATAGACATAGAGCATGAGAGCTCCCCCTTCTGACCTCCCTACTGCACTTTAAATATTTCTGCTTATTATTTTTTTTAGAAGACCATTATTATATTGTACCACAGTCTTAATTTAAAACTCAAAATATCTTTTCTCTTTTCTGCAAATGTATCAAGTGGCTAACACGTGTCGGTCACTGGGCTATAAAATTAGTAAGTTAATAAATCACTCCTTGCTTTCAAAGAACTTGTAAGGCAGGAAAAATAATTTTCTATCTGATCCTCTAGGTTCTTGGTTGAGGCTTCCCCCTAATAAAAGACGGATTAACAGGAGAAAAACAAAGAGAAGTTTAATAACATGTATTCCTCCTATATACATGGGAGAGACGAACTCCCTGAAATGGCCCAGTTTTCACCTTAAATACAACCTCAAGCTAAAATCAAAAGATGTTGGGGGTAAGGGAGGCTAGTTTTGGGAGGTTTTCAGGCAAAGCTCAGTAAACAAGGGTATGGCTGTTATGCAGATTTAGGCCATTGTCTTCTTCATTGATAAGAGTTTCTAGAAATTGAGTCTTCTCATTCTTTCTGGTTACTGAGAAGGAGACACCCTTAGAAATGGAGATTTCTCTCAAAAATGTAAATATCTTTTACAAAAGGGAAATTTCTACTGGTTTTCAGAGCTTCTTGCCTAATCTGGTGTTTCTTAAAAATAAGCAACAATCCTTTTACCTTGCAAATTGATGCAGCCACTATGGAAAACAGTATGGAGGTCCCTCAATATTAAAAATAAAACTATCATATAACCCAGCAATTCCACTCTGGGTCTTTATTTGAAGAAATCCAAAACAAATTCAAAAAGATATATGCATCTCTATGTTCATTGCATTATTATTTGCAATAGCCAAGATCTGGAAGCAACTTAAGTGTCCATCAATAGAAAATTGGATAAAGAAGTGGTACATACATATAATGGAATGTTACTCGGTCATAAGAAAGAATGAAATCTTGCCATTTGTCAGAACATGGGTAGACCTAGGAGCTATTATGATAAGTGAAATAAATCAGACAAAAAGAAAGATAAATATCATATGATTTCACTCTTACGCAGAATTAAAAAATCAAAGGAACAAACAAAACAGAAACAGATTCATAGATGAGAACGTTTTGGTGGTTGCCAGATGGGAGGGAGGTTGCAGGGCAGGGTGAAAAAGGTGAAGGGATTAAGAAGTACAAATTAGAAGTTACAAAATAGTCATGGGGATATAAAGTACACCATACAGAATATAGTCAATGATATTGTAATAACTATGGTACCAGGTAGATACTAGACTTATCAGGAGGATCACTTCATAAATTATATAAATGTCTTTGAAAAATAAGAAAAAAATACTATATAGAAGAACAAATATAAAATATGCAAAGTGCCTAGAAAAAAAAAAAAAGAATCCTTCTGCCAAAAAGGCATATTTTAGGGTGATCTATGTGTTCCCTTTTGTGGACCAAAAAAAAAAAAAGAGTTCGGTCGAAAGTAACCTCACAGGGTGATCTGATCACAAATTCCTAATAGGGCAGGTCATGGTGGGTAGTCATGCCCCAGACATGTAACTTTTTAGTGCAAGGTTTATCTTTACCTTAAGCAAGCTGTGTCCATTGTTTCTATGCATCTAGGTTAACATAACTTTGAAATCCAAAGCCATGACCACCTTCAAGAAAGCACACAATTTTGTTAACTATCCTGTAATCCAATCCCTGCCTTGCTTTTCCCCATCCAGGTAACCTTCCTTACATTCCTTCCTTAAGTTCAAATGCATAAAAGAAGGTGCAAAACTATTATTGTCAGGAGAATTTGAGATTTTGCTTCCTGTCATAAGTCCTCAGTTTGGCTCCAATGAACTTACAGAAATTCTCTATAAGTTTGGATATTTCTTAACGTTGACACCATCCAACTCATAATCAATCCGGTTGAAGAGAAAGACCTGCACATGATATTCTGACTGTTTCTTTCTCTGCAGCTTAACAGAGTGCCAGGAATAATGGAGGACAGAAAAAGGAATGAATCCTGCCTGGAACCATCAGGAAAAGCTTCAGAGAGCAGGTAACAGTTCACAGGTCTTGAAGTCTGAATAGGAGTTCTCTTTCTTCTTGATCTCTAAATCCTCATCTTTCTATTTCCCTATTTAGTTAAATAAACACATTCATATGCTCCAATTGTCCTATCACTGAATTTTACCCTGGCCTTTATAATAGACTCTACTCCCACCTAATACAAAGTGGGCAGCCTAGACTCTCTCCAACATCTCTGGGGTTTCTTGGTGAGGGCTGAGGACTGTTTTATTTAGTTACCTCTGAATTCTATTCTCTGTGGCTACTTGGAAATAAACCTGCTTCTCTTTTCCTGCCTTTCTTCATGTAAATTCTGCATTGGGTGGTGGGGAGGGCTTCACTGCTCCCTATACCTTTGACCTAGTGCTGTGTGTGGCCTGCCAACTTTGCCAAAGATTTGAAGACATGAAAGTGATACAGGACAGGACAAATTTCCCCGATTCAGGGGTAGACCAAGCCCTGCACTGCCAAGAAGAGGATTCCTTGGCAGAGAGTGTAGAAAGAATTCAACACACACGCCAAAGTTAGTCAAAAGGAAAGTTTACTGGGGACAGAGTAACACATGGCGTGTAGACTCCTCTCAGAGGCAGACAGTGATAGGGACCAAGAGAAATTCAGAGGGACAGAGACTATAGAGAGAGACAGGACAGCGAGAGAGACAGAGATGGACCCCCCAGTGTTTGGGGAATTCAGTTTATATATCATTCTTTAGTGTCTGTGAGTTATAGTTTAAAGACTTTGTTTACCCATTTCCTTTGATATGGACATACAGTGAGGAAGGGGAAGAGTATGTAGCGTGAAGAGGTAAGAATATGTAGTGTGAAAGGTCTGCTGATAGTTCTCAGGCTTTAATCCATAGGTTCCCCATGGCTTTACCCATAGGGAATGAACAATTTCATTTGTGTAGAGCGCCACCTAAAGACTCTGTTTTTCCCATTTACCCCTCACAGGGCGGGGAGTGGTTTGTTAGCAATCCCAGCAGAAATCTTCCTTTGTTCTGCAGGTGTCTTCCTGGCCAGGCTGCAGGGCTGATCAGCATATTGCAGTCTCTGAATGTGACTTGATTAACATTTAGTTCTCTTGCCTCCTCCCTACATTAGAAGAGAAGCAGCAGTGAGGAGAAATGGGAGTGGAAATTCAGACCATGAGCCACTCTCTCAGGTTTGTGCCATAGCTGGGTATATGGAGCATAAGGAATCTAGGACATTTTGGACTTTACAAAATAGATTCTATGGGAGCCATGAAAGTGACGTCAACATGACCTGACATGATTACACCCTAGTGCAGCTAAACAACCTCAGAGTGAAATTTTTAAAATATTTGTCATTTACGCCCTGGTAGGATTGCGAGATTTAGCAAAAAGAAATACAGGACATACAGTTGAATTTGAATTTCAGATAAACAACATTTTTTTTTAGTATAACTATGTCCCAAGAAATATTTGGGGGAGATACACACACACACACACACACACACACACACGCACACACACGCACACACACACACGCATACACACACACGCACACACATACATGCACGCACACACGCAAATTATTCTTTATTCACCTGAAATTAAAATAGTAGGTGTCTAATTATGTTTGATCTAATGCTAGCCCTGGGAGATGTTCTTCAGACCTCCCTTGTATTTATGATTCAGCCATCCATTGGGCTGCATGGCCTCTTGCTGTTGCCTTCCACCTCTTCTGTGTCCCTCTTCAGCTCATTTCCTTCAAACCACACCAATTTATTTCTATTTCTTCTGGAGAGCAGTTTAACAGTATGGCAGTCTTAGCCCAGACCATTCAATATCTGCCTAGGGGGGTTATCTTCCTAACGAAACATGGGCTTTGTCCTAAATAAAAATAGTTCTCTCCCAGGGAAGAATTTTGCAGCCAGTTCAAAGTAGGAAGTGTTCTTGTTTTTCAGTATAGTTAGCCAGAATTTGAGCAGAATTCATGAAAGGGGGTTGGCCCGTTATAATTACGATAAGTGGCCCATCTTTTTTATGAATAAACAAACAAATGTGATAACCTTAGTTTGGCAAGATAATGCCACTCACATGTCTTCGATCTGGCAATTGAATCATAGAGCCCAAGATATTGGGACTGAGATTATTTGAGAGATTCGCTAGTTCATATAATGCAGGACAGGGCAAATTAATAGTAGACGGTAAATATTTGGTGAATGAAGAAATGACTGAATGGAACAAATCTAAAAGAGCATTCTTGGCCAATCCAAGGTCTAAAGTGTTCGTGTTGTTATATCAAACCCTACATTGAGAGAAGAGGGTCCTTTGGTGGAGAGTGTAGAAAGAATTCAACACACATGCCAAAGTTAGGGTCAAAAGGAAAGTTTATTAAAGAAGGGGAAAAGCAAAGACTAGAGAAAGCAAAGACGAAAACTCAAGACAAGGAAAAAACTCCAGTGTCCGGGAATCCAGTTTATATATCATTCTTTAGCTCCTGTGAGTTGTAACGACTTTGTTTACCCATTTTCTTTGATATGGACAGGCAGCAAGGAAGGGGAATGGCAAGAGTATGTAGCGTGAAAGACCTATTAGCAGTTCCCAGCCTTTAATCCGTAGGTTCCCCATGGTTTTACCCATAGGGAATGAACGGTTTTATTTTGTGCAGGATGCCACTTAAAGACTGTTTTTCCTGTTCCTCCTTCACAGGTGTGGGAAATGAGTTGTTAGCAATCCCAGCAGAAATCTTCCTTTGTTCTGCAGGAGTCCTCCTGGCCTGGCTGCAGGGTTGATCAGCATATTGCAGTCTCTGAATGTTGCTTGATTTAACATTTTAATTCTCTTGCCTCCTCTCTACATTACATCTTCCATCAATTTGCAGATAGAGGAGCTGAAGCAAGAGAGCCATGACTTGTTAAAATCCACACAAACATATGTCAGAGCTTGGGCTTTCCCTGAATTTGCTATGCCTGTCTTTGTATCTCAGGACATGCAAATGATTTGGTAGAATTTGTGTTTTTCAAAGCAGACCCCTTCTCCCCTTGGTTGTGATTTTGTCTGGTAGTTCTGCATTGTGCTAAGGTGAAGGTGAGCTTCACAGTTTTTTGCTTATTCAGCTTCCTTAGAGAATCCTAAGTACTGTGGTATGTTCCATCCCAGGCCCCTCCAGGTCTATCTTTGCTGGACCTCAGTGGCAGCTGTGATACAAAACAGGATGAACCTTCCTGAGTGTAGATTTAAGTCCTACATCAAGAGAGAGTGTTCTTGACTGAGCTCAGGAAAGAATTCAAACACACGCCAGAGTTAGAGACAAAGAAAAGTTTATTAGAGAAGGAATAACGCTCCACAGACAGAGATATGGGCTCCTCTCAAAATAGAGAATGAGAGAGCTGAGAGAGACAGAGACAAGAGAAAAGATGAAGAGAAAAAGACAATGAGAAATAGACAGATTGACAGACAGACAGGCAAGGATCCCCAAGTGTTTGGGGAATTCAGTTTATATGTAATTCTTAGTTTCTATAAATTACTGCTTAATGACTTTGTTTACCTATTTTTCTTTGATGTTATTGGTATACAGTGTGAAGGTATGTAGATAGAAGGCATGCTAGCATTCAGGGCCTTATAGGGGATTTATAGGTTCCCCATAGGGAATAAATGGTTCAGTTTATTTTGTGTAGGGCATGACTTAAAGACTGTTTTCCTATTTTCCTTTCATGATGTGGGTAAATAGTTTGTTAGTAATCCCAATAGGACTCTTTCTCTGTTCTTCAGGTTTCCCGTGGCCTTCATTCCATAGATTCCCTGGAGGTCTGGCTATAGGGCTGACAAACACGTTGCAGGCTCTGAATATGACTTGATTTAACATTTAGTTCTCGTGCCTCCTTCCTATATTAGCTGCAGTGGGGATTTGGCTGTCCTCTGCCCATTCGCCTGGTCTGGCCAAGGAGTTGGATTTATTCATGATGATTTCCACATAGAAAAAACAACAAATGCCTTCATGTCATCAGTTTCATTTTAATGAAGAGTAAGGCTCTCTCCCAGCTGACCTGTAGATGTCTTCTCACTGTAAACATGCAAAGTGTGATTTCATGGCAAAAAAACAAAACAAAACAGATTTCTTGTCAGTGTGCACTGGTACAGGCATCGCTGTTTCTTCCTCAGCTCTTCTTGAAACCACTGTGCTAGGGCCAGTCTGCTGAGAGTGTTTCCTTCTTGCCAATTTTTACTTTTTCTAAGTCCGTTGCCTCGGTAAATGTTAAACACTATTTCTTGCCCTTTCGAAATTAGACAGGACTGCTAAAGGGAGCCAATCAGTCACACTGCAAAAAGGCTCAGCCCCTCTGGTGAAGACTTGGACATTTTTACGACTTCCTTGTTTTAACCTCCCCCTGCTGGTGAAAAATAATCCAGATATATTTTGTTCAGAAGCGGAAAAATTTAAGAGAAAGGAATTTGATTCTTGCAGTAACAAAATGCCTTCACTTTGAGAAAGGTAATGATTTTGCCTTTTGAATACAGAAAGATGAATGAGTATTTTTGACATTAGCCATTGTAGTCTGGCTACTGCTAAGAAGGAACCCAAGTTCTCTTGCACAGTGTATTTATCTATAACACATTTTACAGATGTGATGAAGTACCATAATTGATAGACTGGCACTGCATTGTGTCTGTTCTTTGGCATTTCTGACATATGACTGTGGCTGTTGGAATTATGGTGAACTATTAGAATGGGATGGAATAGCCTGCTTCTGGCCAACTTCTTCCACCTTCTGTTTGTTGCTTCTCATTGGCTATAAGATATGAAAATTAGATGTCTGTGCCTGTTAGAAATGTGCCCAAACTAAGACTTAAGAGTCCCGAAGGGAGTTCCTTGCACAGAGAATGCATAAGCACTTAGTCACTGTGGCATGAACAAACATTCAAGATTCAATGCAATATATTTCTTTCGTGCTTATATTCATAAAATACATTTTGGCTACTCAGAGGGATTTTCTGCTTCCTTTTTCATTTAAGGTGACTTCTTCATGGTTGAAGTTGATAGGTTAGTAGCCTTCAGATAAGTTAGGTATTAATATGCTATTTGTAATTCTGGGTATTGAATTAAGGGGGAAACAATGAAAAATTATAGGTTATTATCATAGAAAGCAACATTTTCTATTTTTTAAAACATGTGATCCTTTCTATAAGCTTAGCTCTGCAGTGTGCATCCACAATTTTTGAAACTTTTGCTGAGAAATGATGTGGGAGAATACTTTGAATTGTAACATACTTTATAATTGTTAAATATCTAGTTCTTTTGTCCATTTGGGATCTAAAGATATAGATAATCCATGTCCTATTTGCTACCGTTATCACACATCCCACTTATTTTTGCAATGGCTTTGTTAATGCTGAAAGAGATACAGAGATGATTGAGACAGGTCTTGCCCTCAAGTTTCTGACAGCCTATTAGGGAAAAGAAGCCATGGACACAAACAATATTGACGCGAAGCATAGATGGAGGCCTCTAGTCTGGGCTCTGCTTATGAAGGCATGACACTGAACTTCACATGTATGAGTTTACTCATTTGTAAAATAAGGGCTTTCGATGACATGTAATTTAAACTATCATTCTGCGATTTTATAATATAAACCATAAAAAATATATAATCCCAAATAGACAGAACTAAAAGAATCAGTGTAGGGAGGGCTCATTTTGGGATTGGGAGGTCAGTGAAAACTTTATGGAGGAGATAGTATGATAGTATTTGAAACAGACTTAAAAAATATTTTCACAGGTGAAGATTTGGAATAGGGTATAGTTGAAGGCACTTTGTATCTAAGGGAAGCTATGTGGTGTAGTGGGAAGAATGTGGGATTTGAATTCCAATCCAAACTCTGCCACTCACTAGCATATGTCCTTGGGTAAGTCACTAAACTCAGTCTCAGTTTCTTCACATATAAAATGGAGATGATGATACCAATCACTTGACAAATTGGTTATGAGCAATAAATGAAATGGTCCAAGGTATGTCACATCATCTGGTGCAGTGCTCAAAAATGTGAATTTGAACCAGTAACCAAAATGGAAGAAGCGTGGAAGTAATTACTGTGTGGCAGGCATTGTTCTCATTTAATCTGCACAATAGACGTGTCTAGTAGGCACAGTTATTATTCTCATTTTACAGTTGAGGAAACTGAGGCAAACACACAAAATTAAGTTACTTACCCAGTGGAGCTATTAAAAAAAAACTGGTTCTGCCTGACTATAGTGCTCATGTTCTTAAACATTCCTAGATAGGGTTGCCCAGTTAAATGTGAATTTCAGATAAACAGTAATTATTTTTTAGTATAAGTATGTCCATTTCCATATTTGAGATATACTTAATGCTAAAAATCAATCATTGTTTCTCTGAAATTCAAATTCAATTGGGGGTCCTATATATTTATTTGATAAATCTGGCAACCTGTTTCTGGGGACATAATGGGAAGGAGTAACTCCTGGGCCTCATCCCTGTCTCTTTCTTCTTACTCACAGAGATTTGTCTCTTTTGGCCTACTCCTTATTCCTTGGCTCTCTTCTCCCATAGTGACATCATGCTTGGGCCCTTGGGCCACACCAGGTGTTTCTGGAACCAGGCAAGAGAAATATATCTCATTCACCTTTGCCATCCCTCCATCTGCTCCTTCACTGCAGGGACCAGAGTAGACTGCAGACCCACTTATATATCTCAATATATCCCATCGCCAGCCAGGGAAAACCATATCAAGGCTCAGTTGTACTTGATTTTCATTCCCTTATTCCCAACACTGCATCTTCTTTGCCTTGATTTCCTTTTAATCACAAAAGGAGTGGATCATTAGGAGAGTGAGGAATGAAAATAGGAAAGAGTTAATGAGCAATAAGATAGATCCATGTGGGTATATGACAATTGCATGAAGGGTTTTCCAGGTGGGAAGAATGACACATACAAATATAACTGAGGAAGTAGAGCTATTCTTTCTCACTACTCTTAGGATTTCTTCTCCTTGCTCTCCAGCTTGCATTTACCCCACTGAAATGTTTTGGACGATTTTTTTTTCTCATTAAATCAATACAGTCATTTTCAGCTAAAGTTTCTTCACATGCGTTGGCAGGGTTTTAAGAGAAAATTCCAGACACAACTAACCTTTATCTCCCCCACCCCATTCATTTTTGTCTATAATTAGTCATAGGTATTGAACATGCTTAATCCTTTTGGAAATAGGTAGAGTTAAAATATTCAATTATTTTAGTTCAGATTACTTGAAAAGATAAAATTGTCCAAAAGACATTTAATGATAGGGGTGCTGCTTGGTCCAGGTGAACTCTTATAATCTGAGACTATCCTTGGGAGCCAGGGATCACAGAGATAGTTCTCTAAGCAGGACATTTCTCTTTTCAGACACCACTGCTAGCTAGGACCAGATGGCTTATCATGATAGTTCTCCAGAAACGCCCATGTCCAAATCTATGACTGATTAATGGTGACTCACAACCTTACATCCTAAACTGCTTTTAGATAGCCAAGGTGCCACCATGGAGGAAGGCTGATATAGGCCTTTAAAGCTGCAAGCAAGGCTAGCAATCAAGGCCAGTGTATTATTGACCATCGTTTTTATCTTTTTCTTTGTACTTTATCCAACAAAGGATTTGAGATGACTTGCAATAAAATAGACAATATAAGAAAAAAAAATAAGTGAAGGCTTTCGGGTTAGAGATGGAGGAAGGAAAATGGACATATGCCTATTCTTGGCTGTGTCCTGTGAGCTTGAGTATGCATTCTGAACCTTGTCCCTGCCTGGCTCTGATGGCTGATTTCAGTTGTGTGAGCACAAGCTCTTCCTGTTCTGACTTATCCTGTGACTTGGCATTTCTGGCAAGATCTCTACTCTAATAACATTGACCTGACCTGGATCTTTCCTAGTTCATTGGGCACCTCCAGTGCCAGCTCTCTGGGTCTCTCTCCAGGAAGCTGGAAGCCTGGACTAATTGATGCGTGTGGGAAGTACAAGGATATCCTTCATTCTGACTCAGAACAGGGGCCTCAGTGTCTGTTGAATTGGAGACTTATCACCTCTTAGGTTATCTACTTTATACCATCAGAATTCACAGGAGACAGTATTGGCAACCTGTAAGTCTGGGCCTCTCATTGGAAGGATTTTATTTTGCCCATTAGAATGTTTGTTTTAGATAAGACCTTCAATCTAATTTGTTAATAGTATTATCACTCATGTAGTCAATAGCGTTGAATGCAATCATCATCGTTATTTATGAGTAATGATAGCGCAGAGCTATACTAAAAGTAATTGTAATTATTTTGTACTGAATGTACTCACGGGGGGTATAACTTAGCATCACTGTCCAGAGGACTTCAGCATATCAGCAATTGTGTCATTAATAATTTGATTTATGTTGCAGTTGTTAAAAAAAGTATTCCACATTCATGCTATAGATTTATTTAGTTGACATTTTAAAAAAAAAATTTATTTATTTTAATTAGTTTCAAGTGTACGGTACATTGGTTAGATATCTATAATGTTCATAAAATGATCCCCCCAATTGCTCCCTCCCTCCTCTGACCCTCCATCTAGCCAACGTAATAATGCTAACTGCATCCCCTATGCCATGCTCCCCATCCCCGTGACCATCTATCAGCTACTAATTTGTACTTCTTTAACCCTTCATCCCTTCCTCCCGCCCAACACCCCCTCCCCTCCAGCTGTCACCAGATTGTCCTTTATATTTGTGTCTATATTATAACTAGTTTTCTTGGCAACAAATTTTCATTTAAAGTTTTCTGTGATTATGTTTGGTGTAGAGATGTCTTTTTCATTCATTACATTTAAGCTTTGAAAACTTTTCTCTATCGCAAAATCCTAAGACCCCTGAAGTATTGCATACCAGCTTGTTTGCTTGCTTTAAACCCTTAGACACTGCATATAAGTGAAATCATATATTTATCTTTCTCTGACTTATTTCACTCAGTATAATAACCTCTAGGTCCATCCCTGTCATTGCAAATTGTAGGATTTCATTTTTTTTAATGGTTGAGTAATATTCCATTGCATATATGAACCATAATTTCTTTATCCAATTGTCTGTCGATGAGCAGTTAGGTTGCTTCCATATCTTGGCTACTGTGAATTGTGCTGCCATGAATATTGGAGTACATAGATCTTTATGAATTATTGTTTTGGTTTTCTTTGGATAAATACCCAGAAGTGCAATTGCTGGGTCAAAAGTTATATCCATTTTTCATTTTTTGAGAAACCTCTAGACTATTTTCCATAGTGGCTGTACCAATTTGCAATCTCAACAACAATGTACAAGGGTTCCCTTTTCTCCACATCCTCACCAACACTTATTGTTTGTTGATTTATTGATGATACTCATTCTGACAGGTGTCAGGTGATATCTCATTATGGTTTTAATTTGCATTTCTCTGATAATTAGCGACCTTGCACATCTTTTTAGTTGACCTTTTTAATTGCAGCTTAATACTTCTTTCTCAGGTCATCAGGAATTTCGAATTTTAATCATGTTTTATATGACAAAGAATGAGAGATTTGTTTTGCTGGTTTATGTTCTAGACTTCTAAATGAAATGTGTTCTTTTGCACCTGTAGCTATCACTATGACATGCACAATATGAGAACTGAAATGATTAAATGTTTTGTGGTGGAAAGTTTTTTTGTATTATTATCAGAAATTGAATGATTCATATCCTAATGAGTTCTAGAAGGTTCTGATACTATGCTTCTATTGGCTTTTCATTTTCTTTACTGAGAACCGCCTAACCTGTGTCTTATCTGAATTTTTCTTATCAGCAAATCAATTCAGTCATTTTCAGCTAAAGTTTAATTGACTTTCTGGATGTGTTCACAAGAATTTTAAGAGCAAATTCCAAAAGTACCTAACTTTTTAAATTAGGTACTTTTTTCATTTATTTTAATTAAAGTTTTTATTTTGACAAAATTGTAGATTCACATGCAGTTGTAAGAAATAACATATACTGTATCTACTTTCTTCAAAAGTGACAGCTTGCAAAAACTATAATACAATATCACATCCAGGATATTGACATTGATACAGTCAACATTCAGTATAGTTATATCCCCATAAGGATACCTCGTGCTACTGTTTTATAACCATGCCTACCTCCCTCCCCCATTCATTTTATCTATAATTAATCACAGGTACATGTTACCTCTATTCCTTTTATACATAGGTGAAGTTCTACCTTCAATAAACCCTGTATCAAATGAGTTATTGGTAGAAAACTTATTCTATGAGTTTCTAATTATGTTTTCTGCACGTGGTAAACTTCAGGTATGATAGTATTAGAAATCATTTGAAAGGTCCCTCCAGCTAGGTTTAGGCCGTGCCTTGGAGTTAGGAGAGTGAGAGACTTTGTTGAGGGACTTACCAGAGCCTCCGCAGTGAGCAGGTGTTGAGAGAGAAGCAGTGGAAATTGTGGGACAAGTTAGGCGACGAGGCAGAATTTTAGGCTGCGTTTCTAAGGCATGGCTATCCAACAACGGAAAATAAAGTATTCAGTAGAATGAGGTGAACTCATCCTTGACCAAAGCTTATATGGGGATCTTCAAAATCCCAGTTTGTATGTGTGTATGTGGGTGGGAGAGCGGCATCTGGCAGGAGTGGGTGATGCTCTTAAATCAGGTGGAGAGTAACTTTTGGTTCTTTTGGGGAAAGTCCTCAAACAATAGATGGATCTACTGAAAACAGGGTCCAAAAACCTGTGAGAGTGTCCCGAGCAGTTCTGGGGCTGCTACAGCTGGTTTGCAAGACTGGCATTGAGCCCTAATAAGAAACTAAGCCCATACAAACAGACTTTACCAATTCAGGAAGTATTTCAAGAAAATTGTGACTCTGAGTGTTCCAGAACTTAGTTCTACTATGTGCCAAATTCTGAGCCACGGATCAAGGATATATTACCCACAGACTGAAAGGAACTGAGAGCCCAGTGCAAATAGTATGTACCAGGCCGACCTAAGATCATACCAGAGCAGCAAGACATGGTCTAGAGCCCATCTTTTGGTGTGGCTGGGGCTCCCATAAGACTCTCTAGCCTGGTCAGGATCGGTTTTAGCAGTTAGTACAGTCTCTGTCTAGCCTATTCTTAGGGCTTAAAATTTATAGATACACAGATAGAGACATAAATGGATGGAAATCAAGGTCAGCATTCCCAACAGAAGGGGGCTGCGGAAGGCAAAGGCTAACACTTTATAACAATTCAACACTCCTTTATCCTTGGCGAGTAATACAAGGAGCATTTAACACTCAAGATATTAGTAAGCAGATTGGTGCAGCTTCATGTCATTGTGAATGTTTTAGAGCTCTGGAAAAGCTATAGCTGACTAAAAAACCCTGAGTGATCTTGCTCAGGATCAAAAAGCGTTCATTAAGATCTTTAATCTGTGTAATGAAGTCTTGAACTATTTTTCATGCTTTTATTGTTGCTTCAACCAGTAACCGAAATCTCAAGAGAACTCAAGGAATTAAAATGTGACCTAAAATCAAGAGAGAAGAGTCATCAATCAAAAAAGAAGATTGTTTGGGGAGCAGAAATTATTTGAATACCAAAGAAGCACTACTTGTTGACAGAAATATACATTTGTAACTATTGTTTCATTGGTCATGTAAGCCATGAAACAAATCAAAATCTCAGTCATATCAAAAAGAAATTTGAATTTAGTCTTGCCTCCACCACATTGATTTTCTGGAACTTCAAGTTTGATTCCTTGTGACTTTAAACCTTGGTTCTTTGTTCTCTCCTTGCCATGTCTTTCCCCCCATTTGTGTTGTTCTCCATTTTTCCCTCGGGTTTATTGAGAAATAATGATCTCCATCTTGAAGAAGTGTTCCACACTTATCTTTTCCCCCATTCCGTCTTTGCCAAATCACCTTGTCAGATAGCAGAGGCCTTTTTAGAGAATCCCTTTTGAGGTAGGCTGAGTAATTTAACAAATAACTTTCAAATGACAATGTCTTAACCTAATAAATATTTACTTCTTAGTCACACAAAATCCAGTGTTGATGTTCCTGGGCATCCAGTTAGTTGTCCTAGGCATCTCTCCTCTACATGGTGACTCAAGAATGCAGTCTTCTTCTTTCTTGTGATGCTGTCATGTTCAGTATGAGCCTCCCTGGTCGCTTCAGAAGGGAAAGAAAGTAAAAAGATAGAATACTTGACACTTGGTCCAGAAGTGGTACAAACTCTACTTTTGTTTTCATTTAATTGGCCAGAACTAGTCACATGGGCCAACAAGATGCAAGAGGGACTGGCAAATGTAGCCTGGCTTGGCAGTCACTTCCCAATGACAGAAGTATACTATAGTATACTGCTGTTTGTTTCTGTCTCACCAGTATTTGAAAGCATTGTTCCATAAGAGTGCCACGGCTCTCTTCTAATCCTTAAGTGACATTCTCTGTGCCTTATTTCAGCTGAACTATGTGTAATCACGCAATCCTCAGGTCCAAGCCACCAGTAAGAAATGCAATCCTTTTTAAAAATGTAAATAATGTATCTGAAGAAGAGTGGGCACTTCTTTATATGCCTAGCTATAATACCTTATAATTTATGTTTTCTGGAGCCAGAAAACACCTCATTAAAATTTGACCATCACTTGGAAGATTATAAACAAACAAACCAACAAACCAGGAACAATAATCGACTGTAATTTCAGCCTAAGTTTTCATATTTGTTAAATATCATGGATTTGCGGAATAGAAACCTTGATTCACTTTTCTTAGACAGAAGCTGGATTTTGATTGGCCCAGTTGAGTTCTCTGAGTGATGTTCTCTGGCACTGGTTTCTGACCCATATGAGAATGACTCTCATCATTGTGGTAAGGAGTCCCTGTCTTAAATATTTTGCTCTGGGGACAACCTTTCAGCATAACATATCAGCAAAAAAAAGCTAAACATATATGTATATGGATGGATCTTTCTATATGCTAAAAATATTGTATTTGATTGTCCTACCTCACTAGATTCTATTAACTTGCAGAGACCAAGGAATAGCTTAGGGTTCTTAATCTTCTGCAGTTAATTCAGGTCCTGTTATTCACATAACCAGTTATTTCCTGACCAAGGCCTGCTGTTCTCCAAAGATAGGGGAATGGTTAAATAAATTATTCTTCATCTATATGTTGGAGTATTAAGAAAGCTTTAAATTTTGTTTCTCAAGATTTTAAATGACCATTAGAAAATGCTCATAATATTTAGTTTTTTAAAAATATATATGATTTCAATTTGTATATATATGTATATATGTGTGTGTGTGTATGTGTATACACACACACACATATGCATAGCAAAAAGATTGAAAGAAAATATATCAAAATTTTAACTATGGTTATCCCTGAACAGTAGTAGGATTGTGTGTGACTTTCATAGTCTATATTTTTCTGTGTTTTCCAGGCTTTAAAAATGAGCATGAAATACTTAGCAGTGTTAGTTCCTACACCTGTTAATCAAGTCCAACATCCAGCCATTCTTGTGAATATTACTAGAGGCTAGCAGAAGGGGGGAACTTTGGCTGTCTTCAAGTGGTTGACTCCTCTATCTTTAAACGAAAAAAAAAAAAAAGTAGAGTGATCTAGCATCCAAAATAGTGGTTATATAATTTTTTCCCATTCTGAAACTTTACTGATGAAACTTACTAGTCCTTACAGATAAACTTTTCCATGTGAACTGCAATTTTTCTTTTCCATTGCAAAAGCTTATTATAGAATTGTAAATTGTATAAGCATGTGTCATAATTAAGTCATGAAATGCGAACAGTCGGTTGGATAGCATTCACCTTTTTTGCCACTGGAAGAGCCAGTTTTGCATAAGAGACATAGCATAGTCTTGGGAGTCCTGGGCTTCAGTCTTGGCTCTGTTATATACTAGCTGTGTGACTTGAAGCTAGTTACTTCAAGTTTCTGAAATATTCTGTCCATATCTACAGATCGTAGGTAATACCTGTGTGACAAGTTTGTTTTGATGATTAGAGATAATAAGGTAAGAGCTAAGAGGTAATAGCTCACTTGCTTAACCGCTGAATTGTTTAAACAGCTTAATTGTTGCTGGTGCTGCTTTTTCTACTAGTTATTACTATTACTGCTGCTATGACTATGACCTTGCCCTCTATCAGTGGGACTGGTAACTGTACGCTCCAGCTGTGCCGAAGTAGGCAAGGTCAGTTTGATTGCCCTAATCTAACTTCTAGTTCTAGTCAATTCTAGTTCCAGGTGCTTTACAAGGGCAGGGCAAGCCTTCTAAACCTGCAAACTCTACTCTTCCCCCAAATCTAGCACCTAAGGAGTTAAGTTCTAGTGAAGTAGGGGACATTCAGTAACTATCTCAGGTCAGGATCTTTTCTGATTGTTCAGTGCCTGTGGGGTACTGATTGTTAAATGTTTTGAATATTATATCTGGTTCTAGTCAAATAAAGACTAAAGGGAGTCATTTATTTCCTATGTTACAGAAGAATAAAATACTATAATGGCCAACTGTGTTAAAAAATTGGAGCCTTGAAAAGCAGAAGATTCTCAGTAAACGTAAGTTGATGGTGAAATCTTTATTACTCCTCTTTTCATTTTGAGTCTCCCCCTTGAATGGTTCTGCATTCAGGACAGTGTTGGTGAGCACAGCTGCTATGGTCCTTGGAAAGCATCTTTACAGAGAAGGAGGACATGATTGACACTAACAGGGGACTTTTTCCTTTCCAATTCATTTCTTAAGAGATACAAAAACAAATAAACAAACAACCTCCCCCTCAAAATCCTAAAAACAAACAAACAAATTTCCACAGCCTTCTTAACTACCTATTCTCTGGTTGGGATTTTAGGAAAGAAGTCAGAGACTGATGAAGTTTCTGTGTGGTCACTTATGTACATGGTCTGGTCCCATTATTAGATTGCAAAGCAAGATTAATGAAGACAATCTAACTCAAGCATTCAGTTCTTGTATTCTTCTGCATTTTAATTTGAGAGTTTGGTTGCTTGGTTATAATTGCATCAAGAAGGGAAAGATATAAATCTTCCTTGAATAGATGATCTGTGTAAGATACAGTGTGGAATATTCTCCAAAAATAATTTTAGCCTAATCCAAGCCCTTAGAATTAAAATATCTTAAGTATTAATTTGTCTTCTGCTCCTAATCCTAGAAGGACAGTAAAGGATGAGACCTCCTTGTCTCTACAAAGACTAAATGAAGTAGAAATCGTTCATGGACTGAATGTTCATGTCCTCTTAAAATTCATATGTCAAAGCCCTACCCCCGACTGTGATTGTTTTAGGAGGTGGAGCCTTTGGGAAATGTTTAGCATTAGATGAGGTCATGAGGATGGAACTCCTGTGATGAGATTATAACCCTTATAAAAAGAGGAAGAGACAACAGAGCTTCCCCTCTCTGCCAGCTGAGGACACAATGGAAAGGTGGCTGTCTGCAAGCTAGGAAGGGAGATCTCACCAACAACCAAATCTGCCAGCCCCTTCATCTTGGACTTCCCAGCCTCTAGAACTGTGAGAAATAAATGTCTGTTGTTTGTGTCACCTAGTCTATGGTATTTTGTTATAGCAGCCTGAGCTGACTAAGACAAACTCCATGACACCCAAACTTTCTATAATATAGGTTCAGTTATACTGCTGGCCAAAGCATGTCCCCTAGATAAAACAACTCTATATTAAAACTGAATACAACAGAATAGTCTCCTTCAAGACTAATGTTATATTGGGATTTTAGGTGTCTATTTTGGATGGATAAATTTCTTGTAGAATAGTTTTGTATTTTACCTGGGTTAGTGATGCCAAAGATTGCTAGTCTGTGTCTTCACTAAGATCAAGTCATTTGCACAGTGGTTAGACTAATTTGGTCAAGGTAAACCAGGCACTGGGGCTGAAAGAAGAAATACCATCCTTTTGAGCATCTGTATTTGTGTCTGGGGAGTTGACAGAATAATGTTAGACACCAAGGACATAGAGTTAGTATGGTATTGCTCTCTTGAGTCTCTTGTGCTAGCAGCCAGGAGAAGGCCATGACGATAGTCATTCATTTTGACAACTACTTGAATGCTTCTACTCTTTTTAAAGGTGAACCACTTCGAGCCTCCTCCTCACCCTACCTAGCCAGCCAATTTGCAATTAAGATCAGATTGTCTCAACTTTAGCTTCCAACCCTTCTATGTTCTTTAAAACAAATTCTGTTATAAATTCTTAATCCACAAGAGTTTATCTTGTTTTATGAATGTTCTCTTTTTTTTATAGGACTGTACTTTTGTACACATATCCTATTTTTATTCATTTACCCTCATTTTATAGTGTTTGAGAAAGAAGTGGATATAACCATGTGTGGTTCAGTTTCTTATAAGCACAAGTCTCCCAACATAAACCAATTTTAGCCCCACCTAAGGTCTGATCAGGTCCCTTCCCCATTTACTCAATTATTCCTCCATCTGACTTAATGCCCTATGTTAATTCCATCCTGCTAGACTGTGTTCCTTGATATTTCAGCTGCTCCACTTAAAGGAGAGAACCTGTTCTACACAGACAGAGAAACCACTAGTTTTGTTTATTATTATTTTTCTTCTTAGGCAAGTCTTGGCACAGTGGATTTTGGAACCAGATAGAATTGAATTCAGATCCTGGTACTGTCATTTACTTACCACATGGCATAGGAAAAATACATTAACTTCTCTGAGCCCAAGGTTTTCTATCCGTTAAATGGGCATAATATCTATATCTTGGAGTTTTATGAAGACTACATAAGTTGAAAGTTCAGCAACATTTAACAGGTTACCTAATGGATAATAGATACAATAAAGGAGAGCTTTTATTATATTCATATAAGTCAGGGGGTAGGGCTAAATAACTGATTATATCCAAAATTGGTTACCTCAGTGGGAAAGAAAACCAATCAAATCAGCTGTTTGGTACTAAATACAAAAAAAAAAATCTGATTTATTAGAAAGATGGAATTGACCAATATAGTCAGTCTAATTAGAAGAGACATTAGTATGGAAAATTTCCCTAAATCAAAACAAGTTCATAATTTATTGGGTTTACTAACATACTAGCATCTTTATATTATTGGCATTCTCTAGTTGAAATGTATTGACTATTTAGGTATTTGCAAATTTATTTCAAATTCAATAAATGAATGTAGAAGACTTGTGTGGCCCTTTTCTAGGTCCTGAAATGAGAAGGTGGGAGGGTGGTGAATAGAAATACTCAGTTTCTGTTTTGAAGGAACTTGTAGGAGAGGAGATGAAGTGTATATTTAAGTCACTACAATAAGCATAAAACACACTGAATAAATTCCAAGCGCTCATAGCAATCAGTTTTTTTTTCTTATCGTAGTTGTGTGAGAAAGGTGACAAGGTAGGATTCTAGAGGGAGTGGGCTTTCATTTTGGTTTTTAAAGGATGTAGGTTCCTTGTTCATATTCTTTTATGAGATGGTTAGTCAGATGCAGCCACAGGAGGAGGCAGGGAGAGGCTCAGGAAAATGAAGGTTATTATACTTACAGGTATGAGAGACAGGAGGCATCTCGAGCCCTGCAGGGCCACTTGTAAAAGCACCAGGGTGCTCAGAAGGCAGAAGACGAGGGTGAGGGGAAGGTTTAGGCTGCAGCCTTTATTGGGCTTCTCTGGGAAAGGCAGGGAAGGATGAAGAATGTTGGATTGGCTAGTTTGAAAGGGCTTTGTGTTATAGGGATGGTCCCTAGTTGTCTTGGCACTTGGACCTGGGATGATTAAAGTAGAGGAATATTGTTTTCTGGGATATAGGGGCCAGACAGAGGAGATAGGGCTCTGGATTAGTTGGTTTGTATATCAAAGGCATGCTCTTGGCTGGACCCTTTGTTATCTCTAAGAATTGGCTAGCCCCAAGAGGGGCACACTTTTTCCAGGCAGAACATCATAATATATAGAAAATTAAAAATATTTATAGTACATTTGGCTCATCCATGCTTTGATTTCTGAATGTGTAGTAAGCCACCAGCACTGTCGGCACAAATGCACAGGAGGGAAACTGGTAGTAGGAGTTCTAACAAGAGAAGCAATGCTGTTCTTAGATGTGGTTACAAATATTAAAGCTGGTGATATACAACCCATGGCCTCCTTTTGTCAGGGTCTGGAGGGCTGTGTCAGCCGATCTTCGACAGGCCCAACGCAGCCGTTGTAATACATCTTTGCTTGAACAATTAGATTAAGGTGATGTTTTGATATATTGCTAGTCATCTTTTATAGCCCCAAATCTCTGACAGTCTTGGCTTCCCAGATGATTGTATTCCTGCCAGCTGTGGCAGACCTGAGTACAGCATTTTGAGAGTCAAAGGAACATGAACACACAGCCCCTACCCAGGAGTGTTCTGTGACTCTGCTTAGAATAATCAGCTGTACAATGGATTTTGCCTTCCTTTGGCTGTCTTCCTGATGAAGTGCCATGGGAAGGAATACTAATAACTCCGTTAGTTATTTTTAATTTTTTCCTACAGATTGGAGCATTATTTTTTTATCATCAGAAGATGGTTAAATATTAGCATTAAAGAAAATTTTGAGTCAGATAGACCCTGATATCTCAGTGGCTTAAAATAGTAGATATCTGTTTATTGCTTACTAAAGCCCATTAGGTATGTTAAAGGTGAGGCCCTATCCTACACTTAGGGACTCAGACTGACAAAGATTCTACCATCTTCAACACATGATTTCTTGGTATTGACATCCAGCTGATAGACAAGGAAAGAAACCACATGGGAGATGTGTATGGATCAGGCAGGGAGGTTGCTCACATAAATTCTACATAATTCTGTTGTCCAGAATCCAACCACATGGCTCTACAATGGTGCAAGAGAAACTGGGATAGGTACTAACTGATAGGGGAGCCACTTCTCAGCATCAATCCACTTTGGTACAGCTATACACAGCTTCTCTTTTTAACCTGGCATCATTGCAATCATATCATGTTGAATCCTGTCTTTTTACTCAATCTATTAAAACCTTTCCTATTTGCATAATTTGCATAATTATTTTTGTTGCCACATAATATCCTATTGTGCTGATGAATCATAATTTATTAGGCCATCCCTTATTGGACATTTGGATTATTTTTATGGTTTTAAAGATTGTATATTTTCTTTCTAACACCCTTCTTCAAGAGTTTTTCTATGAACACCCTTCTTCAAGAGTTTTTCCTCTGTTAAATTATCTTCTTAGAGTAACATCTTATGAGTTAAATTAGTCAAAAGAAGTGGCTCTTACATACTGCTATGCTGCTTTCAAAATGATGTTTTTGTTCACAAGGCCATCAGCAGAGTGTGGAGATTCTAGTTCCTCTTGAGCCTTACCAGGCAATGAGAATTAAAGCATTGCTTTTCTAATCTGCAGAAATGACTAGAGAAAGCACAGTCTCCTTCCCTAGTTATTACTTCAAAATCATCCTTAAATATTTGGGAAAGGTTTCTTGGTCAAAAAGGGATAGTCAAAAATTTCTCTCCCCAAGTGGTTGAATAAACTGTGGCACATTCACACAATGGAGTACCATGCAGCTGTAAAAAGAAAAAAAGAAAAAAAAACGAGGGAGATTTCAAATGAAATGATTTGAAATAATTTCAAGGATATACTCTTAAATGAAAAAAAGTGCAAAAGGCTACTTATATTCTGCTGCTGTTTATGTAAGGAAGAAAGGGATATGAGAAAATGTACACATATCTGCTCACTTATATGATAGATACAGGAAGGATAGACACTGAAGAGACACCTACGGGGTTTGGGTGAGAAAGGGATGGAATGAAGGGGAGAATGGAAATGAGGTAGCAGGGATAAGGAGGCAGTGGCACTTCTCAAATTTTTTGGAGGAGTATAGCTCTGATTCTTAAAACTATGGTAATATTACACATACTTCACCAAAAATTAATCGATTATTAAAATCAACCAAGCTGTGGGGAGAGAGAACCTAATTGGAAAACAAATAGTAACAAATCACCCTAACTATATTCCAAATGAATAACTTAGCCACACTGAAAAGGATGGTGAGAAAATAACTGACTTAAGTAATTGTGCTAGGTATCTTCTAAGATGGCCCCCAAAGATCACTGCCTCCTGCTTTTAGGTGCTTATGTAATCCCTTCTTGAATTGGGCTGGATTTAGTGATTGCTTCTAGTGAAAAGAATGGCAGAGGTGAAAGGATGTCAATTCTGAAATTAGAGTACAAAAAGACAGGGCTTCTGTCTTGGGCACTCTTTTTCCTCACTCTTTCTGACAGAAGCTAGCTGATATGCTGTGAACTGCCCTATACAGAGGTCCATCTGACAAGGAATTAAAGTTTCTATTTGACAGCCATCGAGGAACTGAGGCCTACCAGCAGCCACCTATGTCAGTTTAGGAACACGTCCTCACCCAGATAAGCCTTGAGATGAATGCAGCCCTGGTTGATACCTTGACTGCAGCCTTGTGAGAGATCAGGAGCCAAAAGCATCTAACTAAGCTATGCCCAGATTCCTTACCCACAGAAATGTTTGTGGTTTTCAGTTGCTAAATTTTGGGGTGATGTTTTATGTGGTAGTATAACGAATATAGTAACTTTGGAAAATGGTATTCTGACTGGATATTATAAGGTTAAAGGAAAAAAAAACTATATATAAACTCTTCCTTTTTGTTAGCTCTGTTATTACAAGGGTATTGTTTAGCGATGCTATAACAACTTTATGTTGTTAACTTTATGTGATTAAGATTGAACAAATAAAATGAATCTAATGTAGATAATGAGAGCCGGTTTTCTCATTAGTAGAGAAAGAAGTTACAAACAAGGAAAGAGGGAAGGCTAGAATGGTTGGGGTGTTAGATTGGACACAGAGGTATCAGTACGAACTCATGGCTTTTAGTATTGATAAAGAGAGATAGATATAGAAATCGATATTTTTGTGTCTAATTGTGGATTAGTATATACACTAATTTCTAGCTTTGTCCTCAGAGGACCTAGGACTCATGACTACTCACTGGCAATAAGCACGCTTAGTTCTACGACCTTGATTTCTAAACAAAGTTTTCCAATAAAAGGAACCAGAGAAGTGGTTGATTTCAGAGTTGGGACATAGAAAATGTAAGATAAACCTGGAACATCTTATAGTACATACAAAAAAAAAACATGCCAAAATTTGACAGGATCCAATCTGACAGGGCTCCCAGTGGCCTAATCTGGGACAATTTGGACAACAAAATAAATAATGGTAGTATTGTATTATAACCTATAGAATGAAATAAATATCTATTTGTCCATACTGATATAAATAAGTGACTGAATGAATAAATAAATGGAAAATATCTTAGTCTGCTTGAGCTGCTATAACTAAGTACCATAAACTTGGTACTTATAAAGAACAGAAATTTATTTCTCACAGTTCTGGAGACTGGAAGTCCAAAGTCAGGGTACCATCATGGTCAAGTTCTGGTGAGGATCGTCTTCTAGGTTGCAGAATGCTGACTTCTTGTATCCTCACATGGCAGAAAGAGAGCAGCATGTTGTCTTTTAACTCTTATAAGGGCACTAATCTCACATGACCTCATCTAATTAATTACCTCCTAAAGGCCCCACCTCCTACTATCACATTGGAGGTGAGGATTTCAACATACGAATTTTAGAGAGACACAGATATTCAGTCCATGACAGAAGACAATGGGCAGCACTTCCTTATAGAAGGATTCCAGTTAATAGGTATAGAAGGAATTGGGCAAAATACAAAATCATCACTAGGCAAATACCACAATGATAATTATTTATAGTAAGATCCATTGATAGATAAAAAAATCAGTAGATGTAAGTTTGAGGAAAAACATGATATCGGCATAATCTCAAAATATTCTAAAGATGTTTGCCAATTGCAAAGGGAGAAAAATACTAACCTTACAGTGAAGAACTAACCATATACCACCTAAATCAAGTAATTGGAAATAACGTCAATGGTAGTAAGACACATGGGCATGATGTACCTCCAGAAGCCCTGGGAAGGGCACAACATGACTTCAACGCCATTCATGCCAACACCACATAACCTCAATCTAGCCATGAGGAAACGTCGGACAAACGCAAACTGAGGCCCATTCTGTAAAATATCTGCTCAGTACTCTTTGAAAGTTTCTAGGTCATGAAAGACAAATGAAGGCTGAGGAATTGCTGCAGATTGGAGAGGACTAAAGAGAAATAACAACAGAATGCAAGGTGGGATCCTGGAACAGAAAAAGGACATTAGTGGAAATACTGGTGAGACTTGAATAAGGCATGTAGTTAATAGTATTTTATTAATGTTAATTTCTTGGCTTTGATGATTGTTCTATGGTTATATAAGATGTTAACATTAAGAGAAGTTAGATAAAGGGTAGACATAAACTCTATTATTTTTGTAAACCTTCTGCTGGGAAAGTTCCTTTCTGAAGATCTCTGGTTCCATCCCTGAGAGCAAGACTTATCTGGTTTTCAAGGGGAGGAACTTGATTCCCAGTTTAATGAATATTTCTGGACACACGCCATTATTAGTTATATCTTCAGTGGGCTAGTAATTGATCTACAGATTAATTAGTCTATAAATAAAATGATCCTATATGACTTGACCTAGATCCTCAAAATTATGTTACGTTGTTTCTATGTGCTGCTAAATAGGTATTATCTCTTTCAGGCTCTACTTTGGGCTCTGTATAGTGACATATGGTATGGTCTTGTATGTATGTTCAGTGGTAGAGGGCCGGGACAGTTACCATGGTCTCGCAGCCTGCCTTAGAGTATCACAGAGCTATTGCTACCAGGGTCCTTTTTCTTTAAATCTGAACAGCTCCTAAACTACTGCTGCAGACAATAAAAGCCTTAGTTACACCTTTAACTCACAGGATAATTTATGTCTTCTGTCAGTGTTCTGTTGGCTAGTGTTTGTTTCACCGCAAGCAAAAGGAAAAAGAATTACATGTTGGAACAGTATAGGCAGCACATGTTCAGTAACTTAAATCAATTTGAAATTGCCCTGACTGATGACCCTGTAAAATAGTTCTGACATTGGAGACTTAGAGTTAAAGCCTCTTTTTAGGGTCAAAAATAAATATTTGGCCAACTCTCTTTCTTCCTTTCCTCTTTACCATAGAGTGACTCTCTAATTAATTTTAATAGGAATTAATATTTTTTATAAAATGAAACAAACTAGCTATACAAATCCAAGCAATACAAAAGTACAAAGAATATATTTTTAAATTGAATTTCCAATTTCAATACTTAGAAATGAGTAATACTATCATACTTTGTGGTCATTATTATAGGTAGCTCTCTCTATAAAGATAGAAGGACGAATTGATATATAGGTGTGCAGATAGAAACAAATTTAAAATAATTAGGTCATATAGAAGCTTGTTATTATTTTAATGATAAAAGGGATAAGATTTAAATTTTCCTGAATTTAACAAAAGAAAAATAAAATAGAGCCAAAGAAATCACTGAACGCTAGATAAAACTTTCTTTGTCATAAGAGATTGATTCCTAAAAAATCCCTTTACAATTAATTAAGAAAACAGATTCTAAAGATCAGTAGGAGACTCTAGTAATTATTTTTTGTAGGACTCTATATTTCAATTTTTAACAGTATGATTCACTTTAAAAGACCAGCTTAGTTCTCTTACAACTTCTCTCACTTCCTTCCCTTCTACCTCTGTTTTTGCTGTTTGTCTGGGTTTTATGTCATCGGGGCTTATAATACTTACATGCTAGTTTGCAATCACAATTCTCTCAGTTAAATTCTACCTTTAATTGGATTTAATGCTGACTGTCTTATTACCTTATCTTCTCTTGTTCTGAGTTCGTCATTAGACCCTCCTCTTGGGGCTGAATTGCATTATCAAGTAGTATTTCTTTTAAGAGGAACTCACAGGCCTACGTGTACTGAGTGCTTAGTTTATTCATGTTTGAGAATATCTGCTTGTTGTGTTTATACCTGAATAACTTGTCTGGGTAGAGTATTTTTGAGTCATGTGTACTTTTCTTTAGGATTTCGCTCTATCTTCTAGCATTGACAGTTTCCAGGGAGGAATCTGAGGCCAGCAAGAATTTCTCTCCTTGTAGATAATTTGCTTTTTCTGCCTGCATCCCTAAATAATTTTCTTCATACTTTAGGTTTCATAACTTAACCAGAATATGTTTATTTATTTATTTTTTTACTTTTCAATTACAGTTGACATACGATATTATATTAGTTTTGGGTATACAACACCATGATTAGACATTTATATATCTTACGAAGTGATCATTCCATTAAGTCTAGTACCCATCTGACACCACTAATCAGAATATGTTTTGATGGTCTTTGCATTGTGTCAGTGCTTCTTGAAATATAGTGCGCTCTTTTGACTGAAAGATCTAGTTCTTCCTTCTTGGAAATTTTATTTATTTATTTTTTAATTTCAGAGACCAAATTTATGGGTCATCTGTTTTGTTCTGCGTGGGGGGGAAATTATGCTTAGAGACTGAGATTGTCTTTGCCAATAGTTTATTCAAACACAGGTTCACTGAGAGAATTGTAATCATATCATAAGCCAGTAGCATAAAGGATAATATCTGTTAATAAGCCAATAAAGAAATAACATACTCAGAACCAATGGTAGATTAATCACACTAATGTTTTAGGCAAGGGGAGATGAAAGGAATAAAGTCCAAATTTAGTCAAGGTGGACCTTTAAATGAGTTGGTACTTGGGAGAGATGGCTTAGACAACCAAGAGCTGATGTCCAGCTGCCAGTGCAAACGTAAAAGTCCCTCGTTGCTAGGGAATGACAGTGCTGGTGTTGACAGGCGGGATGTTCTCCTTCTAGAGGCTGCTGCATGGTTTTCCATATACCTTGCCCCGTGTATTTTTTACACATGGCTGTCCTTGAGTTATATCCTTTTATAATAAACTGGTAATCTAATAAGTAGCATGTTTCTCTGAGTTTGTGAGCCACTCTAACAAAGTAATCAAACCCAAGGAGGGAGGTGTGGGAACCTCTAATTTAAAGGCAGTTGGTCTGAAGCACAGGTGACAACCTGGGCTTGTGACTGGTGTCTGAAGGAGTGGGGGGCATTCTTGTAAGACTGAGTCTGTAGTTTGTGGAATCTGATGCTATCTCTGGGTAGATACTGTCAGAATTGAGTTGAATTGTAGGACACCCAAACAGTCTGGAGAATTGTTTGGTGGTGGTAGGGAAACCCCTCCCCACCATGAATTGGAATTGGGATCTGGACACTTTTATCCACATTTGTTATCTCAAATCTTTCCTTATTCAGGTGATTCAATGTTCTTGCTTCTTCCAATTTGTTATGATCTGTATTAGGAGTATTTTAGTTTTCATTTTACTTTCTTAGCGCCTCCATCCCTCACCTCTGATTTTATATTTTAACTCTTGTTTTATTTCTTTTTTTGAAGTGTGAAGTCCTTCTAGAAACAAAACTAAACAAAACAAAGCTCCTTCGGTTTCTTAAGTTTTGTTTTCCTTCAGACTTGCTGAGTCTTCCTCTATTCTACACCCCTTCTATCCTTCCCTTGCCTCCTTTTCTGAAGTCGTATGTTTGCATAGTTGCTTTGTAATTTTACATTTCACCCCTGCTTATTATTGGCAGCTTCGTCCAAGCCTTCTATTTGCTCTGCAATAGTGCATGATGATCATCTTTGATGCCATCCCTATGTAATCTGGGTCCATCTTTTAAACCCCAGTTGCATGTTGAGGTAAAGTGTGAGCTCTGGGTATTATTGGTTTCTATAGTCTCAGTGCTAGAGGATATTCTCTTTGGTAAATTGATGGAGAGATTGGCTAGTGCAGCATGGGTATTTGCAGAAATACCCATGTTGAGTGCTTTCTCTTCTAAGATCTTGTTAAACATGTCAGAGCCCCATACTCTGTCAGGAGTGTTTTCACTTGTGTGGGCTTTGACTCATTTCCTCATCTCAACACATTGTTTGGAAAAGGTAATGGATAATCCTGATGGATTTTGCTGCCATTGCTGTGGTCTCATGGGGGACCTATGTACTGCCTCATTTCATTTCTCTACAAGTTGAAGGGTATTAATAAATCTCCTATGATTTATTGCAGTCATCTCCGCTTTTTTCAGTTCTGCTTCTGACAGGTGGGGTTGAAGTTAGGAGTCCAAGCATGGTATGCTCTACTATGGTTCACTATCTCTTACCTATCTCATATCTTCTCTCCTCCTTCCTTTTCCAGTTCATATTACATGCTCGATCATTCTACTGATCCTTTTGTCGATACACTCTAATCACTTGTCTTCATCTCTTATGTGGCAGAACCACAATCCTGGCTAAATCTAACCCTACCTTCTCTGTGCATTCACTTGTGTAATGAACATGACTAAGAAAACACACAGCTTTTCTGATGGGTTTCAAAAACCTCATTTGGGCCCTTAGTGCCACCTAAAATTCCACTACTTTTCCCTAGTCCATTGTGCACCCACTCTCCCAGATAATGGTTTCACACATTCGCCTCTCTCTTCAAACACCCAACACCTCCTCCTTCAACTTCTCTCTCAGATAATGTTCTTTTTCCTACTCCACTGAGAAAATTGAAGCAGTTAGAGAAAAACTTCTGCAGACTCCTACCAAAACATCTACCCACATACATTCATGTGTACTCATATTCTCTTCTTTCTATCTGATTACTAAGATGAACTCTCATTGCTTCTAAAGCCAACACTTCTAACTCTGCATTAGAGTTATTCCTAACCTTATCTACTCAAGAACATCATTTCAGCAACATCCCTCATACCTGGCCTACTAACCATCTTCCATATATAAATACTAACTCCATCCTTCCTTTTTATTAAATCAAGCCTGAAAGTTTACCTTGATTCTTCTCTGTTTTTATCCTCTTATATCCCACATAAAATCCATCAGAAAAGTTCATTGACCCTATCCTGATTGATTGATTGATTGATTGATTTCTTCCTTTCATTTTTCTTTTATTTTAGAATCTGACAACTTTTTCCCACCCCCATCACAATTATCCTAGTCCAAGTCACTATCATCTTTAACCTGTATTATTGCAGTAGATTCCTCACTGTTTTCTCCTCTTCTACCCTGCCCTCTACAGTCTCTTCTCAGAGAGATTGCTATGTTTCTTTACTCAAAATTCTACAATGGCACCTCCTTATAAGGGCCCTATATGATCTGACCCTTGTTGTCTCTCTTACCTAATTGTTTACTTCTCTTCTCCTTAATCACTCTATTCCAGCCTCCTTAGCTTCCTCACTGTTTCTTAAACATACTAGGCAAACTCTTACCTGTGTCCTTTACACTTACTGTTGCCCTCTACTGGGACTATCATACATTACCAATACTTTGTAAGCACCCAAATATGTTGAATTGAATTCACCGAGTTCACAAATTAAGCAATAAATTTTCTGAATGTAGAAATTATAAGAGCACCCAATGGGTCCAGATAATTTCTTCATTCTTCATTTTGGATTCATTCTTTTCCTTGACTCATGCATTCAGCAAGGAGAGGAGGTAAGATGCTAGATCTTTTAGATTCAGATCATAGCTCTTTTCCTCATATGTGAGAACTGACTCTTAGTCTGTTCTGCACAAGCACCAAGGGTTTTCTTTTGCTGACATGAATGTTCTTGGGCATTTGGGAAATATGAGTATCCTCTTGCTTTCCAGTTAGCAGAGCAACAAATGACTGCTCAGAGTGCGCATTCAGTTTTCTGTCTGAACTCATAATCAGCCATTTGGAACATTACTCAACAAAAAACATTGCTGTAGTTTGGAGAAACAATGCTCACATTGCATTTTCCTTAATCCTGCTGGGTAAAGCCATTGCCTTTGGTCTGGCACACATGTATTTATACTATGTTTCATTTGACAAATACTCATAGTTGAACCCTGAATTAATTCCTGGGGAGACATACTTGGGTGTTTACAGTTAACATTGCTTCCAACTACTTAAACTTGTTCTTAGTATTTTTCTCAATTAACTTTTCCCTCATTTAACATGTATGTGGCCACAGGGTTACTCTATTACAATCCTTTTTAATTTTTTGATGCCAAATCTGACTTTCAAAGACTACCGACCTTTCTGACTTTTGGTTACCTTGTAACATTGCAATGAAATGCAGTGAATATTTAGTTTTAAGCCTAAAATGGCTTTAAAAGGTGATGGAGAAATTGTGTTCATTAGTAAAGAAGATTTGAAAAAACACTTGGCATGATTCCAAAGTATCTTTACTCTTTAGAATATCTTCCAGGTATATATTATGGATATAAGTGGAGAGATAAGTGATAAAGAATGAGGAGGGTAAATTTGCCAAGATTTCTTATCTTTTGGGCTTATAAAAATGGATTTTTAGGACACTGTTTATATTCATCAGGTCTAAGAGAAAGTTAACTTTATGTCAAATACCTATTGATATTACTTGGGAACCAAAGATGTTGGGGATGTTACAACTTAGATCCTACAAACACTTTTATTGATACAATCATTACATTTTTTGCCTTTTGATTTTTTATCTTATTTGACTAACATGTAAAAAGTATTAAGCTAGGAGGAGATCCATTTATTCTGAGGAAAGAAAATGTATTATTTAAAAGTTTATTTGGCAACAAGCACTGGAACTTTTAAAACTGAAGAACTGATTAAAAATTGTTATTTTTTTTTCCTGAGTTAACTTGTTTTCTCTCTTGCGATGTCCTAACTCTATCTCAGAAGTATTTTCTTAGCAAGCTGAAAAGGTCCTGGGACCCTATTTCTACATGGTTATGTGGCACTTCATTACAGGTGTAAACACTTTTAAAGACTTCAAACTCTTTACATACACAAAAATAATCCTTTTGGAGGTCTCAAGGAAAATGCCAAGGTAATGCTAAATAGGCATCAGGTCATACAATCTTGATCTACTTTTCTCAGCAAAGAGTAGTGGGCATATATATCTCAGTTACTGTTATGGATTAAACTGTATCCCCAGAAAAAGTATATTCAAGTCTTAACCCCCCAGTATCTGTGAATGCGACCTTATTTGGAAATAAGGTCTTTCAGATGTGATCAAGTTAAGATGAAGTCATACTTGAGTGTGGTGGGGCCTTTTCTAATATGACTGATTTCCTTAGAAGAAGATGAGAAAGGACACTGACACACATAGAGGTAAGATGGCCATGTGAAGATGGAATCAGAGATTGGTGTTATACTGCCACAAACCAAGAAATGTCTAGGGCTACAGAAAGCTGCAAGAGTCGAGGAAGAGCTCTCCAACAGAAGACTCAGAGGAAGCATGGCCCTCCCACTATCTTGCTTTCAGGCTTCTGGCATCCAGAACTGGGGGAGAATATCTGTTATTTTAAGCTACCTATTTTGTGGTATTTCATCAGGACAGCCCTAGGAAATGGATATAGGTACTGAAAAACGGGCAGGCATAACTCTCAAAATGCATTAAAACTGCCTACATGAAGGCATAATTTGATGAGCAACAAGGTGTATTGCCTGAAAATCTCTAATTATGGAACTCTGCATATGTTTCAGAAGTAGAAAGCAACTGTTTCTGTTTTGATGCTTCCTACCTTCCTTAGGCCAGAAGCAAAAAGTTGTTGAGCAGATATGAAAGGGAGCTCAGAGAATTTGATGATCAATGATAGGACTCGGTTTCCCATAGCAATTTCATCTTAGGGCATTAGGTATCTATCTTCCTCTTAGTTCCTAAGTCCTCTAATCAAATTGGTACCATAGCAATGATGACAGCATCTGTGTGAATGAGACAGTGCAATGCAATTCACTCTTTGAAATCACTGCACCAGAGCAAAGGCAACATAAACTTGAAGATACAAAAGTTCCAGGATTTGCTATCATGAAAAATATAACCTTTACTCATGGGCACTGGAAAATCAGTTAGACAATTTAATCAGCCCTAGGTATCTCTTGTGCTACAGGGTTGCCAACTATAGGATTGTACCAATATTAAGAGGGCTCCTTACAATATAGACAAACAGTAGGGACCCTTGTCAAACTCTCTGTCTAAACAAGAAGAAATAAAACCACGTTTCTATATCTTTCTAAGCCTGTTTGTAGCATATTCATCCACTCTCACCCTTTACCCTATAGAACACAGCTGACCTCTTGGAATTAATGTTCCCTTTTCTGTTCAGCATCAGGTCTACTTTACAGGAGAACTTATATGACTGGTTTTCCTAAATTGCATGTAAGTAAAAAATCTACTGATTTGTTTTCAAGGTTGGCAGGCACAGGGAAGAAAGGATCCTAAAGATCATCATGATCATATTCATCATCATCATCAACCATTTATATGAGATTTACTGTATAAAAGGTAATAGCTAATGTCTTGGGAATATAAAGAAGCATAAGACGTGATAACTTGGGTTCGCAAAAGCTAGCAGTCTAGTTAGAAGGATAGAAAATATAGAAATGAAGTAACTAATACATTACAGTGTGGCATGTTAAGATTCAAATGAATGAAACTCTCAATAAGTGTCCCAGGAGTTGATGGGAGACAGAGGCTTGCAATGAATTGTAGAGTTAGCAAAGACCTCATGGAGTAGGTGAGACTTGAGCTGAACCATAGAAAAAAAGATAGAGCTTGTTTAAGGGGAGATGATGATAGAATACATCTCCTTCCAAATGAAAGCAATGCAGTGAACAAAACCCCGGACAGGGGAATGCATGGAGCATGTTTAGGAGACCACACTAGATCCATTTGATTGGATTGGAAAGTTCCTCAGGGGGAGTAAACAGAGACTAGATTGTGGAAGATCTTGAAATGTCTGCCTTGGAGCTTTTGACCTTACCTGTAAGAAACTGCTGAGGATGAAAATGATATTTGCAAAGCAATATTTTCGGAGGTGTGACTAAGGGGAACAAAGTAGAAAATTTACACGATATTTTCAAGATCTGGACTAAGATACTTGGAAAAAAAAAGGAGATGATTAATGTAACTGCTAATATGCAGTTACAGATTTTGGAGATCTGACCTCCCGGGTTTGGGAATGGGAAGAAAGAACATGGGAAAGGAATTAATGAAAAATTCCTCAGATTTTAAGTTACCTCAAATACCTGCTTAAGAATGTTTTTATTCATTTCAGCTAACAGTTATTAAGCTCTGATAATGTGCTAGTAACATGCTAGATATTGAGGACGTAAAGATGGGTAAGAAATGGTTCTTAGCACTGAGGACCTCACACACAAACTTGCTAATAATTAAAATCTGCTGTGGCAGGTGCTCTATCTAGTAACATTGCTTCATAAGGAGGAAATTCAGGGTTTATGGAGTGATACTGCACAGAGGGTTTTGAGATCTCAAAAAGAATTCTAGGGCTTCTAAGTGATAAGAGAGAAATCACTCAATGAGTAAACAAATTTGCAGCAGTGTATTGCAACACAGAGCATGTGGAAAAAATATTTTGGCAATTGATACTGTAGAAGTGCCAATTGGGAGATCTTGTTTTTTGCAACTGGTTGAAGAAGTGAGAAACCCAAATGACAAGATATCACTCTGTTTTTTGCCAAACAAATGGAGTGAGGAGCTGGATTCTCCCTAGTAAAAATGGTTGAGACTAGTAGGATGTATTATACCAAACAACTGAGGCCTGCCTCCTGGGTGAATTACTTGGCTTTAGGGCCAAGGTAGTACAGAGTATTGCACAGAGGATGTACTTGGAAAGTATTTGAGCAAAAAAAATGTGATCCAGAATCACGTTGAGCAACTTATTTAATGATTCATCTCTAGGAAAGCTGGTATATGACACCAAAGTTCAGACTGAATTAGAAAACCAATTTATAGTGAAAACATAACTGTCACATGATGACTCATGTTCACATTAGTGCTTTACATCCCCCAGAAGGGAAAACCGTAGTAGGAATACCTTTCTTTAATGCATTGGGGGTGTGCAGTTTTTATTTTAACAAATAAATTTTTATTTTTACAAAATTTTAAAATACAAATACATTGCAAGAATAGTGCAAGGAACTTCTTCGTACCATGTATCCTTTCCCCAGATAGATCGACTATTTATATTTTGCTCCATTTGTGCTCATGCTTTTGATATTTATTAATCTCTCTCCTTCTATATCTCTATCTATATATCTGTCTATCCACAAGACACACACACAAACAATATATTACTTATTCTTTGATATTAATATGGACACTCCATATTCCTTTTGATTAGTGTTTGCATGTATATTTTGTTCAATAATTTTACTTTTAACCCAACTGTGTCTTTATATTCAAAGTAGGTTTCTTATAGACAGCATGTAGTTGAGTCCTGCTTTTCTATAAAATCTGTCCACCTCTATTATTTGCTAGGTTTAGATCATTTGCATTTAATGTGTTTATTAACATGGTTGGTTTAGAGTACTTATTTATCTATTTGGATTTAGGTCTGTCATTTTGCATTTTTGTTTTCTGTTTGCCTCATATCTCTTCCCCTCCTTCCATATATTGCTCCTTTCCTTCTTTTCGGAGGTTAATTGAATATTTTCAGTACTCCATTTTAATTTTTCTATTGACTTAAAGTTTACTTCTTTTCATTATTTTGCAGTGATTGTTCTATAGATTACAACATGTATCTTTAGCTTATGGTGGTCTACGTAGAATTAATATTACATTATTTCACATAACATATAAGAATCTTATAGTTCCATTTAACCTCATGTCTTTTGTCCTACGTATTTTTTTATATATTACATCTGTGTATAACTCCCACAAAATAATTAAAGATTTAAGAAAAGAAAAATATATAGTATTTGTGTTTACCCACATATTTACTAATTCAAGTGCCCTTAATTATATATTGTAGTTGTGAGTTACCATCTGGTGTCCTTTTCCTTCAGCCTCAAGAACTTCTGTAACTCTAATGGTGACATAAATGCTCAGCTTTTTAAAACAATATATGAAAATATCTTTATTTGACCTTCACTTTTTCTTTTTAAAAATTTAAATTTTTTATTGAGATATAATTGATGTATAACATTGTATTAGTTTTAGATGTTCAGCATAATAATTTGATATAGGTATATTTTGCAAAATGATTACCAACCACAATAAGTTGACATCCATCACTATACATAGTTATGATATTTTTTGTGATGAGAATGTTTAAGATCTACTCTCTTAAAAGTTTTCAAATATATAACACAGTATTATTAACTATTGTTACCATGTACATTACATCTCTTTGACTTATTTATCTTATAACTGGAAGTTTGTAACTTTTGAATATCTTTACCTATTACTCCCAACCCTCCTACTCCCCACCCTACTGCTTCTAGCAGCCATAAATCTGTTCTTTAGACCTACGAGTTTGGTAAGTGTTTTTTTTTTTTTTTACATTCCACATATAAGTGAGATTGTACACTATTAGTGTTTCTCTGATATTTCATTTAGTGTTCTTTCGCCTTCACTTTTGAAGGATACTTTTCAAATATAGAATTTTGAGTGAAATGTTTGTGATTTTTGTTTTAACCAGGCAAACGACTCGGTTTTATTTTATTTTAATTTATTTAATTAATTTATTTTTTAAATTAAGTTTATTGGGGTAACATTGGTTACTACAATTATATAATTTTCAGATGTACATTATGTTTTAACATCTGTATATTCTATTGTGCTTTTACCACCCAAAGTCCAGTTTCCTTCAGCTACCATATATTTGATCCCCTTTACCCACTTCACCCTCCACCACCCCCCCCCTATATTTGACTCCCTTTACCCAGTCTCCCTCTCCCCTCCTCCCTCACCTCATACCCTCTGGTTATTATTTTTAGCACTTTAAACATGTTATTCCTTTGTCTTCTGTGTCATTTTCCTCTTCTTAGTTTCAAGATTCTCTCTATCTTTGGTTTTCATCAATTTGATGATATATGCAAGTGTGGTTTTACTAGTTAATTTTTAAATGACCGTTGTTGAGGTTAATTAAAATGTTTATATACAAATTCTAACATTTTAATTTAAAATGAAAATATTTATTATTCATCTGTTTTTAACATCAGGCTGAGGTATTTTTTTTTGCACTAACCAAACCTCTTCTAATAGTCACAGTTTGTATTTCTTTAAATTAGATAATGAGTTTGATAATGACACTACAATGCAACTGGGTGCAGAATCCTCAGATTCTCCCCAGTATTTTACATATGTCTTTTCCATATATAATTTACAGTGTCATGCATTTATAAAGTCTTTCTGATATACTCAGCTTAACTTTTTTTAAAATTAAGACTATTTTTCCAGCAGTTTTAGATTCACAGCAAAATCAAGGGGTAGGTACAGAGATTTTCCATATACCCTCTGGCCCCATACAGCCTACTCCATTATTGATATCCCCCACCAGAGTGGTACATTTGTTAAAATTGATAAACCTCCATTGACACATCATATATCATCCAACATCTGTAGTTTGTGATATGGTTCACTCTTGGTGGTGTACATTCTGTGAATTTGGACAAAGGTATAATGACATATCCATCATTATAGTGTCGTACAGAATATTTTCACTGCCCTAAAAATTCTGTGTTTCACCTGTTTATTCCTCCCTCCTTCTCTACCCCAACCCTCAGCAACCACCGATCATATTATAATCTCCATACTTTTGCCTTTTCCAAAACAAATGTCAAATAGTTGGAAATATACAGTATGTAGCCTTTTAAGATTAGCTTCTTTCACTTAGTAATATGCATTTAAATTTCCTGCATGTCTTTTCATGGCTTGAAAGCTCATTTCTTTTTAACGCTAGCATTCCATGGTCTGGCTGTACCACAGTTTATCCATTTACCTACTGAAGGACATAGTGTTTGCTTCCGAGTTTTGGCAATTATGGATAAGGCTGCTATAATCATCCATGTGCAGGTTTTTGTATGGACATTAGATTTCGGTTCATTTACGTAAATACGAAGGAGTATGATTACTGGATCGTATGACAAGAGTACATTTAGTTTTGTAAGAAACTACCAAACTGTCTTCCAAAGTAGCTGTACCAGTTTGCATTTCCATGAGCAATGGATGAGAATTCCTGTTGCTTTATGTTTTGGCTAACATTTGGCTTTTTCGTTGTTCTTGATTTTGGCCATTGTAATAGGTGCGTAGTGGTATCTCATTGTTGTCTTAATTTGCATTTTCCTGAAGACAAATGGTGTGGACCATCTTTTTACATGCTTAATTGCCATCTGTATGCTATTTTCTTTAGTGACGTGTCTGTTAAATCTTTTGGTCCACTTTTGATCAAGTTGTTTATTCTTATTGTTGAGTTTTAAGAGTTCTTTGGATTTTGTATTGTATTGTACTTTGTATTTTGGATAGCAGTCCTGTATCAGACATGTTCTTTGCAAATATTTTCTCCCAGTCTATGGCATCTTCTCATCTTCTTAATATTGTATTTCACAAAGCTTTTCAGCTTACATTTTTTTCAGCTTAAATTTTATACACAGAACAGCTTACTTTTTTTTGAACTTCTTCTGTTTATTTGGTTTAATTAATATTTAATTAAATCTGGGAATTATAATAACAAGTACAATTTGAATAAACATATTTGGATATATGAAATGTATATGCACACAGCCTAACGGTGTAAGCCGAGTGATTGGATACACTAGAACATAGCTTATTATCCCCGAGGATTCAACATGCCGTGGCCATTGGACAGTACATTTTACAGATGGAATGAAGTATTTGATTAATTTTTCAAGTAATTTAAATTGAGATTATTTAAGAGAGATTCTATTTTACTTGGGAAAGTAAGAGCAGAAGGGTGCATGATTAAATCAGAGTCACAGCGAATGGATTTGGATAATCCTAAACTGTATATTCAACTAGCTGTTTTAATCTGAAAAAGTACCCTTTTACATTGTAAGGATATTTACACCTGCCAAGCCATATGGATACTTAAGTCATGAAGATGCTGGAGACATCCAGTCCCACTGATTAGATAAAAAAGGCTTTGTGCTGAAATTGAGGTTAAGGGATAAAATGCCATGAATTAGGTACTATGGAGGGAAAAAAAATAAGTCAGTTTGTATAACGTGGAGCTTTATGAGTTACCTATGGGAGTAACACAGGTGGTGGAGAAGGAGAGGGAGGGGATTGGTATAGATGAGCCTTCAGATCCCATACACCTGCTTAAACAGACCAACTATGATTTTTTAATCTTTTTTAAAATTAGTTTCAAATATATAGTACATTGGTTAGACATTTATATATTTTATAAAATGATCACCCTGATTACTCTTTCTCCCCTCTGGCTCTACACATAGCCATTACATTGCTGCTGACTGCATTCTCTGTGCCGTGCTCCCCATCCCCGTGACCATCTATTAACTACTAATTTCTAATTCTTTAACCCTTCACTCCATTCTCCCAGCCACCTAACCCCATATCCTCTATCTGTCATCGAATTGTCTTTATATTTGAGTCAGTTTTTGATTAGTTTGTTCTTTTTATTCCTTAGATTCCACATATAAGTGAAATCATATGGTAGTTATCTTTCTCTGTCTGACTTAGATACCTTCTAGGGCCATCAAGGCTATATCTTTTCACATCCCCTTCTTTTTAGTCTGTGTGTGTCTTTTAATCTGGAGTCTCTTGCAGGTAGCAATGAATTCATCTACTTTTCCCCTAAGTTCATTGAGCATCTTTATAACCAGTGTTTTGAACTCTGCATCTGTCTTGTTTTCTTATCCATTCATCTACTCTATCTTCTAGTTGGAGCACTTAATTCTTTTCCATTTGAGGTACTTCTTGATAGGAATGTAGTTATTACCATTCTTTATTCTTGTTTTTGATACATGTTTTTTTCTTCTTAAAGAAGTTCCTCCAACACTTCCTGTAATACTGGCTTGGTGGTGATAAATTCCTTTAGCTTACTTTTGTCTGGGAAACTCTTTATCTGTCCTTTGACTCTAAATGATAGCTTTGCTGAATAAAGTATTCTTGGTTGTAGATCCTAGGTCTTTATCATGTCTAATATTTTGTGCCATGCCCTTCTGTCCTGTGTAGTTTCTTTGAGAAATCAGCTGCCAGTCTTATGGGTTTTCTGTTATAAGTAACTATCTGCTTTTCTCTTGCTGCTTTTAAAATTCTCTCTTTGTGTTTAACTGTTGGCATTTTAACTATGATGTATCTTGCTGTAGGCCTCTTTGGATTCCTGGTGTTTGGGATTCTCTGCTCTTCCTGGGGTCGTATGTCTATTTCCTTCATCGAGTGAGGGTAGTTTTCCATCATTATTTCTTCAAAAAGCTCTTCGACTTCTTGTTTTCCTTCAGGTACCCCTATGACGCATATGTTTTTACATTTAATAATGTTTCATAGGCTCCTTAAATAATTATTATAGTCTTGGCTTCTTTTTTTCTTGCTGTTCTGATTGAGTGTCCTTGGCTTCACCACCCTCTATATCAGTGGGTTGATCCTGTTCTTTATCCACTGTATTGATTCTCTCCGATATACTCTTCATCTCAGATAATGTTTTCTTCATTTCAGACTGGTTCTCTTTTATAATTCCTATTTCAGTTTTTATGTTTTTTATCTCTTTGTTAAGATTTTCACTGAGTTCATCTACAATTCCTCTAAGTTCACTGAGCATCTTTATAACCAGTGTTTTGAACTCTGCATCTGTTAGATTGCTTAACTCCATTATTCCTGGATCTCTGTTCTGTTCTCTCATATGGTTTCTGCTTCTTTGTCTTCCCATTTCGGCTGCCTTTCTGTGTCTGTTTCTATGTACTAAGCAAAGCTCCTAAATCCCCTGGTCTTATTAGTGTGAATTTGTGAGATAGGTGTCCAGTGGCACAGTCCTGAGAGGGGTTCAGCTGCAGGCCAAATTTAGCCCAAGCCTGTGCCCCTCTGGGGCCATCTGTTAAGATTCAGCAAGCAATCCACAGATGTTGTGCTTATAGTTGCCTCAAGAGGCCACACCAGAAATTGAGGTCAGCTGCTTCCAGTGTGAGTCTAGGCACTGCTCAGCAAAGAGCACCTGACTCGTTGTGGATACACCTGGATATGGCTTGGATGGGGTCTGAGTTGGGGGAGGCGGAGTTTTAGGGAATCATCTGGGCGGAGTGACCTCTGTTATCCAGTTTGATGACATCACGGCTATGGTGGCACTGTGTCCGGGCACTAGGAGGTGGAAGGGCTCGACAAGGAACAATGGATACTACCCGTACTTCTGTACAGAGTGAGTCTCATCTCTGCCCTCGCTCCGACAACTCAGTGTCTTTCTGTAAGTCCCTGGTGTCCCCTGCACACAGCTGAACCAGCACTGGTGCTCAGAGAGACCAGGTCCGTCACTGCAAAAATCTGCTCATGAGACCCCTTTAAGAGGCATCAGCCACTGCTGCAGTCTCCGTCTCACTCAGCTGCTTGGGACAGGGCAGTCCCACATCCTTGCCCTGTCCTACTTTCTGCATTTGTAGGGAGATTTTTTGGATTTCTTCCTAGTCGTATGGCTTGATCATCTAGATCCCAGGCAATTTTTCCTTGCTGCTGCTCCTTGTTTCAGTCACAACTTTGATTTGGTCGCCAGAGGGATGAACAGAGCCTCTATCATCTACGCCATTTTTTCCCTCCCCCTGTATTTTGTTTTTGATGCAATTGTAAATGGTATTGTTTTCTTAATTCCTCTTTCTAAAAGTTCATCGTTGGTGTATAAAAATGCAACTGACTTCTGAAAATCAATTTTATATCTTGCTACTTAACTGAATTCATTGATCAGGTATAACAGTTTTCGGTTGAATCTTTAGGATTCTCTCTCTATAGTATCATGTCATCTAGAAATAATGACAGTTTTATTTCTTCCTTTCCAATTTGGTTATATTTTATTTCTCTTTCTTATCTGATTGCTGTGGCTAGGACTTACAATACAATGTTGAACAGAAGTGGTGATAATGGGCATTCTTGTCTTGTTCCTGATCTTAAGGAAAATGCTTTTAACCTTCCCCATCGAGTATGATGTTAGCTGTAGGTTTGTCACATATGGCCTTTATTACGTTAAGTATGTTTCCTCTATTCCCACTTTGCTGAGAGTTTTTATCATAAATGGATGCTGGATTTTGTCGAACTCTTTTCTGCATCTATTGATGCAATCATGATTTTTATCTTTCAATCTGTTAATGTGGTGTATCACATTAATTGATTCGTGGATATTGAACCAACCTTGCATCCCAGGAATAAACCCAACTTGATCATCATGTATTATATTGTTAATGTATTGCTGAATTTAGTTTGCTAACATTTTGTTGAGGATTTTTACATCAATGTTCATAAGAAATATTTGCCTATACCTTTCTTTTCTGTAATGTCTTTGTGTGGTTTTGGAATCAAGGTAATGGTGGCCTCATAAAAGGAATTAGGAGGCCTTCCCTCTTCTTCAATTTTTTGGAATCGTTTAAGAAGAATAGGTGTTAATTCTTTTTGAATGTTTGATAAAATTCTCATATGAAGCCATATGGTCCAGGACTTTTGTTTTTTAGGAGTTTTTTTGATTATTGATTCGATTTTATTGGTAGTAATTGGTTGGTTCAGATTTTCTGTTTCTTTTTGACTCAGTCTTGGGAGATTGTATGTTCTTAGGAGTCACCCATCTCTTCCAGATTTTCCAATTTGTTGATATATAGTTGCTTGTAGTATTTTCTTATGATCCTTTATAGTTCCGTGGAGTCCCTAGTTGCTTTTCTTCTTCCATTTCTGATTTTGTTAATTGAGTCCTCTCTTTTCCTTGATGAGTCTGGTTAAGTGTACATCAGTTTTGTTTATCCTTTCGAGGAACCAGCTAGTGGTTTTATTAATCTTTTGTACTGTTTTTCTAGACTCTATTTCATTTATTTCTGCTCTGATCTTTATTATTTCCTTTCTTCTACTCACTTTGGGCTTTATTTGCTGTTCTATTTCTAGTTCTTTTAAGTGTGAGGTTAGATTGTTTGTTTGAGCTTTTTCTTGTTTCTTGAGGTAGGCCTGTATTACCATGAATTTCCCTTGTAGGACTGCTTTCACTGTGTCCCATACATTTTTGAGTCATTGTGTTTTCATTTTCATTTGTCTCTAGGTATCTGTTGATTTCTTCCTTGATCTTGTTGTTAACCCATTCATTGTTTAGTAGCATGTTATTTAGCCTCCATGCATTTACGTATTTTCAGGGTTTTTTTTTTGTAGTTGATTTCTCGTTTCATACCACCGTGATAGGAGAAAGATGGTAGATATGATTTCAATCTTCTTAAATTTATTGAGACTTGTTTTGTGTCCTAACATGTGGTCTATCCTGGAAAATGTTCCATGTGCACTTGAGAAGAATGTATATTTTGCTGCTTTGGGGTGAAATGCTCTGAAAATATCTATTAAATCCATCTGGCCCAGTGTGTTATTTAAGTCCACCATTTCCTTGTTGATTTTCTGTCTGGCAGATCTGTCCATTGGTGTCAACGGGGTGTTAAAGTCCCCTCCTATGAGTGTATTACTGTTGAATTCTCTTTTTATGTCAGTCAATAATTGCTTTATATATGTAAGTGCTCCTATGTTCGGTGGATATATATGTTTACTAGGGTTATGTTTTCTTGATGTGTTGATCCCTTTATCATTTTGTAATGCCCTTCTTTGTCTCTTTTTATAGCCTTTGTTTTAAAGTCTATTTTGTCTCATATAAGTATTGCTTTTTTTTCATTTACAATTGTGTGAAATATGTTTTTCCATCCCTTTATTTTCAATACGCGTGTGTATCATTTGATCTGAAGCGGGTCTCTTGTAGAAAGCATATGCATGGGTCTTGTTTTCTTATCCATTTGGCTACCCTATGTCTTTTGATTGGAGCATTTAATCCATTTACATTTAAAGTAATTATTGATATGTACATGGTTATTGCCATTTTATTATTCTTATTCTGCCCCCCCCCCTTTTTTTTACAGAAGTCCCTTTAACATTTTTTGTAATACTGGCTTATTGGTGATGAATTCCTTAAGTTTTTTCCTGTCTGGGAAGCTCTTTATCTCACCTTCCATTTTAATCGAAAGCCTTGCTGGGTAGAGTATTTGTGGTTGTAGATTCTTGTTTTTCATAACTTTGAATATTTCTTGCCAGTCTCTTCTGGCCTGCAAAGTTTCTGTTGAAAAATCAGATTCTCTCTTTGTTCTTTGACCTTTGGCATTTTAATTATGATGTGTCTTGGTGTGGGTCTGTTTGAATTCCTCTTGTTTTGGACTCTGTGCTTCCTGAACTTGTATGCCTAATTCCTTTGCCAGGTTAGGGAAGTTTTCTGTCATTATTTCTTCAAATAGATTCTCAATCCCTTGCTCTCTCTCTTCTCCTTCAGGTACTCCTATGATCTGGATATTGTTATGCTTCATGTTCTCCTAGAGTTCTCTTAAACTATCTTCATTTTTTTAAATTTTTTTTCTTTTTGCTGTTCTGATTGGATGTATTCTGCTACCTTGTCTTCCAGTTCATTGATTCCATTTTCTGCTTTGTTCAATCTACTGTTGAATCCTTCTAGTGTATTCTTCATTTCAGTTATTATATTCTTCATTTCCGACTGGTTCTTTTTTATGGTTTCTATGTCCTTTTTTATGCTTGCTATCTCTCTGTTGAGGTTCTCATTGAGGTCATCAATTCTCCTCCTAAGTTCGTTGAGCATCCTTATAACCATTGTTTTGAACTCTGACTCTAGTAGGTTGTTTGCCTCCATTTCATTTAGCTTATTTTCTGGAGTTTTCTCCTGTTGTTTCATTTGCAGCATTTTTCTTTGTTTTCTCATTTTATTTGCCTCTCTGTGTTTGTTTCTATGTGCTAGGAATATTTGTTTTGTCTCTCATGGCCTAATGTAGAAGGTGCCCTCTGTGGCCAAGCGGCACACTCTCCCTAATCACCTGTGCCAGGGGCTCTGGACGTGATCTTTGTGCGGGTTGTGTGTGATCTTCTGTTGTAGTTAAGCCTTTATTGGTGTTAGTATATCAGTGGATGGGATTAAGGCTGAGTAATTGTGAGAATTAGCTTCGCCCACAGTGTATAAGTTGCTATGTGGGGGCTTCCCATTGAGTGGGATTTGCCCTAGCAGGCTTGTGTACTTGTTGAGACCACCCTTTGTGTGTACTGCTTATGGGGCTAGTCAGGAGTTGCTCTGTTGTGGTCTAGCACCAGCCTCCAGGTGCTTTGGTTTTGTGGCCCCTTAGGAGGGGTTCCCCTGTAGGCCAGGGTCAGCTGCTGCCTTTGATTGCTCAGGGCTATATGGTGAGTGCTACAAAGCAATCCATAGATAGTTGATGCCTATGCTGGATTTATAGGTAAGTAGAGGAGATAATGCTGTAGGCTGTGGTTTGGCTACCTCCAGTACTGGGCCTAGGATTGTTTAGCAGAAGGACCAGTGCACTTCATGGCCTGAGGCTGCCTGTCAGTTGCCCCCCAAATTTTGCAACTGGAACAGTCTCTGGGTGATACACGCATTCGGTGGTACGGGGACCCAGGGTGTCTCCTGGATATATTGAACAGATTTTCCTCTGCCACTGCAGTCAGACTAACTATGTTTTTATCCATTTATTTTTGTGGCTTCTGCTTAGAAATTCACTTAAGATAAATTATGGCTTTAAAAAGTTTTGAAATCTTGCCGTAGAAGAATAAAAATTAAAAATGATACCCAGTAATTCACAGTACAAAGATAAGAAGACAATTTCTTATGGCTTCAGATGTTGATTTCCAATGTAGAGAATAGATTATGACCAAAGTGACCTTAAAGATTTCAAATATGGAGTTATTATGTCCTAGGTTTTGCTGAGGTATGTAGAGTGGAATTCATAATTAGAATACTAAAATGGATGTATGTATACTTTGTCTAAAAAAGTTTTCTGATAGGGGTTAAAAGTATGTTGTACCTCACAATCTCAATCCATAGACCTAAAGAGAAAGATGGTAAAATCGAAGTGGGTGATAATATTTTTGAGAGATGACATGGACTTCTTGAACACATAGATGGCTGTTTTGGATGAAACATTTATAATATCAATAAAAAATAGGAAAAAAGCAAAATAGAGCAGTGACAAAACATTTCGACTACACCTATGATGACTAGACTTCTCCTTCCATATCATAGCATCCAAAAGGTTCTTGACTCACTTTGCATGTAGTTTCAGCTTTCAAATATAGGACTTTATGTGTTTTGGGATAAGAAGGGCATGGCCATAAGACATAGAATTTGTACCTCTAAAATAGGCAAGAATTGGACAAAAGAGCAATAAGAATTTCTTTCTAGAACTGACTTTGTGATTTCTAGTAACATCATTTTTTTGCAGAGTGGAGCTTTCTCTTTCTGATGGTGTACCCATTTTGGATTCTCTTTTTCCTTATGCTTTCCAATCAATAATATGTGTTCGGGCCATGTTCATTCTTAGAGATTGCTGCTTTATTAGAATGCCTTCCTTGAGCATGCGCAAACTCATTCTCACACACCAGTTACCTTAAAATGGTCTAGCAGGACCAGAATGGGGTTATGGGAAGTGCTCTAATTTTCATGATTGGCTTTTCTGTACCACTTCTGGAAGACTAAGTCAGAGGGCCAAGATTTGGTGCATGTGAAGGTAGATTGTTCAAGGAAAAAGCACCAAGGCATAGGCTGCATAGCTTTTCCCATATCTAAGCAGAAGAAATTCTTAAAGCTTAGCCCTGCTAATCAGATAACAGAGCCTACACGCAGATTTAGGACCAATATTCGGGCTAAGTATAACAGGGGACATTTGCCTTTAATGTTCTCTCCCTTAGTATAGTAGCAACAGACAATGGGACTTATTCAGATTCAGAGATCCTCAGCTTGGATACATTTTACTAAAATTAAAAGAGTAACAGTAACTGTGGAAGACATGGTCTACAGTAGTGTCTATAAAAGAAAAGAAGAGAAAGCCATACACAAAAGCCCATCATAGGCTATGATTTCAAAAAGTTGAAGACATGATAAATGAAATAAGTCAGTCACAAAAAGACAAATACCGTATGGTTCCACTTTTATGATGTATCTAAAGTAGTCAAATTTAGAGAAAGCAGAATGGTAGTTCCCAGGGTCTTGGAGGATGGAGGAAAAAGTAGAGTTGTTAAACAGAAACAGAGTTTAAGTTTTACGGCATGAAAAAGTCTTGTAGATCTGTTGTACCACCATGTGAATATACTTAACACTACTGATTTGAACACTTAAAAAAGGTTAAGATGGTAAGTTTTATGTTATGTGTATTTTACCACAATTAAATATTTAAAAATATTTAACTGTGGCTATAAAATAAACTTCGGGAGAACTTGGATTTCAGAAAACCTTACATAAAAGATGAAGGTATCTAACCAATTTGTACACTGAATGTTGATGATGAGTTAAGATGTCAGGAAGATTAAAGCGGCGATTGAGTTGTGAGTGTAAAAAAGTGATAGAGCAAATAAACTGGTTTCCTTATTGCTGAATGGGAGAATGCAAGAGATGGGCATATGGCAAATGATATATGAGATAATGCAAATGGCATATGACAAGAGATAATGCTGAGAAGCCTGTTTTATTCAAATTTTATTTTTCTCTTCTTTTTCTCAAGAGAAATGGCTTTCCACAATTCACACTGATTGATGGTTGCCTCCTTGTTTTTTTCAGGTCATTATAGACACATAGACAACCACACCATGGGTTGTGATAGCTTTCTGCTTTGTTGCCTTAATTCTTGGCCTGCCACTAACACCACCATTCCTCGGGTTCTGGTAAATAGAAGGCAATAGGAAGCCTCAATATCACCATCCCTATGACCAACCCTGTTGACATTTGCTGCTAATCGGTTCTCTTTCTAGGTGACAGTATTGCTAAAATGCTTCTGTTAAATTGAAATTTAGTGGTTAAAAACAGAGGCCTTGAGTCAGAAAGACTTGGATTCCAGGTCTTCACCACCTACTATTTACATGAATTTGGACAGATTCTAAACTGTTCCAAGCCTTATTTTCCTAGTCTATTAACATATTCTCTACTTCCCAAGGCTTCTGTGAAAGTTAGGGAGAATGTTTTAAAACCTCTAAAATAGTGTCTGACTTGTGGTAGGGTCTCCAGAAATATAGATTTCCCAGTCCGAAGTACCTCTTTATACTTATTCCTTAAAAGGTAATATTTTGTCCACACAACTGCTGTTTGCCTTCATTGCAGACCCAATGTCTAGTAGGAAATTATGTCTCCTGAGTCCTAGCCTGAGTATCCGAAGCTTAAAAGTTGCCTCTGAAGCAATTTTTTGATCATTCATTTTATTGCCAGCTAAACTCTAAAGTGTGCCAGCTTAGTTAAATGACAGAGCAAAGAGTGCCAAATGCATAAAAACAAAGTCAGGCAACCTTTTGTTTTTTTTTTTGGAAATATATATTTTAAAGATTCAATTTAATTTAAAAATTATTGATGACTGTCTTTATATCTATCTACAATCATTGGCATATCAGAGGGGCTAGCTGGCTAGATGGGCTCCACTTTGAGAAAACCTAATAAACAAAAAAAATCTGAACTTATAGAACATAACCAGTGTGCCTTGCTTCAGGGGTTTTCAGTGTGTGTGTGTAGGGGATAGGCAGAAGATTATCCTGTGGGTCTTTGTCAAACTACAACCATTCCCACATTACTCCTCTTTCTTTTTACTATTTCTTTAAATATCTTGGCAGTAAGGCATATAGATCCTTAGGGAGAGGCATAAGTAGCTTAAAAATTCAGATAATCACAGGTGATTCTGAAACATGCCTAGTGTATTCGCTTTACCAAAGTTTTGGTTTACAAAATTATTTGTCACTGATGCCACAGTAAAAGTATGTACTATATCTCCATTCATTGGGAAAACACAGCTAAATTTACAATGACTCAGCTCACACTCTGGAAACACATCTACTGCCTAATGTTAAGAATGTGTGGATGTGATTGTCAGTCCAGGCTCTCCAAAGCATTCTGTTTTCCAGTCAGCACCATTTCTTTACCTCTGTCAGAGAAGAGTTGGATGCTGGAGAACAACGAAGGCATGATGGAAAGAGATTTATAGAAAAGGCCTTTGGGTACATACATTTGTTCTCCTCATTGGTTTTCCATCCATAAAGCATAGAAGGGCCATAGACTTCTTCAGCTGGTAACTCTGATGTCTGTGGTGGGAATAGAGACAAGGGATGAATGGAGCTCTCTCCATATAAGGAATGAAGTGAAGGGAGTGAAAGAAAGGTTAAAGGGCTACTTTTGAGTACTTGTTACTATACCTAATCTGATGATATGACACTGCAACATTGTCTTTGTTTCACAAAAAGCAGAATTATATACAATGCTGTGTGTGTGTGTGTGTGTCTTACTGTTAAATTGTACACCTGAAACTTACTGGATTTTGTTAACCAATGTCACCATAATAAAAAGTAAAATAAAATAAATAAAGCAGGCAAAACAATATACTATATCATCTATAGTAAACGTTTATAAAATATGATTTAGAACATTGGTGGTGATGAGATGCAGGGGTTAGAAAATACACTTCGGAAGAAGTAGTCTGGGAACTTCAAAAGTATCTGTAATACTTTACTTCTTAAGCCAATGGGAGGCATCAGTATGTATTATACCATTCTTTGTACCTTTGGTATTTAAAAAAATAAAGAATTAGGAGGAAAAAAAGAAAAAAAAAGCAGAGTCATAAACAGTCAGTTTGAATCTAATTAGGTGCCTTCTGGCAAACAAGAGTATAGACTTTAATCAACATACATAAGAATTCAATATATATCCAGCTAAATTTTCAAAGCAACAGGGAAGGGGTTCATTTTCATAAATGCTATTGAGATAGCTTGACGTTATCATGGGGAAAATTAACCTATACCTCAGGCAATAATAAATCACAATCAATAACATAAAAATTAAAGTGTCAAGTATTTAGAAAAAAATTACAGATGGATAAAGGGAGAAAAGAGAGCACTTATTCAGTTTATGGTGGGAGATAATGTTTCATTACAAGAGAAAAATAAATTACAAAGGAAAAGATAGGCAGCGTGATTGCACAAAATGTTAATACAACTAAAATATGATAAAAGCAAGATAAAAGTTAAATGACAAAATAGAGAATTATATTTAATGCATATGATGGCATTTACAAAAAATATTGAGTTTTTAAAAATTTGCATTAAGTTCACTGTGGGCAGTGGTCAGAGAATATAGAATCATTACATAAGATGAAACACCATTAGTAAATTAACATAAGAAACTGTGTAATCTTGCCAACAATAAAAGAAGTGCAAATTAAAACAACAATGAAATGTCACTTTATACCTCTAAAATTAGCAACTGTAAAGGAACGTTATAAAAACTAGTGATGAAACTATTGGGGAAATTGAAACATTTATATATTTCTAGTGGCATTGTAAATTACCTCAGTCCATTTGATGAACAATCTGGCAGATTTTAGCAAGAGTCATAAAAATGTTCATAACTCTTCCTAAATAATCTCACTCCAGGGTATTTGTTTTAAGGGTATAATTCAGAAGGAAAGTATTATGCATTATCTATTATCATGGAAAACTGGATATACCCCAAACAGCCATTAATAGATTGTCATAAAATTATGATATTTTAGTGATATTGCTTGTAACCAATGAAAATGATAAATATGATTATTGAGATACATGGAAAAGTATATATAAAAATTAAAAAATAAAAATTATAAGAGCCAATGCTAGAAGGTCTGAAGGGGTTAGAGCCATTTATTCAAATGACATATTGATCTACTAGGACTTCCCGTCCATGATGGAGCCTCATATTAAGGAAAAACTCCTGGCAGTTGAATAAAATTTGAATATGTCAGGAATAGTAGAGAACAAGGAAATAGAAGGTCCAAATAAAAGTTTGGGAGGGAAATAGATATAGGAAATCTCAGAAAGCAAGCGACAATATTTTTTAGTACTACGTAAAAACAACAGAAGAGGGGGCACTGTGAAGTTAGACGGTCTATCTGAATCATTCCTCTTTCTAAAAATTGAGTTGAACTAAATTCACATTAAAATGAGCAACAGAAAGGTATCAAGGTATATAAAGTTATATTGGAAAAGAGGATAAGAAACAAAACAATATCCTTTATACCATGAAAACACATTAGAAAGACAATACCTTAAAAAAGATAAAAGTTGTCACATTTTTATTTTTTATTATTCCTTTAAAGTTTCTTTAAATTTTCAAGTATAGTTGACATTTGATGTTATATTAATTTCAGCTGTACAGTATAGCGGTTAGACATTTATATAATTTAAGAAGTGATTCCCATTTGATTAATCTAGTACTCACCTGGCATTATACATAGTTATTATAATATTATTGACTATATTTCCTATGCTGTACTTTACATCCCTTGACTATTTTGTAACTACCAATTTGTACTAAACCTATTAACCTTTTTTCATCCCTCTAACCCTACTCCTATCCAGCAATCATCAATTCATTCTCTGTATCTATGAGTCTGTTTCTTTGCATTATATTATTATAATATTATTGACTATATTTCCTATGCTGTACTTTACATCCCTTGACTATTTTGTAACTACCAATTTGTACTAAACCTATTAACTTAACCTTTCACTCACCTCCCAGCCCCACTCCCATCTGGCAACCCTCAAAATGTTCTCCCTATCTATGAGTTTGTTTCTGGGTTTTTTGTTTATTTTGTACCTTAGATTCCTCATGTAAATAAAATCATGTGGCATTTGTCTTCCTTTGTCTGACTTACTCCACCCACCACGATACCCTCTATGTCCATTTATGTCATTGCAGATGGCAAGATTTTATTTATTTATTTATATTTATTTATTATGGCTGAGTAATATTTCACTGTATATATGTACTACCTCTTCTTTATCCATTCCTCCATTGATGAACACCCCGGTTGCCTCCATATTT
>NW_006443567.1:2897452-2900541 GCF_000325575.1 Pteropus alecto
ATTGTTTTCCATAGTGTCTTCAACAACTTGCAGTCTCACCAATGGTACACAAGGCTTCCCTTTTCTCCACATCCTTGCCAACACTCGTTGTTTGTTCATTTATTGATGATAGCTATTCTGACAGGTGTGAAGTGATATCTCATTGTGGTTTTAATTTGCATTTGTCTGATGATTAGTGACCTTAAGCATCTTTTCATATGCCTATTGGCCATCTGTATTTCCTCTTTAGAGAAATATCTGTTCAGGTATTCTATCCATTTTTTAATTGGATTGCTTGTTTTTGAGTTGTTGAGTTATATGAGTTCTTTATATATTTTGGATCTTAATCCCTAATCAAATGTATCATAAGCGAGTATCTACTCCCATTCAGTTGGTCATCTTTTTGTTTTGTTGATGGTTTCATTTGCTGTGCCAAAACTTTTTAGTTTGATGTAGTCCCACTTGTTTATTTTATTTGTTTGTTTCCCTTGCCCGAAGAGATATATCAGAAAAAAATATTACTAAGAGCAATGTCAGAGAATTTACTGCCTATGTATAGTTCTTTCTAAGAGTTTAACATTATTTTTTAAAAACAAAAATTATTAAGAATATGACAAGGTATGACATGATATTACAAAATAGTGTAAATTGGAATTAGAAAAACTCATGAATAAGGGCACCAAAATAATGTAAGAATTAGAAATCCAGGGAAATTTATTTTAGAAATGAATAATAAAGTAGAAGAAATGTAAAAATGAATAAACAAAACAAGTACTGCCTTAAGAGAAACAGATTAAAAGGAAAATTTTAATTTTATTTATTTTTACCTCTAAAAGTTCCCTCACCCTCTTTATTTATTATAATTTTATTTGTGGTAAAAACGAGATCTACCCTCTTAGGAAATTAAAAAATATAATAAAATAAGAAATGAAAAGTTGAAATAGCTTAAGTGAAAATTACACAAGCAAAGAGGATCTAGCATATGGATAATAAAATCCTCTGAATAAGGAAATTAAGGAAAGGAAGAGAACACACATACATACATTGAAAAAAACACACCACTGTGTACCTGAGAGTATTGACCCAGAAGAACACAAGGAATACTTTCTAGTAAAATTACTGAGCTCTAAAGAAAAAGTAAAATTCTTTAGGCATCTTTGATAAAGAAACAGGACTTATAGGAAAAAAAATAGCCTCTTTTTTTTGCTGCCTGTCCACCACCATCATAGGTCTCATGCTTTCCTTCAGGCAGGGTCTGTCCCAGTCGGTCCTACCCTGCCAGCGCAGCATCCCCACATGGCTGAAGTTGACTTCTGACGACCTGAAGGAGCAGATCTACAAACCGTCCAAGATGGGGCTGAGTCTCTCACAAATCGGTGTGATTCTGAGAGACTCACATGGTGTTGCACAACTTTTATGACAGGCAATAAAATTTTGAGAATTCTTAAGTCCAAAGGACTTGCTCCTGATCTTCTTGAGGATCTCCTCCATTTAATTAAGAAAGCTGTTGCTGTTCCAAAGTATCTTGAGAGAAACAGAAAGGATAAGGATGCTAAATTCCATCTGATTTTGATTGACGGCCATATTTACCAGTTGGCTTGATATTACAAAACCAAACCAGTCCTCCCCCACAATTGGAAATAACAAGTCATCCACAGCCTCTGCCCTGGTTGCATAAATTTGTCTGTGTACTCAAACAATAAAGCCATTGTTGAACTAGAAAAAAAATCAAATAAAATTAGATTATCTTCCACCTTTTTAACAACAAAGCTTTATGTCACAAGGGAATTAATATTTTTAAGATAGTCAAGGAAAGAAAATGGGAGCCAAGAATTTTATATCTAGGAACACTGACCTTCCAGTATAGAGGGCACAGATAAATTGTTAACAACATGTAGGAACAAAAAAAGTATTGATATAAGCCTGTCCTGAGGGAAATAATAGAGAATGAACTTTTGATAACCAAAATATCTCTATATATCTCTAGAGATGTATTAATGTAAAGATGAATTGTGACCATTAAATATATAGTTACTCCTAGAATTAAGTCTAAATGAGAGTTAAAAGGGAGAGAATATGGTATGGCTATACGACGAGGCATTGTAGATATGGCACAACCACTAAACAAATGCAAAATGTTTAAACAATTCAGTAATATTGGCGGAGGCAGTAATAGTAATGACATTATTACTATTATATATATTACTATGTGTGTTGGTATGTGGAAAAAGCATATGAGTAATTGTGGAATATTTTAAGCCATGTATTTTCACTGAGGCTAATATTGCCCCAAGAGGGAAAAAAAATCTTGCAGAGCGAAAAAAAATCTGACACAGAGCTCACCTAGTACTAAAAGCTTTTTTTTCCCCTGGGGTTATTTGTTGAAAATATTTGGGGACAGTCATTTAATTTTTATTCTGCCCAAGGCCGTCAAATGGGGCAAACAATTGGCTAAACAAAAAGCCAAAAAGGAAAATCTGGGGAATGAGATGTCGGTAGCTGAGTTTGACATTTGTAGAGCTGTGCATGTACTCAGTAAAGACATGAAAAGACCCTCTTAACTGTCACTGCACTGGCATTCATTCTTTGCATAAGGAGGAAGTGAAGGCTAAGGCATAGTTGAAAACTGCCTGGCTAAGTGTTCAAAGTATTTCTCAGTATGCACACACAGCCTCCAGGTAAAGACTGGGAGATTGACTGGTTCCAGGCATTTGAGGAAAGCTCTATGCACTCATTAATTGATCATTATGCTAACCAAACAGAGATTTTAGTGACCACATATAATGAAGAATGCAGGTTGTAGAATTAGTTCAGAAAATTCAATAACCAAAGAGCAATACGAACCACCAACTGTGGTGATGATTGCAAAACTTTGTGACTATTCTAAAAACCACTGAATTGTACACTTTAAAATGGTTGATTTTATGGGATGTGAATTATATAAAAATCATTCCAGCCAGTAAAATAAAATAAAATAATAGAATATGATCATTTTGAAATTGAGCATCAGTGGCAGCTAACGAGAAAAAAGTAAAAACCGGAGATTGATCAAGACCTGATTCCACCAGGATATGCAAAGGAACATGTTGAAATGCAAGATGAGTATGTAA
>NW_006443567.1:2900605-2907883 GCF_000325575.1 Pteropus alecto
AGAGCATAGAGATAAAAGTAGGCTTAAAAGACGTGTTTTCTTTTCTTTTTTTTAAATTGGCAAGATTATTCTATAGTGTCTAGTGATTCACTCTTGGGTGATGAAACTATAATTCAAAAAATGTTTACTCTTAAAATCAAGATAGTGGTTATATTTGAATGGAGAGAGGGGGCTGTATTTGGGATTGGGCATTTGAAAGAGGTTCTGGAGTGGCTATTTTTTTTAGCTCAGATGGTGGTTACAGGGGTATTATTCATATAATAATTCACTAAGTTCTATATTTGTTTTGTGTGGTCTCCTGTGTCTACTTTAAAATAAGGAGGTAAAAAATTATCTACATAAAGCTGAAGGTTGGAAGACGTTAGAAGAACAAAAATATGGGTTATGGGCATATTTCTTCATATAAAATTAATAATAATGATAAAGAAGACTAATATTAGGAATTGACTTTTCTATTCCATCCTAATATTGCAGTGGAAGAATTGCAAAGGAGACTCATCTTACACGATATCTAGAATGATTGTTTTATAAGAGGAACTGTGTGCTGCCTATGCTATAAATGGGACCTGTATAAGTGGGCCACTCTACCCAAAGAACATCCATCTTATACTCATGAATGGTCCAAGACGAATTTTTAATTTAGTCAACCTCTACAGTCATTTTTCAAAACCTACAAACAATGGGACTTTTATTTAAGGATGTCAGGTTGATTCAGGATCCTTGATGCAGAATTTTAATCTTGTCAATACCCAAGGGAATTCTGACACCAGTTTTCCCAGACCTTTTCTCCTCAAGTCTCCACCCACTCCCAGCCTTAGTAAATGACCTCTTCTTCTACTTTGTCGAGACTGAGTTCATTATAAATATTTTTATTCCCACCTTAACTCATCTCTGCCTCAGAATGATAAAGGAATTTATCATTCTTTTCTCAAGTCTCGAAGAACAAGACCCTTCCTCCATTCTACATCTGCGTTAGTTTCCAAATGTCTGTTGAACTGTTCAATCTTGATGTATTGCCATGTACATCTTACTTTCATCAAAGAGACCACTAAAGTATCCAGTCTGGGAGATGGGAAGATTGTGCCACTGATGCTAAAGACAGAAAAGAGACATGAGAGGGGCTGGTTTTGGGAAATGAAGAATTTTATTTGGGGTATGATCTATTTGGAAGAATGGCAAACCAACTCAAACTGAAGGTCAATGAACTGTGGTATATCTGTTATTAACCTTACTGTTATTATGCTTTATTTTAAAATTATTCACCTCGTATGTGCAAAGTAATACACTGGATGCTGTTGGGGGGGGTGTGAACACAGAGATGAGTGAGACAGTGCTTGCCCTCAAGAAACAACAATATTGATCTTATTACTTGTATAAGTAATATACAAGGCAATGGAGAAAAGTAAAGATGGGGTGAGTAGGAACAAATAGAATGCTGAGCATAGCAAATGAGCCCTTGCAAGTTTTCCAACTGGAAAAGTTCGGACAGCATTGATGTGTTCTGTTTGTTTAAATTTTATTTTTAACATTTATTTTTCTCTGAAGACACCGTGGGAGGTAAATACAAAGACACATAAACAATGGCATCTGACCTCAAAGAGTTTACATTCTAATTGAGGAGATAAGGCATATTTATGGAACTAGAGACAAATCGTGAATTAAAGGGTGCTACAGAAGTTAATATTATTGGAGTAGGTTTCATGAGTTAAACACTATTGTAGAAACAAGACGAAAGATAACCAAGATGATGAAAACATATTCTTGCACTTACTATGCTTAAACCATGTTTTTCTTTAATTAGTTATAGTTGGCATACAATATTGTATTAGTTTCAGGTGTACAACATAGTGATTAGACATCTATATAACTTGCAAAGTGATCACCCCAATATATCGAGTGCCCCTCTGACCATACATAGTTATTACAATATGATTGGCTATATTCTTTATACTTTTATTTATATCTTCATGACTAATTTGTAACTACCAATTTGTACTTCTAAATCCCTTCTCCTTTTTTACCATCCCTCCCTCAACCTGCCTCCCATCTGGTAACCCTCAAAATGTTCTCTGTATCTATGAGTTTGTTTCTGTTTTTTTTTTTTTTAATTTTTTCTTTAGATATCAGGTATACATGAAATATGGCATTTGTCTTTCTCTATCTGACTTACTCCACTCAGCACAATACCCTCTAGGTCCACCATAAAATATCTTTTTCCATCCCTTTACTTTTAGTCTGTGCGTGTCTTTTAATCTGAAGTGAATCTCTTGTAGGCAGCCTATGTAAGGGTCTCGTTTTCTTATCCATTCAGCTACTCTATCTTTTGACTGGAGCATTTAATTCTTTTTCATTTGAAGTAGTTGTTGATAGATATGTAGTTATGCCATTCTTTATTTAGATTTTTGACACATGTTTTTTCTTTTTAAAGAAGTCCCTCCAATACTTCCTGTAATATTGGCTTGGTGTTGATAAATTCCTTTAGCTTAGTTTTGTCTGGGAAGCTCTTTATCTGTCCTTTGACTCTAAATGATAGCTTTGCTGGATAAAGTATTCTTGGTTGTGGATCCTGGGTTTTCATCACATTGAATATTTTGTGTCAAGCCCTTCTATCCTGCATGGTTTCTTTTGAGAAATCAGCTGCTAGTCTTATGAGTGCTCCCTTGTAGGTAACTATCTGCTTTTCTCTTGCTGCTTTTAAGATTCTCTTTGTATTTAACCTTTGGCACTTTAATTATGATGCGTTTTGGTGTGGGCCTCTTTGGATTTTTCTTGTTTGGGACTCTACGAAATTCCTGGTGTTCTGTGTCTATTTTCTTCGCCAGGTTAGGGAAGTTTTCTGTCATTATTTCTTGAAATAAGTTTCCAATTCCTTACTCTCTCTCTTTCTGATACCCCGATAATGCAAATGTTGTTGCTCTCGATGTTGTCCCAGAGGCTTCTAAAACTATCTTCATTTTTGGGGGTTCTTTTTTTTGTTGCTGTTCTACTTGAGTGTCCTCCTCTATCCCATCCTCTAAATCACTAATTTGATGCTCTGCTTCATCCAATTTGTTGATTTCCTCTAATTTATTCTTTATCTCAGATATTGTATTCTTCATCTGACTGGTTCCCTATTATGTTTTCCACCACTAATTTTATGTTTTCTATCTCTTTGTTAAAGTTCTCACTGAGATCATCTACTCTTCCCCTAAGTTCATCGAGCATCCTTATAACCAGTGTTTTGAACTCTACATCTGGTAGATTTTTTGTCTCCATTTGGTGAATTCTTTTTCTGGAGCTTTGTTCTGTTCTTTCATGTGGGACTTGCTTCTTCATCTCCTCACTTTGCTGCCTTCCTGTGTCTCTTTTTATGTATTGAGTAGGGCACCTAGGTCTCCCAGATTAGTAGAGTGGCTTTATGTAGTAGAAGTTCTATGGGACCCAGTGGCACAGTCCTGGGGGTGGGGCGGGGTCCAGCAGCAGGCCAAGTTCAGCCATAGTCTGTACACCTCCAGAGCCACCTGGTAAGAGCCACCAAGCAATCCACAGATGGCTGCCCTCCCTCCCACGGGGTTTATAGGTGTCTTGAGGGGCAAGTCAGAAACCAAGGCCAGCTGCCACTAGTATAGGGCCTGGGGCTTCTCAGCAAGAGGTACATAGCATGCTGAGACCAGATGCTGCTCTTTGGGTTTTGTGAGCCTTTGAAAGGCTTTAGAGAAGTTGCAGCAGGAGCCAAGACAGGCCGTTTGCATGGATAAACCACCAGAGTTGGCTTGGGTGGGCCCACAAGCTGGGAGAGGCTGAGTCTCAGGGAATCCCCTGGGCAGAGCAACCTGTGTTACCCAGGTTGATGGCCACTCAGATACAGCAGTGCCTGCATCTGCAGGCTGGGAGAGGAGAGGACTCAACTAAGGATCAACTGGTACTGCCATCACTCCTATCCGGGAAAAAGCCACCTCTCCAGCCCTTGCCCTGAAGCTCAACAACTCAATGCCTCCCCATATGTACCTGGCACTCCTGTATTGGCTGTCCCAGTGCTAGAGCTCAGAGCAAGTGATTCTGTCAGTGAGTAAAGCTGGGTGTGGGCTCCTTCAGAATAATGCCTGGCACTCCAGCTACCATCGGTCTCACTCAGCCACCAACTCTGCTGGTTTTCATACCAGAAGTTGTGAGGATTTCTCCTCCAAGCACTGGAAGCCTGGGCTGGGGAGCCCAGTGTGCAGCCGGGTCCCCTTGCCCCTCAAGTGGGGAAGCTACTTGTAGTCAAGATACCCCTCCCCATTCTCAACCACCACACACAGTTGTAGGACTGGGTCGTTTCATATCTCCACTCCTCCTACTAGTTTCAGATGACCTCTTATTTTTGTGCCTAGTTGTAGGGCTTCTGTTAAGCCATATTTCAGGTGACTCTGTGTGCTGATTGCTCTGTAGTTTTTATAATTTTGGTGGAGGAGTGCACAGCTTCTACCATCTTGACTGGTCCTGATTAAATCATGTTGATCTTGTTTTTGATCAGAATACACCAAGTAGTGAGAAACTGATAAGATTTAGAGAGCAATGATAAAAGCTTTTAGTAAAAGCTGTGCGTTAGCAAGATTAACTGGAAACATTTTGTTAAAAAGGCTGAAGAGAGATAGTAGATAACGTATAATAAGGCATTGGAGTTGGACAAGTGAAAGTAAATAAATAAGGTTCTTATCTCCCATAGTGTGTATGTACTTTGTTGTCAGGCATACATGGGCTATAACACCAACTCTGCCGTTCATGTGATCTTGGTCAGGTTACTTGTGATCTTGGTCAGGTTACTTGTCCTATCTGAAGCTTAGTGTCTGTATTAGGTAGGGTTCTCTAAAGAAACAGAACATATGCATGAAAATTGATTATAGGAATTGGGTCATGTGATTATGGAGGCCAAGAAGTCCCACAATCTGTTGTCTATAAGCTGAAGAACCAGGAAAGCCAGTGGTGTAATTCAGTCACAGTCTGAAGGCTTGAAAACCAGAGGAGCTGATATTGTAAGTTCAAGTGCAAGTCCAAAGGTTTGAGAACCAGGAGTGCATGTGTTCAAGGGAAGAAGAAGAGAGATGTTCCAGCTCAGTCATATAGAGCAAATTCTTTCTTTCTCTGCCTTTTTGTTCTATTCAGGCCCTCAACAGACTGGATGATGCCCACCGACATTGGTGAAGATGATCTTTACTTAGTCTACTGATTCAAATGCTAATATCTTCCAGAAACATTCTCATAGACATACCCAGAAATAATGTTTTACTAGCTCTGTGGGCATCTTTAGCCCAGTCAATGGATACACAGCTCCTTAAGGTGTTGGAGATGAAGAAGAGGGAACAGATTGGGAACAGCCTCTGAAGGTAGAATAGAGAAGACTTGACAATTAATTAGAAGTGAGGAGCATGGGGAAGGGAGAAATCAAAGATGTCAAGTCTTTGGGCATGGACGACTGGGAGGATGGAACCAAGGATCACAACATTAGAAACAGGTAAAGATGGCAAGCAGAAAGCTGAATATTAGAACTAGAACTCAGAAAGTAGTTGGAATTGGGAATAAGTTTTGTGAATCATACATACAGTGGAGGTTTACTCTCAAACTGGCAGGAAGCCATGGTCTTCCTTTTCTTCTTAGCTTTCTGAGAATATTCAGTAATGTAGGCAGAAATTAGAAAATCTTAATTGAGGGTATATGGGCTACTTTCAGAATCAGCTCAGAGGACAGAACAAAATTGTGACTTATTTCTCCGGGACCCTTATTACTCTAATTGCACTCATTCCATTGAAGACAAATAGTGTACTAGGTGATACACATCAGGAAGGCTGAGGGACAGAATGTCAGCCTTGTCAAGTGCCTGTTGCTGGTTTTAAACTCTGAGAGTTCAGATTCTGTGTGTCTGGTTCATCACTCCATGTTCATCTCCTTGTATAAACTTGATACATAGCAACGGTTCAATAAATATATGTGGGATGCATGACTATAGAGTTAATGTAGACCCACTAGTTTTGAGGATTCTGCCTTGGAAATGTTTGTTTGTCTTTTTCCCATATCCATTGCCCAAGTTCCAGAAATAATGAAAATTATTTCTCTGGTCTCTGTGGAGTCAAATAGGCCTGGGGTTCTGGTTTTGGCTCAGTCACTTAGAGCTGCCTGACTTCATGGAACATGTTTTTAGTTTATTTTCTTCCTCCTGAAACAAACATTAAGCATTTCTAAGCTAATGAAAATGTGGTCTCAAAGGCACTGTGAATTTGGTTAAATCCACAATTGGCACCAATGCCCTTGACAGGATGCTACTATTTTAGCATCTCTATAATACAATTGATAGAGAAAACACTTTTTGAAATTTCATAACAAAGAAGAATATAAATGGCTCCTAGTCCCTTGTACAGTTTTGAGAGGATATGGCAAATAAAGGGAAACCTTGGAGTCATCTGGTCCCTGAAATGAGGTCCATTGGAGTATTGACAGTAAGAAAAAACTGATATTTTTGATCCTACTGCATATGGAGCTCTGGCAAGTGGTTTATGGTCAGGAAGCAGCCATCCTAGAAAGTTTCCAGGAACACAGATCTGCTTTGTTCGCAGATGTGTTCCCAACACCTAGCACCATTACACAGTAGATAATCAATACTGGTTGCATGAATGAAACAGGAGCAGGGATGCTCCTTAACATTTTCTATTAAACTGAAAGTAGTCTTGGCTTTTTGTCCCAGTTCTACTACTTGAACACTTCTGTGACCCTGCAAAAAATCCGTTCTGCTCTCAGGCTATCATTTAACCCATTAGGAAACTGATTTTCAATGTTCTTTCTGTTCTCAAGTTCTGCAGATTGTACTGATAACTGTGGTTCTTCACAATGAATCTGTGAAAAGTCTCCCTGATTCAAATGAACTCATATGTAACAAAACAAGGCAGAGGAGCAGATTCCCTCAGGCTGACAGTACATAGTGTGATCTTAGCTTCATGTTTATGCCTTAAAAAACCTTCTCTGTGACCAGAATGTTGGATGCTTGTGGTACTCTATGAAATGACTATCCCCTTGTCAGGCTAGAGACAGGTTCTTCTGCAAACGCTTATTAACACACAAAGTCTCCAACTAACAGCCAGGAAGTCATTTATTCGTGAGGCCACGGCATCAAGACATGCACTGATGAAGCGTTCTGTCCTTGGCTTAAAGCTTGTTCCAAGTGGTAATTAGAATAAAAGCTCTTAATATTAGAACCATTCAATGTCAGCCTCAGGGGGCTACTAACTCATGTTGGAAATTCTCTCGTTGCTTTTAATCAAGAACTAA
>NW_006443567.1:2907916-2917296 GCF_000325575.1 Pteropus alecto
TGCAAACGTTGGCACTTTAATATGACCTTTGGCTGCACAGCATCATGGGATCTTTTTCCCCAATGGCCCAGAACAGGCATCCCAAAACAATTTACTAGAATGGGCTTGTGTATCTTGAAGCCTTATCTAATTGGTGTTCGAATTGTTGTTGCCTCTTCTCCTTTATCTATAAGGACTCCCAGCAGAGAGGAGAGAGCATACATTAATCATTCATTCCCTCTCCCTACACACACATTTGCATGCATGAGCTCATTTGAAGACACACATTTGTCCCATCCCATGCCACCCCTATCTCTACGCACACTTAGGACCTTTCAATAGAATTGTGTTAGAACTGGAATGGACCAGAAACATCATGGGCCAACTCCCTCATTTTATAAATGGGGAAGCTGAGGCTAAAAGAGAGGTTTACACAGCAAAGCCAGCACTCAAACTCAGTTCTGGTATCATTAACACCATGTTTCTCTGTTTCCCTACCACACGCCTAAGTTTTCAAAGAAGTGCAAAAGCACTTCAGTTCAACTCAATTCATGCATCATTCATGCTCTGTGTATGAAACACGATTCTTAGTCCCGGAGAGTGAAATATAATCCTGATCCAGTGGGGATAAATGGAGACGTATGCAAATACGTTGAATACAAGCAGATTGCTAAGTGTTCACATAGATGTACTAAGTAATTTAGAGATTAAAGTCAGAAGAGATTTGTTCAAATTAAATTATGGATTTGAGGTGCCTTTTTTGGGTTTCATTGAGAAGATTTTCACGATACTTTGGGAAGCTAAAGGTTATATTAAAGTATTAGCAATGGCACTGTTCTTTCTACACTTGTTTTGAGAAACTTCAAAAATACTTCTAATTAAAATAAATACTATGTTTTAGCTTCTGTAAAAAATCAAAAATGAAAAATAATGAATTATGTAGGTTTGGGGAGGGTAAAAGAAAATAGAAATGTGGATACATTACTGTTGGCAGGTATAAAAGTGTTAACAGTATGTATTAGGAGTTTTAAAAAATGTGCATATCTTCTAACCCATTATATCTGACTTCTAGAAATATACCTAATGATATGAATGTGTGTTTGTGTGTTTAATTACATACATATTTTTATGTGTATATGTAAAGGACAAATAGAAGAAATGTTTGTGACAGTGCTAAGTTAAAAAGTGAGTGGACATTCATGTTGTCACAATTACCAAGATTTCATTCTTTTTTATGGCTGAATGATATTTCATTGTCCATATGTATCACATCTTCTTTATCCATTCATCTATTAATGGACGTTTAGGTTGCTTCTATATCTTGGATATTGTAAAGAAAATGCTGCAATGAAAACAAGGGTGCATATTGTCTTTTCATGTTACAGTTTTGGATTTCCTTGGATAAATATACAGAAGTGGGATTGCTAGGTCATATGGTAGTTCTGTTTTTTGAGGAACCTCCATATTGTTCTTTGTAACAGTGCATGAGGATTCCATTTTCTCTACATCTTTACCAACACTTGTTGTTTATTGATTTATTGATGATAGCCATTCTGACAGGTGTGAGGAGATATCTCATTGTAGTTTTAATATACATTCCCCTGATGATTAGTGATTAACAGCCACATGTGGTTAGATGATCAAGTGATGTTGATCATCTTTTCATATGTCTATTGGCCATCAGCATGTCCTCTTTGGAGAAATTCTCTTCAGGTCCTCTGCCCATTTTTAGTTAGATTTTTTTTGGTGTTAAGTTGTATGAATTACTTATATATTTTGGATATTAACCCCTAATTAGATGTATTATTGGCAAATATCTTCTTGTCTTTTCATTTTGTCAATGGTTTCCTTCTTTGTGCAAAAACTCTCAACATGGATGGACCTAGAGGGTATTATGCTGAGTGAAATAAGTCAGATAGAGAAAGACAAATACCATATAATTTCACTTATACGTGGAGTCTAAAAACAAAATAAACAAACAAAACAGAACAAACTTATAGAACAAACTGATGGTTGCCAGATGGGAGGGGAGTTGGGAGGTGTGGAAAAGGGAAAAGGGTTAAGATGTACAAATTACCAGGTATAAAAACAGTCATGGAGATATAGTCAGCATAGGGAATATAGTCAATAGTATTGTAATAGCTATGTATGGTGTCAGATGGGTACTAGACTAATGGGAGCGATCACTTCATAAGTTATATAAATGTCAAATCAGTATGTGGTACATCTGAAACTAATATAATATTGTATGTCACTTGTAATTGAAAAAAATTTAAATCAAGGAACAAGACAACATGTTTTGTTAAAATATTTTCTGTATTTCATATATCCACATAGATCATACATAACCCAAACTTAGGCCTATCTTATTCCCACCAAATGTCCACCTCAAGGTCAGTGACATATATCACATTAAAATATACCCACAAATCCAAGTCTAAAAATAGACAGATGAAATTGGTTTTACTGAGGTTTCATGAGAGGATAGAGTTATTTCATATATCAAACAGCAAAACCTTCTAAATCGCTTTCCCTTAAAAAATTTATCTACTGCCGAAGTTCAATGTCCTTCTGCAGCTACTTTTCTCCCTTACCTTTCTCTCAAATGCCCTCAGTGACTCCCCCTTTCTATTGCCAACGTGTTCTCTTCTTCTGTTATTCCCTAGTTAAGCATTTTACAATAGAATTTTCTGCAATGATTAAAATGTTCTACGAACTTCTTTGTTCATTATGGCAGTCACTAGCTATTGGACACTTAAAGTGTGACTGGCAATTGAGCAAATATGTTTTTAATTTTATTTAATTTTAATGATGTAAGTTAAATTAACCACATGTGGCTGTTAAGCATTTGAAATATGGCTAGTGCAACTGAGAAAATATATTTTTAATTTTACTTAATTGTAGAGAATTTAAAATAAATTGTCTGTATGTAGCTAGTGGTCACCACACTGGACAACAAAGCTCTAGTCTCTTCTCAGGTGGAACAAGCTTGGCCTCCTTGGCTTTATTGAGTACAGGAGATGTGAAAATACTGGAAAAGGTCAGGGAGGTTGTAAATAACTTATTTTCATAAGTATGCACAGAAAAATACCAGAAAGACGTAAATGAAATTAATTATGGTTAATTTGTAGTGGTTGGATAATGGATGACTTTTTACTTTGTTTTTCTGTTTTGCAAGTTATGTAGAGTGGGCACTTATTATTTTTGTGTTTAGAAAAAATATACAACAAATATTTTTAAAATACCTCTCATGCGTGACTTATTTTTTAAAAAAGCAAATTAAGGAAGACCTCTCTTTTAAGGGTCCTGTCACAAGCTCCCAGAGCAGTCTCTCACTTCACAAATGGGGAGAAGCCCAATGGTGGGCCCCTCTGGAGCAGGGCCCAGGAATGGCATGTGTGTATATTCTCCCAGCTGCTTCCTCACATCAAATAGCTAACCAGAGCTCCAAATCCAAGCCAGTTCCCGCTGTCATCATTGATGAAGCCTGTACACAGATGGAGAAGTAAATAAAAGGGAGAGGTGGTGAATTTTCTATATTTGACCCAGTTACTATTTTTGCCGAATAAGGAGAGAAAGGCTTGGGATTTCAAGCATGAAGAAATAGATCCTGATTTTATGAGCAAAATCTCGCTGCTCTCTTTTAAGTCCTTTCCGGATGTACATTTCCTTCTTGGAATCAGGGCAGAATTTGGCAGAATCCTTATGACTCAGAGTTGTGACCTTACAACCCAGCCCAGAAGAGGGGGCTGTAGGAGACAGACACAGAGATACCACACAGAGGATCTGGACCAAGCTGACTGACCTAGGGAGCCATAAGGTAGGCATGGGGCCAGAACTATGGGTTTAATACTTATAATTTGCATTTCTCAGCGTCTAAATTTGGACTCCAAGGCTGCTGAAGGAAAGGGGTCCCTTCAGGAAATGGCTAACACCAGTAGGACCAGTTTTATTTCTAGCTCAGCCGTACCCAAGCCAGCGCAATGGTCATGTTTTTGGCTGTATCCTGCCTCTCTTCTCATCCCTCCTTCCCAGAATACAGTACCAGAAAATCTCTTGGGAGGCTCATTTACCTTCTCCCTGTCATGTGAAACTATAAGGGTTCATACTTTGACATCTTCCAGGGTTTCTCATGTTTATTTCATAGAGGGCTCTAGAAGGCTGAGAAGCTTAATGGAATTCAGAAGAATGAAGCTAAAAAGAGTTAATGATATGGTAATTGGGAGTTACTTAGGGGCAGGGGGGAAATGGGGTCCTTCCAGGGCTTTCTGGTCATCACATGAGTAGATATTTCCTAGTCTGCTGCTTGCTGAGTGAATTTCTAGGGACTAATGCTTACTTCAGCAAGGCAGAGGAGAGGGAAACCACTAATTCTAGGCCTGTTTAGCAACAGAAGGTAAACCACATTTTGATTTTCAATTTCGTGTTTGTATTCACTGGTTATTTTTAGATAGTTTAAATCTAGGAATATTTAAAAATCACTCCTTCCTGAAATAGCTTTAGTTCCCTGAAATGGGAAAACTAAGATGCTCTCAAGTTAGAATTCATTGTATTGATGATTATAAGACATTCTTTCTATTAAACAGCCAGAGATTAAGTGAGCAGGAAATAGACCTTCTGGAGTTCTCTACTCAGCTGGATCAAGTTGCTCTTGAAGAGTGCCCATGGAGCAGTTTCTGAAATGTTTCCTTCTGGCAGATTTCAAGTGGCTTTGAGAGGTGAATGTACAGACTCCTTGTTTATTATACAGAGCATGGCTACTAATGAGTTCTTGACACCATTTTACAAAAGGCTGTCTTATCGCTAATATAGAAGTACCATGAGGGTATTATTTGTAGCAGACCCATACTGGGCCAGTCAGCATTCAGTTGGCTAGAACACAGCATTGATGAGGCCAAAGTCATAGATTTAATCCCAAATGGGCCATTTAGCTTTAAACAGCAGATGAAAGTTTTTTTTGTGTGTGTGTATTTCCAGATTGAAGCTCTCCCATTAAATTCCAGGTTGCAATGCAGTGAGTTCATAAATAAGACTTTAGCTTGGTGTCCAGTCTGTCTGAGAGTCTGCAAGAGCTTTTTCCAGTAGGAAAACAGGTGCATGAATATTCAAAACTATAGGCTACAGTAGAATGTCATGTTAAGAAGATGGTGGAGCAAGAGACTAGAGATGAACCCCAGAGCAGTGCAGGTGTTTGGAGTGGCAGACTCAGGGCCTCAAGTAGGAGATGGCTCACCACGCAGATTGAGTATTGTATATAGAAAGCAGCAGGCCAAGGTATGACAAGGAATGGAGAGCTTAGTATATGAGGGAACCACTGAAATTATTTAAGGAAAGTCTGGGAAAATTTGCTTTGCCTTTGGAATATTTCTTTATCCCGCCCCCCCAGATTTATTGAGATATAATTGACATATGTCATTGTGCAATGTGATAATTTGATATACAAGTATATTGTGAAATCATTAACATGCTAGGGTAAATTAATGCATCCATTGCTCACATAGTTACCATTTTTTTTCAGGGGGGAGGGTAAGAACTTTGAAGATCTACTCTCTTAGCAACTTTCAAGTATATAATACAGTATCGTTAACTATAGTCACCATGCTGTACACTGGATCCTGGACTATTTATTATGGTGCTTCAAAATTCTGTTGATGTCACTTCATCTGTGAGACTTCCAGACTACCACTCTCCTCACAAACCAGGCAGTCTGGGATTATTAAGCTCAGCTTTCATAGGATCCTGTGATTACCTCTATTATATCACTAACCACATTGTGTTTTAATGTCTCATTTGTATTTCAGTCTCTCCCGTTACACAGCAGCTTCTTTATCTTTAGATCTCCAGTGCTCAAAAACTGTAGGCTTAATGCATGCTTATTGACTGACTGAATTAGTGATTAAATGAATAGAAAAATGAAAAACAGGGAAGAAAATGCCAAAGGAGAGATATGTATGGGTTTTTAAAGAGTAAGTAAGTGTCTGATAGAAACAACATGCTGTGTTCTGGAGAAAGGATGTTCAGTGTATCTGGTGCCCTGAATGCCTAGAGGGAAGTCAAGGGAAACAGGGCCGGAAAGGGAAGTTGGGACTAGAGGGTGACCAGAAGGGTGAAGAGCCTTGTGTCATCTTTGAACGAGTCAGCATCTTTTCTCTATCAGTGGTCTCAAACTTTAGGGTACGTACTAATTGCCTGGAGGGCTTGACAAAGCCCAGATTAATGGACTCCATTCCCTGACTTTCTAGTCTGGATTGGGACTCAAAGTTTGTCATTTCTAATAGGTTCCCAAGCAATGCTGATACTCTCGGCCCAGGACCAGAATCTCAGAGGGCTGGCCACAGAAGTCCATTCTGTATTCAGTCATTCATGTATTCAGGTGCTTAATAAATATTTAATATGCACCAACCATGTATTTGAAATTGGTTTGGTGCTGGAGATACAGTGGTATAAACAAAGACTTGATAAAATAGGCTCAAGGTGAGTTTGTATGCAAATTTGAATGAGTAAATATCCTTGAGTCACCAAAGGGGCTGACCTATGTTTTCTAAAATTCTGCTTCCCTCGGGTTAGGCTGAATTCCAGATTTTGAGCCTCCTGGATAGGGTCACAGGGCATGCGGCTGTTGGAAGAGACAGAAAGGACTCTTTATACCCCCTTAGGAAAGAAGTATCTCAGAGTGTTCTGGAACCCTAGTGGAGGAAGGTAGTGGATGCATTATTTGTTATATGAATCCTGTTTAACCAAAGTTGTCCAGAGCAAGCGTAATTGGTTTATCTTAGGTGTGGCTTCCATATTTGAGGGCCTTGGTATTGATTTAGAGCAGTGGTTCTCACCCCTGGCTGCACATTAGACTAATTGGAGGGGCCTTATTAAAAAACAAAACAAAACAAAACAGTGTCCTAACCCTTTCATAGATCAATTAATTGAGAATTTCTGGGATGGAGCACAGCCCAGATATTTCATCAAAGTTCCTCAGATGATTCTAATGTATAGCCAGAGTTGAAATCCTCTGTTCTAGAATAATTTGAATCCTCAAGAACTTAGCATAAGCACTTGTGACCATCATAGATCCCCAGAGGCTGCTGTTGCTGGATATTAACTATATCCACAACTGTCAGGGTGGTAGAAATTCCCAATGACTTCCTAGAACCTGATGAGCCACTTGAATGTGATCAGTCTTTTGATTCAGAATGATTTGGGTATGGCTATTACAATTTGAAAATTTTTGGAAATGTTGGTCCTTCATTAAGAAATAATTGTCATGGTTACATTTGCTCATCTCTGCCCCCCTCTTCCCATTTCATCTCGGGCAATAGAATGTAATGGTTGAGAGTCTATCCTTGGTTAGAGATACAGCTGGTTTTGACTCCTGGATCCATCATTATCACATGTCCTAAACTTGTGTCATTCTGTAAGCCTCAGTGTCCTCATCTGCAAAATAGGGATGCTAGTACCTACCTCACAGGGTTGTTAAGGGTGAGGGACAAAATAGAAAACATACATAAAGTAGAACACAGTACCTGGATCATGGTAAGTGATCAGATAGATGTCTCGACAATCATATATCAAATACCCTCAGTGGTTAGCTCTGGGCTGTGAGATTGGGAAGGTAGAGGAAATGGAAGACTTCCACATTTTACTTTATACCCTTCTGTATTATTTTAAGTTTATAGATGGTGTGATTTACTTTTGTAATTTTTTTTACCTTTGTAATTTTTTAACGTGTCAAAAAAAGAAGACAAAAGAAGCTTACCCCTATGTCTTGATCCGAGAGAGTCTCCAAGTAGGCTCAAAAGTCATTCAGTTTGTGCCCCCAACAAATGCAGGAAACTGCTATTATCACACTGTGAAGGCTCATTCAGTTTCCACTGCACATTTTCTAGGGCAGGATTTCATGTCCAAGCTATTTCATTTTTTATACAATTCAGAATGTTAGAATGTTATCTTTCTATACTTATCCAAATCTGTCTGCCTGTGATGCCCTCCCATTATGCCTGCCATGTTTTGCCTCATAGGGCCACGCAGAGTAAGCATAGTAGATACGACTGTATCTGATACCTTATAACAAGCCTTGATATATTTAAAAAGAGTTCTCCTGTCATTTTGAAATTAGCTTTCAGAAAAATCCCCAAATGTTTCAACTGTTCCTTAAAGGAAATGGCTTCTCCACACTCACAGATAAACTTCTGTGGAAGTAGATATAGAAACAGACTTTAGGGTCAATGCTTATGAAAGGATTGCAGAAAAAAATTGGATTGGGAAGAGGAAGAAATTGAACTACAATTCAGGCTGGTCCAAAATCTCAGCTAACCAGGAAGGGATCTCTGGAGAGAGTGTCACCTGTCAGAGTTGCCCAGAGGCAGGCTGAAATGGCCAAGCATTACGCCCACCTCCCTCAGTGCCCATTCCTTAGCCATGAGAGAAGGATATGTTCCAGGACTCCCTGCTTGATCTGTAGAAAACTATCTTCTTCTATCTTTTAAATCGTCTTTCCTTTGTATGTGCCTGAGTCTAAATTTCCTCCTCTTGTAAGCACACTACTCATATTGGATTAGGGCCCTCCCGAGTGACCTCATTTTAACTTAATTACTTCTGTAAAGACCTTGTCTCCAAATGTGGTCACATTGTGAGGTACCGTGTGTTAGGACTTCAACATATGCCTTTTTAAAAAAATTAGTTTCAAGTATACGGTACATTGGTTAGACATTTATATAGTTTATGAAACAATCCCCCTGATTACTCTTTCTCTCCTCTGGCTCTCCACTTAGCCATTACATTACTGGTGACTGCATTCCCTATGTCATGTTCCCCATCCCCATGACCATCTATCAACTACTAATTTGCATTTCTTGAACCCTTTACCCCATTCTCCCAGCCCCCTAAACCCCCCTCACCTCTGGCCACCCCCAAATATTGTCCTCTATATTTGTGAGTTTGTTTTTGATTTGTTTGTTCTTTTTTGTTCCTTCGATTCCTCATGTATGTGAAATCATATGGTATTTATCTTTCTCTGTCTGACTTATTTTATTCTTTTTAATGGCTGAGTAATAGTTCATTGTGTATATATGAACCATAACTTCTTTATCCAGTCATCAATTGTGTTGAACATAGGGATGCATAGATCTTTATGAATTATTGTTTTGGTTTTCTTTGGATAAATACCCAGAAATGCAACTGCTGGGTCAAAGGTAGACTAGACCTTAATTTTTTTGAGAACTCTCCATACTGTTTTCCATAGTGGTTGTACCAATTTGTAGTCCCACTAACAGTGTATGAGGGTTCCCTTTTCTCCACATTCTCACCAATACTTGTTATTTTTTGATTTATTGATGATAGCCAATCTGACAGCTGTGAGGTGATATCTTATTGTGGTTTCAATTACATTTCTTTGATGATTAGTGCCC
>NW_006443567.1:2918424-2927697 GCF_000325575.1 Pteropus alecto
CAAGCCCTTCTGTTCTGTAAAGTTTATTTTGAGAAATCAGCTGCCAGTCTTATGGGTTTTCTGTTATAAGTAACTATCTGCTTTTCTCTTGATGCTTTTAATATTCTTTCTTTGTATTTAACCTTTGCCATTTTAATTATGATGTGACTTGGTGTGGGCCTCTTTGGATCTCTGATTGTTGGAATTCTCCGAGCTTCCTGCCTGGGGATTTATGTCCATTTCCTTCACCAGGTTAGGGAAGTTTTCTATCATTATTTCTTCAAACAGCTGATCAACATCTTGATTTTCTTCAGTTATGCCAATCAAATGGATATTTGGACCATTAATAGTGTTCCATATGCTCCTTAAATTACTTGTATAGTCTTGGCATCTTATGTCTTGCCATTCTGATTGCGTGTCCTTGGCTTTCCCATCCTATACATAGGGCATTTGATCCTTTTCTTTATTCACTTTGTTTATTCCTTTGTCTATTCCATTTAATATACTTCTCATCTCAGATAATGTGTTCTTCATTTCAGACTGGTTCTCTTTTATAATTTCCATTTCCATTTTTATGTTTGTTTATCTCTTTGTTTAAGTTCTCACTGAGTTTACTTCCCAAGAGTTCATTGAACATCTTTATAACCAATATTTTGAACTCTGTATCTGTTAGATTGCCTGACTCCATTATATCTGGATCTCTGTTCTGTTCTCTCATGGTTTCTACTTCTTTGTCTTCCCATTTTGGCTGCCTTTCTGTGTCTTTTTCTATGTACTAAGCAAAGCTCCTAAGTCTCCCGGTCTTATTAGTGTGAATTTGTGAGGTAGATGTCCAGTGGCACAGTCCTGAGAGGGGTTCAGCTGCAGGCCAAATTTAGCCCAAGCTTCTGCCCCTTTGGGGCCACCTGTTAAGATTCAGCAAGCAACAGATTCTGTGCTTATAGTTACCTTAGGAAACCACGCCAGAAACTGAGGTCAGCTGCCTCCAGTGTGAGTCTCAGTAAGGAGCACCTGATCGCCGAGGACACAACTGAATGTGGCTTGGATGGGGCCACGAGTTGGGGGAGGTGGAATTTCAGGGATCTTCTGGATGGAGCAACCTCTGTTATCCAGTTTGACGATGTCACGGGTATGGCGGACATGGTGGCACTGTGTCCAGTGCACTGGTAAGGGGAAGGGCTCAACAGGGAACAGTGGATACTGCCAGCACTTCTGTACAGAGCAAGTCTTACTTAGGCCTTCACTCCAACAATTCATTGTTCCCTTATAAGACTCTGGTGCCTCCTGCGCACAGCCGAACTGGCACTGGTGCTCAGAGTGAGCAGGTCTGTCACAGTGAAAATCCGCTCATGGTCACAGCCCCTTTAAGAGGCGTGTTCTGCTGCCGCTGCCTCGGTCTCATTCAGCCGCTGGAGACTGGGCAGCCATGCATCCTCACCCTGTCCTACCTTCTGCCATTGCAGGGTGATTTCTTGAATTTCTCCCTTTTTGTATGGCTTGTTCATCTAGGTACCAGGCGAGTTTTCCTTGCTGCTGCTCTTTGTTTCCATCACAACTTTGATTTGGTCACCAGAGGGATGAACAGAGCCTCTATCATCTAGGTTATTATTTTTCCTCCTATTTAGTTTTTTTTTTAAAATAAATCATCTGACATTATCCAAATATACAAAGCTGTTATCGAGAAGAGAATGTGAAATAGCGGTTACTAAAGCATGTACCATGGGAAGAATGTGAGTATTAGATCAGGATGAGACTGGTGGAAATCTCTGCCTGCTACATACTTGCTATGTGACCAGCACCTATTCAGTTGTCCATAAATATGGGTGGACGTAGTTCTGAATTGATTTAAAGTGATTCAAGTTCTGTAAGCCTCTTTTGTTCTCTGGAAAATGGGAGTAATAAGTACTTACCTCAGGCTTGTTCTGAGAATTAAAGCAAATAAGGTAATTATAAAAAGTTATTCACTGCTATTATCACCAGCACCAAGAACAGTATCTGGCCCTGAGGTAACACTCAAATATTTGAATGAATGTATGCATGAATAAATCAATAAATTTAGTGCACAATAAATGTTAACTTTTATGATTATTATGCACTAAACACTTTACGTGCATTAACTCATGCAGTCTTTGCAACAATCCTGTGAGGCAGGTATTTTACAGATGAGGAAACAGGATGAGAAAGGGTAAGGTCACATAGCCAGTAAGTTGGTGAGCTAGAATTGGAGCCCAGATTGCTGTACTTCAAAAACCTGTGCTCTTTCCTGCATGCAACTTATAATTTTCAATCACCTACATCATCAGACCAAATTATAGACCAGGTAGTGGATCTTCTGACAGAAGAAAAGAAATAGTCAACCTTTTCAGAGCAAGGCACTTTCATTCTTAGAGGCTGAGGCTGCTAAAATTTGATAGTTCTTAAGGCTGTGTTAAGAATACATGCCTCACCCTCAAGGATCAATCCACTCTTCCATCTTTTCAAAGAGTAGTCTCCTGAAATGCAGACTTTTGACAATGGAGCAAGAATTAGTAGAAAGCTAAAGAAGTTTTATTCATTAGTTATCATTTAATCTTAGCTGTGAGTCAACACTAAAATGAGTATTATATAACATGCTTTACACAGTTTAAAAAGTACATTTTTCTACTGCTGTAGGTTTTTCTTCTACTTTAGCCTTCTACTGATGCTTTCTGGTATCTTGGTGAATGCAGTGTGCTGGTAAACTTGAGCACGGCCCCTCTGAAGGGAATTGCCCCGAATCCCTCCAGCACACTCCATTCACCAACCTCAAGTCCACTATATACCTTGTGATAAAAAACGGATTTCAAGGTACCCAAACAGCTAGTTTAGGTCTCTTTGTTTTCCTTCCTCTTCTATGCCTGTAATCTTGAATTCAGCAAAATGTCTCTCTTTTTGGCCAGGTGAAACTTGGCCATAATTAGCCTTGTCCAGGGCTCTCAAATGCACAGCCAGCCCTAGATCTTCATCCTTAATCTTCGGACCATGATCTCATGTGCTTTTGAAAGTGTAATTCTTGTTATATAATGCTCATTCTAGTATTGACTCACAGCTGAGATTAAACCTTGACTGATGAATGAACCTTTCTTATCTAAAGGCAATAGCTAAGTATTAAAATCCTTGAACTGGCAGCAGTACGATAGTGCACATGCTAGGAAAGTGTAAAGAGCTTTAAAAACAAGCATTTTCTGTTAATTTTGTCTTTCCTACACTGTAAGAATACTCACCAGCTCTATGGCTCCATAATTAACCCTTTTCCCATTTAGAAAAAAAAAATGTGCAGCTCATGTAGGAAAGCTACGTTTTCTAAGATTTGACATTTTCAGCAATCGAACTGCTAAAAACAAAATGTTATAAGTAGAATGATGTCATTTGTTTCCAGAGACTATCGATATACTAGAGTGATGCAAAAATAATAATAAAAGTGAGATATTTCATGGCAAACTTTGCGGATAAGGTTAAGACTGTAATCTATGAGTTATTTCGGGACAAATGGGAAAGGGTTAAGAAATAATGAAAGCAGCTCTGATCTTACTCCTGGTAATTGAAGATTGGGCAAGGGTTTGAGTATTCATCATATTCTTCGGTTTTCATCTTCTTACATAAGTGGTAACTTTTTCCAGCCAGCCACTGTCAGATCATTATTTCACTATCTATAAAACATATCCATTACCATCAACATCATCGTCATCATTATAATAGCCATCATCATTATAGAATGTGATCATACCCCTGCCTGAATATTCCTCCAAACCTGTTTTCTTCAGAACCCCTTGCCTAAACAAGTTCATAATTCTTCACTCAGATGATTAACTGCCAACATTATGTTTTTTTTTGTCTAATGTATGCCTCTTTTCTTTTGTTATGATTCTCACAAAAGAGGAAAATATATATATGTGATATATATATGTGTATATATATATGTATATATATATACACATATATATATATCACATTCACTAGAAAATCCTGTTGCCTCCACCTTCAAAAAATATCCAGAATGTGATTTATGTATTCAATATTTATGTAGATAATCTCTAACCTAGAATATAGCCTAGCCTCCTAACTATAACGTTTCTGGTCACTCTAAGTGATCACTCTTGCCCTGTACAATCCATTCTTTCTCCAGTAGCAGCCTGCATAATACTTTGTTAATGTAAATGACATCATGTGACTCTTGCTCACATCATATGACTCTTTCTAACCATTTTTGGTTATATTCAGAATAAAACACATACTTCTAGCCATCTACCATGAAGCCGTGCATTGTCTGTGTTCTCCTGACTTCTAAGCTTCATCTCTCACTCTCCTCCTTTCTCACTCTGTTCCAGCCACGTTGGATGAGACAAGATAAGGCGAATGTTATAGGATGCATGATAGGACTTTTCCAGTAGTCCTGGCAATTTGGCTGAAGCTCAAAACTGGGGGCAATGGGTGTTAAGTAAATTAATAAAAATGAAAGCTTATAAGTATTCATCACTTACTATGTGCCAGGCATGTTTCTAAGTGCTTTCACATGGATTGACTCATTTAAACACTACCCCATGAATCAGGCACTGTTATCATTCTAATTTTACAGAAAAAGGCAATCAAAATACAGAGATGATGCATAACTTGAAGTCACACAAACAGCGAGTGCTGGAGCCAAGAGTTGAATCCAGGTGATCTGATTCTGGAATCCTTGCCCTTTACGGCCATGTTTCAGCTGCTCCTCACAATCTCATGGGACCAACCAAGGAGCTACCAAAACATCTTTGTAATGCTTGCTAAGAAGTAAAGCTAAACTGTCCCTTTAGACCTTCGCCCCTTACCCTATCCAACCTAGATAAGCAGAAGAATGGAGCTTTTTAAAGGGTGGGAATATAGTATTGAGAGAGGGGAAATTTGTACTAATGGGGAGAGATCAAGCCGAGTGGGGGCATTTTTCTTTCCTTCTCATGGTGGGGGGGGAGAAGGTCTCAAGTTCAAGCCAAATGAAACTGAATTACTGATATGTCCTACAGTGACAATTGCACTGAACTGTTTAATGGCAGGGGCTATGTCTTTTTGGGTCTCTGTACCCACAGTTCCTAGCACAGTGCCAGGCACAGGATAGGATTTTGGTACATGGGTGAGCGAGGCACAGTTGTGCTGAGTCATTTGCATACTGACCTCTTCCTTCAATTGGCTGGGGAATATCCAGGAAATGAGATGGATGGATTGGGCCTTGAGCTGCGTATGATCTAGACAGGGAGATGGAAAGCAGAGATCAATTGCAGGGAAAAAAGAGACAAGTACAAAAAGACCCAGAAAAATCCAGTTGCCAAGCATGAAGAGTAAAGATGAGTTCCATTGCCAAGTGCGAAACTAAAGGAAATCAGCAAGGAGGGCTTAATAAAGATTGCAGTTATTATTATCTCCATGTAGCAGATGTCAAATCAAGATGCAGAAAGATGGTGCAGACCATGGATTTATGCCCATAGTGTAATAATCAGACATGCCAGGGAGATTCAGTCACTTTATTTGCTGGGGTCTGTCTCCTACTTCATGTGATTGACAGAGGCTCAAAGACATGGGAACATTATTACAGCAAAAATCATGATAGTGAAACTTGCTGGAGAATGTAAGACTACATCTTACAGCTGCATCTGATTCCATTACATCTGTACCCATGAACTCAGTCAGCAGTGCCAGAGTCACTTGAGTAATTGTAGCCAGAGTTAGCGAGGCTGCTGGTTATGGCCCCCACAGTAAGCACTGGAGCTGGGAAAATGATGCACGGAGGTGTGGGAAAGGGATATACTTTTAACAGGAATCATGAGCAAGGAGATTAGAGAGGCCTTTTTACAAATAGGTGGCAGGGTAGTATGGACTATTGGTTATAAACTAGGGCGTCAGAACCACACTGTCTGGCTTCAAATTTTGGCTCTGCTTAGTAAACTATAATCGACTTGTTAATTTTGGCACTGGCACGTGACATCTTAATTAATTCCTATATGGCTGTCTTCTCTTCCATAAAATGGAACTAATAATAATGCATACCTCATGGGATTCTATGACTGTTAAATGAAATAGTGTATGTAACCTGCTTGGCACTTAGCTAATGCTTAACAAATATTTGCTATTTTTATTATTTATGTTATTATCTCCCACCAGTATTTTTCACACTGTAGTTTTAATCCATTAATAGATGATAAAAATCATTTAGGTAGTCATGACCTGAGTATTTCATTGCTAAAATAAGATTGGATGAAAAATATGAGTGCATTAAATGTTATTTTGTTTCACGAAAGTTGTTTCAGGTGTTTATGTTTGTACATGTATAACATCCATACATATACATACACATAAACACCAACACACACACGGGTACACATGAAAATATGTACATACTTGTATGTGTAAATATGTACAGGTACTTATAGAAACAAACACAAACCTATAGAAACATAATTCATATGCATGCACACACCCACATAAAATCACAGATATGCAAGCACATACACACATGCAGACATATACGTACATGCACATGCACATATACATACATATACATACCATAGATATCCACATATACATATACCAATGCAATGCACTGATACATATAAACATACTCATAACATATATGTATATAAACCGATATACACAATACGTATACACAAGCAGGGACTACATGTCCCAGTCCTTATTATATTTTGATGAGGTCATGTGACTAGTTCTCATCAATAGCACAAGAATAAAGAAATTTGTATCATTTCCAGACCAATCATGTGCATTTGCTTCCCCCCATTTTTCCTTTTCACTGACCCAATGCAGAGGAGCATAGTGATCTGGGAAGCCGTGTATTGAAGGTAAAGGAGCCACAAGAGATAAGGAGCCTGGATCTCTGAGTCACCACTTAGAAGAGAGCTCTCTACCTAATGGGAACACACATTTTGGGTTTCAAATGAGTGAGAAGTAAAGCTCTATTATACTTGAGCCTATCAGATATTTGAGTCTGTTTTTTGGATTGCCCTACTCTAATACAGAGGTGATACACCCACACCCACACCCACACCCACACCCACACACACACACACACACACACACACAATGTAATATTACTCAGCCATTAAAAAAATGAAATCTTACCATTTACAATGACATGGATGGACCTAGAGGGTATTATGCTAAGTGAAGTAAGTCAGACAGAGAAGGAAAGGTACTATATGATTTCACTTATATGTGGAATCTAAAGAATAAAATAAATGAACAAACAAAATGAAAACAGACTCATGGATACAGAGAACATTTTGATGGTTGTCAGATGGGAGGGAGGTTGGGGGGCTGGGTGAAAAAAGTGAAGGGATTCAGAAGAACAAATTGGTAGTTACAAAATAGTCATGGGGATACAAAGTATGCAGCATAGGGAAAATAGTCAATAATATTATAATAACTATGTATAGTGCCAGTGGGTACTAGACTAATAGGGGGGATCACTTCATAAATTATATAAATGTCTAACCACTATGCTGTACACTTGAAACTAATGTAAAATAATATTAAATGTCAACTCCAATTGAAAAAAAGAAAAAAGTTAATGGCAAGTTTTGCTGATAGAATGTGTGTTCTGAATCAAACACCATCTTAATGAAAACATTCATCTGCTTGACATGATCAGTCTGTTACTTTAATTTACCATGATTATACCCATCATATAATAAAAAATAGCTATAGAAAAAATTAATAAAAAATTAATAAAGCTATTAAACATAAAAAATAAGTAAAATTCCTTCGCTTCCATCGAAAACAAAAACAAAGTAATGTAAACCTATCTAAAACCCTCTCTTCTGATTTTAGCTATAAGTACTTGTGCTCTGCAAGTAGGCTGAAGATTTTTAATAAAGGAGAAAAGCAGCTAAATTACTATTGACCTTCAGATACTTTAGCTGGTGTCCAACGCATAATGATTATTTATTTTATTTAATAAACAATTAAAAAGCACTTATTCTTCTAGGTGCTGTTATAACTGCTTTAGAAATATTAACTCATTCATTTTCTCAACAATTCTATGAGCTAAGCTTTATTACTACTTCTGCTTTACATATGAGGTAACTGAGGCACAGAGAGGTTGAATAATTTGCCCAAGGTCACACAGCTAATAAGTGGGAGTGGGGGAGGAAAAACCAAGCAATCTGGCTCCAGAGCTCATGCTTTTACCTATCATAGCAGATTGCCTCTCATTAATGGATAGACTGTCTTTTCTGCTCTGCTCTTGGCGGGGAGCAGATCTGATACCTTTCTTCAAACTTCAAAGAGGTACTTTGTTTTTCAGGGAGTATTTGGGACCATGGATTTGCTTTAAGCAGAAGACAGCTTCCAATCCCTGAACCCTTCTTGAATTAGAAAGTAGATGACTGCCACCTACTGCCTCCATGTTACCATTCTGAGTGTTCCCTGAAGGTTGCATGCACACACTGGAGGGAGACGGCTATCCTCACAGAGGTACTTTGCTTGTGAGAATTAATAGGACCACAGCACACAGTGGTATGATTGCAAATAGAAATACTGCTCTGTTCAAACAAATCTGTTTCTTGCTTCATGCCAAGAACTACAGTGGGCAAGCTTGCATTCAAATTGACCTTGGTGCATGGAACGTTGTTTTTTTCTGTAACAAATCCTTGGCCTTGGCCGGATAGATCTCCCTAGTCCATGATCCCTATTATTGAGTGTTTAGTAGGGCAAAAGTGGCCCATGGCTCTGAGTTGTCAGGAGTCTGCCATGTCTTTGAATAAGAGAAGTAGAGAGAGGTAAATATCCTACCACCAGCAATCATCTCTTGTCTTCACTAAAACAGATTGTTGCTGGGTCGTTAATTCTCACAGACCCCCTTTTTTACTCTGTACTTAGAAGTTCCTGTGGGAGTTTTATAGCTCTTTCCTCTATCACTTTTTGTTCTTAGGGTTGAACTCATCACTACCTTCACTAACCAATTATTGAGGAACTCTCTCATCCCTGTCTTTGTCTTTGTCTTTTCTTTAAAAGATGATGTTTCTACATGTTTACATTTCTAGATATGAAATCATAAGAACTTAGAGTATCAGAGCTGAAAAAAGGCCCTTAGAGTTGATCTTCTACCCCAAACCCTTTATTTTATAAATGAGGAGACTGAAGGCTGGGGGAGGGTGATCTACTATGAGGGTATATACCTTGAAGTGGAAGTGAATAGAACTGCTGCTGAGATTTGACCCATGTCTCTAAGACAAGGTTGTTACACTGATGAGCCACAGCTGCCTGGACAAAATCTAGGTGTACTTTGGG